>NC_135637.1:46075624-46416321 GCF_053574225.1 Canis aureus | reverse complement strand
ATGTAAATTGCCCTGGGTAACATTGACATTTTCACAATATTAATTCTGTCAATCCATGAGCATGGAATATTTTTCCATCTCTTTGTGTCTTCCTCAATTTCTTTCAGAAGTGTTCTATAGTTTTGAGGGTATAGATCCTTTACATCTTTGGTTAGGTTTATTCCTAGGTATATTATGCTTTTGGGTGCAATTGTAAATGGGATTGACTCCTTAATTTCTCTTTCTTCAGTCTCATTGTTAGTGTATAGAAATGCCACTGACTTCTGGGCATTGATTGTGTATCCTGCCACGCTACCAAATTGCTGTATGAGCCTAGCAAACTTGGGGTGGAGGCTTTTGGGTTTTCTATGTAGAGTATCATGTCATCGGCGAAGAGGGAGAGTTTGACGACTTCTTTGCCAATTTGAATGCCTTTAATGTCTTTTTGTTGTCTGATTGCTGAGGCTAGGACTTCCAGTACTATGTCGAATAGCAGTGGTGAGAGTGGACATCCCTGTCTTGTTCCTGATCTTAGGGGAAAGGCTCCCAGTGCTTCCCCATTGAGAATGATATTTGCGGTGGGCTTTTCGTAGATGGCTTTTAAGATGTCGAGGAATGTTCCCTCTATCCCTACACTCTGAAGAGTTTTGATCAGGAATGGATGCTGTATTTTGTCAAATGCTTTCTCTGCATCCAATGAGAGGATCATATGGTTCTTGGTTTTTCTCTTGCTGATATGATGAATCACATTGATTGTTTTACGAGTGTTGAACCAGCCTTGTGTTCTGGGGATAAATCCTATTTGGTCATGGTGAATAATTTTCTTAATGTCCACAATAGCCAAACTGTGGAAGGAGCCTTGGTGTCCATCGGAAGATGAATGGATAAAGAAGATGTGGTCTATGTATACAATGGAATATTCCTCAGCCATTAGAAACGACAAATACCCACCATTTGCTTCAACGTGGATGGAACTGGAGGGTATTATGCTGACTGAAGTAAGTCAATCGGAGAAGGACAAACATTGTATGTTCTCATTCATTTGGGGAATATAAATAATAGTGAAAGGGAATATAAGGGAAGTGAGAAGAAATGTGTGGGAAATATCAGAAAGGGAGACAGAACATAAAGACTCCTAACTCTGGGAAACGAACTAGGGGTGATGGAAAGCAAGGAGGGTGGGGGTGTGAGTGAATGGGTGGCGGGCACTGAGGGGGGCACTTGACGGGATGAACACTGGGTGTTATGCTGTATGTTGGCAAATTGAACACCAATAAAAATAAATTTATTATTAAAAAAAAGTGTCTGACTCTCAATTTTGGTTCAGGTTGTATCTCAGGATCCTGAGATCAAGCCCCACATTAGGCCCCACATACAGCAGGGTGTCTGCTTGAGATTCTCTCTCTGCCCCTTCTCACTCTGCTTGCTCACACTCTCTCTCTCAAAAAAAAAAAAAAAAACCAAATAACAGAAAACAAAATCTTTCTATGTTGGAAATCTAAAAAGATAAGAAGGAATTAGCCAACTAATTGTTGTTTTTTGAACAGAAGAAATAAACCATTAAGAGAAAGAGATTACCAAGAGGAAAAGTGGCACTTTACATAGAAAAAAATCCAAATACCCAATGAATGAATTGAAAAGTTATTCAATTTCATTTGTGACCAGGAAAATCAAGGATGTGGAGTGAGAGTGTCTCTTGGACACTTCCCTGTGGTGTGTAACCTTGTACGAGGACCCTGGTGAGCATTTTGTCATTATCTAGTTAAGTGAAAGCAACGCATGTGTATAACCCAACCAGGACGCCAGGATGGGTATAGAAGAATGTTCACAGCAGAGCTGTGCACGGTAAAAATTGCAATCAGCAAAAATTTTCATCAAAAATAGATTGGATGATGGGGATCCCTGGGTGGCGCAGCGGTTTGGCGCCTGCCTTTGGCCCAGGGCGTGATCCCGGAGACCCGGGATCGAATCCCACATCGGGCTCCTGGTGCATGGAGCCTGCTTCTCCCTCTGCCTGTGTCTCTGCCTCCCTCTCTCTCTCTCTGTACCTATCATAAATAAATAAAAATTAAAAAACAAAAAAACAAAAAAAAAATAGAGTGGATGAGTCATATAATAGAATACTGAACAGCAATGGAAACAAATTACCACTTCACAAAACAACATGGATTAAGTCTGTCAATTATATGTTTCAGTGAAAGAAACAAGACACAAAACAAGATAGTTTGAGTCAATCTGTATACAATTCTAAAACAGAAAAATATATACTGTCTTAGGGCTACATATTTAAATTGCAGAATATTTTTTAAAAATCAATAAATGGTTATCATTCTTGTCACTATAGTGGATAAAAAAAGGAAAGAGAAGGAAGTCTGGAGTTAGTGTTATGACCTATTTTTTGACATGTTAATAAGGATATTGACTTTATTCATTTATTATACTTCATGATTTCAGTATTTTTCTGTGCATATTACATTTCATAATTGAAAGAGAATTAATAAGATTTTTATAAAACTCTGCATTCATGTGCCTTTCTGAAGGGAAAAATACTGCTTAAAATGAAATGCAATCCACTTCAGGTTGTTCAAACTGAATTGTGATAAAATGACTGGTAGTACATGAATAACCTTAAAATTTTAGGAGAAATCTCATTAGAGAACAACTTAAATGTTCCAAATTTGACAAAGTAGAAATAATGATGAATTTCCAAACAGATTAGAAGGTAAGAGATGGGAAGTTGGGGAGAATTATAACAGGCAATCTTCTCAATTTTCATGCCTTCCCATCAGTATTGACGTGTGAAATATGAACCTGAGTCCAAAAATATCTTAGTCTGGGATGCCTGGGTGGCTCAGCAGTTGAGCATCTGCCCTTGGCTCAGGGTGTGACCCTGGAGACCCGGGATCAAGTCCCACATCCAGCTCCCTACATGGAGTCTGCTTCTCCCTCTGCCTATGTCTCTGCCTCTCTCTGTCTCTGATGAATAAATAAATAAAATATTTAAAACAAGAAAAGAAAAACAAAAATAGCTTGGTCAATATTTCAGTCTCGCTTCCTTTTTAATATCAGAAATACTTATTTTCAGAAGTTACCATAATTTTGTGGGAAAATATTAAGAAAACTCCTTACCTTGGTTATGTCCTTTAGTCACATTCAGATAATTAAAATTTGATATTTTAAAAGTGGAAATTCTTATTCTATGGTTGAGTGTCACACAGATGAGTTCTGTAGACATGTACACATGGAAGAAGCTCACACAACACTTCCAGAGCACTGGAGCTTTGTAGTCGTTTCATTGTCGTCTTTTCCTTCATTCCTCTCTTCCGCATAGTTCTCAGTAGGGCCTTAGAAGTGAATTAGCATTTAATGAGCAGTTCACATCTATCTTCATGGCATAGGTCTTCAAGATTATTGTTTCGAATAAAACGTATAAATACATATGTTTGTAGATGTGTATACACACACGTTTGTTTGCATCTTATATATACAGGAATGCCCCTTTTCAGGAGGATTAGAGAACTAAGAGCAGCAAAGCTTCATGGACTACAGGAGTGTGTGGAGGAGAAGACTTCCAGTCCAACAGACCGCAAAACACACACAACATTCACCACCTGTTATGCCTGATTAATTTGCCTTTAATGAGATGCTCACAATTGCATATTGCAAACAATAATTATAAATATTTTGAAATTTATAAAATATGTATTTTTTCAAAAATATATACAGAATTATAAGAAAATTTGTATATAAAATATTTTCCATATAGCAAATGCATTTGTATATTGGGTATATATGTGTTATACATATATATATATATATATATATATATATATATATAATATTTTTAGAAGAGAAGTGTTTAATAATGTGGTTTCTTGGGGATATTTGATGTATCTATGTAGTTGATACAAAGTAGATCACTGATTGAAGAACACACATTCCAGTCCTGAAAGTTGAAAGAGACAGAAATGAGAATGAGGATCTATATATTAGCTCCTACCCTAGATGGTGTGCTGAGATCATCTCGGTTTTACATTTATTTCTCTCATTTCCACAATTTTGTCAACATTTGTTTCCCGTTATTTTTTAAAGAATTTTATTTATTATGTATTTATTTAGAGAGAGGAGAGCATGTGTGAGGGAAAGAGAGAACCTCATGCAGACTCCATGCTGAGTATCCAGCCCCATGTGCCCCTCCATTTATTTTAAAGTACTGTTTATTTTATAATTTCTATAAATTTTCTAGAGAAAGGGTTTTTTTTGTTTGCTTTTTGTTCTTTTTTTCATTAACATGCTGTTGTTGTTTTATGGGTTGAATCTCCTTGAGGATGCTTCCTACGGTTTTCCCCCCATTCTCTGCTCACTGGACAGCCTTGGCTTGGGAGTCTGCCCTTCTTGGTGGAGTTGACCCTGTGGGGGCCTGGCCTCCATGTGTGTCTCCAGGGACTGTCCCCCAGTTCCAGAAATATTCATGTTGTCCTCAGTAGAATTTTTCTCTCACATTATTCCATCTCTGCAGAAATCTAGATGCTGGTGAGGAAAAGGTGCTGGTCAGCTTCTGCATGTAGAGCAGCAACATGCTTTGTGTCTCTACTCAGTCTCACTTTCTTGAGCATCTAAAAATGAACTTTGAATAACTAAAGCTCCCGGGTTTTTGTCAGATGCACCTGCTCCATCTGGAGTATATCTATCTTACAAACTCAAAGACACATTTTTCAGGCCAATTTCTCTGGTTACTGTTACTGTTTCTGGTCTTTCTTTCTAGAAACGTATTTCTGAATTACCTCATCCTGCTGGTCTTCTCATCTCTCCTTGACTAGAGGTTTATATCCATATTCACTATTATTATTATTTTAGGGGAATTATAACAGAAAAGAAAGAAGCATGTTTGTTCAATCTTATTTTTCACCAGCTGCCTTGAGACTGAGAAGCTAACACCCAAGCTTGTGGAAAAGTACAGTGCCTCTGACTTAATATTTTTGACCCATACTCTAGGAGCCTTAAAATATTTTTTTTAAATAAGGAGAGGATGTGAAGTCCTAATCAACTTTTTCTAGTGAGATACAGTGCATGTATTTTATAGAATGAAATCACATTTTTGTACTTGATGTCTTTTGTTTAAACTTATTTTTTCTAAACAAAGTCTATATATACTATAGAGTCTAGACAAGAGAGGCCTCCAAACTGCTATAGCATTCAGGTCCACGATTTAATGCTGGCTGAAAGGAGGATGTAAGTTATCCATCATATCATAATTTTCCCATCAAGAAAAAAAATAAAATTAAAGCTTTGTACTTTGTCAGTGTGTCTCCTGGGAAATGGAAGAGGAGGCTGAGCCCGAATAAATGTGATGGGAGGAATACAGTGATTCAGGTGCATATGGAGTTGTGATTATAGGGAAAGGTACAAACTTAATATTGAGGAAAGTTTGAAAGGGGGGCACAGATAAAATTAATGGCCTTCAAAATTCTGTTAGCAGAAAAGCCATCATTCATTATGCTCAAAAGCAAAGTAAGCACCTGCTGAAATCTTATCTTGGCATGATAGAACAGATGTTGTACTAGAAGGAGCAAGACCATAAGGTACCATTTTATTTCCAATAGATCACATATCCTAATTCGCATGAGTCTTAGGATACTTTCGGACACATGTTTCGCAGGCCATCCTACTCCAAGGACAGGAGATAGGGCAGTGACAAGGAGGGGGCAGCCATGAAAACACCCAAATGCAGGAGGAAATTGGTGCATCTCAGGGAAAAGGGAGGGAAGGTGGAAGCTGTATATCTACAGGGCATCCTCGGACGACATAGGGGTTATGGCACTCACCCCATCCACCTATGACTCTTGACTCCCCAAAACTTAACTACAAGTAGCCTACTGTTGTTGAATTGAAGCTTTACTGAAATAAGGTAAGAAAAGGTAAGGAAGGATAACACAAAGTCGATTAACACATGTTATATAGGGACGCCTGGGTGGCTCAGCAGTTCAGCATCTGCTTTTGGCTCACGGTGTGATCCTGGAGTCCTGGGATCGAGTCCCACATCAGGCTTCCTTCATGGAGCCTGCTTCTGCCTATGTCTCTGCCTCTCTCTCGTTCTCTCTCACCTGTCTCTCATGAATAAATAAATAAAATCTTTAAAAAAACACATATATATTCTGTATGTACTGTATTCTTATAATAAAGTTAGACAATAATTATTATTAAGATAATAGAAAGGAATAGAAAATACATTTCCAGCTCTCTCCTGTATTGAAAAAATATCCATGTATATGGGTACCTGTGCTCTTCAAACTGTTGCTCGAAGGTTAACTGTATTTCTTTTCTTAATTGCATATGGATAGGTAAGGGTTTATTTTATATATTTTTTTAAATATTTTATTTATTTATTCATGAGACACACACAGAGAGAGTGAGAGAGGTAGAGACACAGGCAGAGGGAGAAGCAGGCTCCGTGCAGGGAGCCCGACGCAGGACTGGATCCCCAAGTCTCCAGGATCTCGCCCTGGGCTGAAGCAGCGCTAAACTGCTGAGCCACCCAGGCTGCCCATAGGCAATGGTTTATAATCCAAAAGAAGTCTTACATTTCTTGCCAAAGAGGACGAATTTAGCTGTTAATTTATAGAATTTGCTGTTTTAAGATAATACCTCTTTTGATTTTTCTCTAGAATGCATTGTTTGCATTTGGGCTTTTTAAATACATTTTGCATTTGTTAGAGTTTGTGTATGTTTATGTTCTTGCAAGACTGCCTAAGAGGATATTATAATGATCTGATTAACTGTTGTGTTCATATTCATGGATGATATCTTCTGGCACTTATCATCTCTATTCTATTGGTCGTGGCATTGTTTTGAAAATTGGGAAGAGCAAAAACATGTCACAAGGATAATTTCCTTAATGGCCGTTTAAATTTTTCCTTTGCAGTTTATTTTGTGTGTGTCTGCCTGCGTATGTAAACACTTGAAGATTTTTTTCTCAAAGTAAATTGTGACCTTTATTGTTTTAATTCTAAATAAACCTTTTTTGAAGCCTTAGACTTTACTGCCCTCTGTCTCCAACAGGCTCGCAGCACTGACACAGCACTAATACAGAGATGTAGACTGAAACTATAAGTTATACACACACACATACACACATTAATGGAAAGATTTTAACAGAAGTCTAATGGGAAAAATTGGATAAATGAATCCTCTTTAAACGTACACTGCTTTCTGAATATTCCCTATTGATGTGGTCAGCATTTGCTTTTATTACTTTGGAGTTGAGAAGATCTTAATGTCACACACACACAGAAATATGTAGAACCCAACCACAAGGAAATGTTGGTATTCAGCATGCAAAATCACACATTAAACTTATAGGTAGTTAAGTCCAAGCCCATGGTTGCCAACAGCATTCATACGTTTGGTTAAATGTTATTTTGATTTATTAGTGGGACTATAAAATTCCTTAAAGAAGCATGTTCACAAAAAGCCAAAGCAGAGACTATTAGCTGGGCTTGTATTGCTGAAGCCATAAAAATTAACAAGTAAACATAGAAAACACAAGTGTCAAGTTATTTCTGGGCTCCTCATTAGTATAAATATTTTTAAGGCTGCCTGAATATATCCGGGCAGACTTGGCAGCTGATGGGTGAAACAACACAGGGCAATGGGTAGTGTAGTAGGGTAGGCTGTGGCTCAGAGGGTCCTGAGCCAGGGAGGAGCCTGGATACTGGAACTGAGGAACAAGGGAAGGTTTGGAATAAGAGTTTATGAGACCAAGGCTCAAGCTTATATAATTACCACTGTCTGGAAGAGAAAAAACTAGATGTTTGAGAGAAGTTTCGAGGGAAAAAAAACAGAAAGAGTTATTAGTTTTAAATATTTTTAAGTCCTAGGGTAAGGATGGTATTTCTGGCCTGGGGAGGAGATTCAGTAGGCTACTCAGGTGAGGAAAGGGGACTGTGACCTAGCAGTTGCTCAGTGCTTTCTGCAAGAGCTGGACCTGGTGCCAGATCATAGATAACTGTGGCCTGAGGGAAGCAAGTGCAGGAGAGGTGAAAGCATTTCCAAAAGCTAGGAGGCAGCATTGAACTGTATTTTGACAAGAGCGAAGCGGAGCAAGAGGAGGTCTGCTGCCCTAGAGAGCTACAAGCTGGAATAGGCCAGCTTGTTCCAATTTCAATACCCACCCCCCTCCCTCTCCCTCCTCTTCAGATCAATAACTGCTTCCCTTGGTTACAGTTACTTACCAGGGAAAATACACTTAAAACAACACACCACTGGAATCCTTTCTTCTGCTCTTGGAAGATAAGTACGTGTTTCTCTCTTACGTACAGTTCACGGTTGTGTTTTTAACAAAGTGCTCCAAATTGGGGATGGGGAACAATCTTTAGTATGCTTTTGAATAAAGTCAGTAATAAAAACAAAATATTGCAAACTCCCATAAAGCTTTAAAATGTAAATCAGTTCCTCTCTTTGGCTTTATGATCCCTACAGACTCTGTGGCGGTCCCTCCCCAACCAGCTGTGGGCAAGACTGCTCTCCTGCCGTGCTTGATTTTTCTGCTCAGTGCAGCAGGTGCAACTCTTTTCCGATTTGGACAGCGTTTATTAAATCTAGTGACCATTTATGTAAACTTTTTGATCTCTCATTCAATTAAAAATTTGTTGTTGAGAATGGAATTCATATTTGCTTCACAATTGTATGCTTTCACCAAGCACATACCATGTGTTTTACATAGTTGGTATCAATACAATTTTAAACAGCGTGATTTCCAAGCTCTATCAGTTTGCTTTAACCACTGGGAAACAGCTTCTGGATTTATTCTATTCCCTTGAGAGCCTGGATCTCCGTGATGGGAGAACTCTAAGTGGAGGTCAGTCAGGGCTGCTGCGTTGCTGGCACCGTGCTGCCACACTGTATATTCATAGGTAATATTTAATTTAAAACATGATCTCTTGGGAGTTGCACTGCAGTGCTCAAGAGATATAAGGCATCCAAATAGTCCCACCTCCCACTGGATGACTTCAAATTGTATGTTAGCTATATTTTTTGAGAAATTTATGCCAGATACTGTGTGGTGTTTTATAGGATTTAAACAACATTTAATCATGATTTAGTCGTCTTTCTTGTAGAACTTCATGTGTTTACCATAGAGAGCACATCATTTGCTTTTGTTCTTGTGTTTGCATGTCCATTTTTTGAGTCTAATGGAAAAAATGAGTACTTTTTAGCATGAATAGGAATAGTTCTCTCTCAATTTAAGGAAAATTAAAGACAAATATTTAATTTTATACTGTGATAAAAGTAAACAGCAGAATCTATAAGTACTTAAAACTAATATAAATAAGTATAATAAATATATTTGTATATATAGATAACTGAACACAAATTAGTTATTAAAAGTTTTGCAGTAAATGGTTAAGCTTTAGTAGTATCCATTAATATGACTATTGGATCAACATGTCAACATTTACTCTCTTATGACATTTAATGGTGTGTCAATAAGTATAAATTGTGACTATTTCTCAAATGATATAAAATGTTAGGAAACTAGTAAAAAGTTATGAATCACACAAAGAAATCATTAGACTTGAAAGGAACTTTTCAAATAAAAACTGAGAATTCTAGTACTCTTAGATTAAAATAAGTTAATAATAAAGCAATGTAATGTACTTATTTATTTTACATGTATCAAATATGTATATTAACATATACATATTTATAATACATTTATAATTTAATGACTAATATGCATGAAGATTATAACTGAATTATTTATTCCAGGGTAAAAAAATATTATATTATCCATGTAATTGAAAGATTGTAAAGCAAAGTGAATGCATGAATGAATGATGACACATTTTTCATTTGGTTCAAATCCATACTCTTCCTTTTAATTTATTTTTTATTGGTGTTCAACTTGCCAACATATAGAATAACACCCAGTGCTCATCCCATCAAGTGCCCCCCTCAGTGCCCGTCACCCAGTCACCCCCCCCACCTCCCCTTCCACCACCCCTAGTTCATTTTCCAGAGTTAGAAGTCTCTCATGTTCTGTCTCCCTTTCTGATATTTCCCACTTATTTTTTTCTCCTTTCTCCTTTATTCCCTTTCACTATTTTTTATATTCCCCAAATGAATGAGACCATATGTTTGTCCTTCTCCAATTGACTTATTTCACTCAGCATAATACCCTCCAGTTCCATCCACATGGAAGCAAATGGTGGGTATTTGTCATTTATAATGGCTGAGGAATATTCCATTGTATACATAGACCACATCTTCTTTATCCATTCATCTTTCAATGGACACCGAGGCTCCTGCCACAGTTTGGCTATTGTGGACATTGATGCTAGAAACATCGGGGTGCAGGTGTCCCAGAATTTCACTGCATCTGTATCTTTGGTTGTCAGTCCCCAGCAATGCAATTGCTGGGTCGTAGGGCAGGTCTATTTTTAACTCTTTGAGGAGCCTCCACACAGTTTTCCAGAGTGGCTGCACCAGTTCCCATTCCCACCAACAGTGCAGGAGGGTTCCCCTTTCTCCACATCCTCTCCAACATTTGCGGTTCCATACTCTTATATAGAGATTATTATTGATAAACCAATAGATCACAAGTTTTGAGAGAGATCCCAAGGTTCATATTTTATAGCGCCAGTCACAAGGAAGACAGAGGGACCATCCTCGGGGATTGATTGGTCCAGTTAGGGAAGACACGCTCTTCTGACCAATGTGTTACAGCCTGAAAAGGAACAATATTGAATGTGGATGCTCTGGCTGCCACACAATAATGGCATGACTGTAGAGAGGGAAAAATGGCAATCTGGTCAGATGATTCCATGGGCTTCTCATAAAATTAATGCCTTAGGATCTCAGCAGGCATATATATTTTTCATTTAAAATTTGAAAAAACCCACCACATAATATACCGATATATTGAAGGTTGAGGAGCAGAAACCTGGGAACATGTCGTTGGGCTGGGTAGCTGATTTTAAATGAGGCAGTTCTGAAGCACATCTATAACTGAAGACTGACTGCTGGTGCACCCCCAACAACCCAACAATGGCGGGGTGGTAAGTTGTTCACCCCAGGGTGGAATCCGGGCAGGTAGCACTGCAGATGTTATCATGAGCCCCTTGTGTTTCCAGGGTACATTTTCTGACATAAATCTAGAGAATAGTTCCTCTAATATTCCAGGGAGACTTTATTCACAGAAACACTTAGGAGAGGGATGATAGTTGGATGAATGATAGCTCTCCCTGGTGAATATAGACTAGGGCTCACAGCTGATGCTTGTCTTCCTCCTCCTCTGTCAATTCAGAAGTGCTCTCACTCTCAGTATCTCTGCTGGTCTCAGGGACGTACGTGGTAGTGTCACCCAGACCTCTTCTTGAGAGGCCTGAGCTCCTAGTCACCATTCTCTTCTCAAGCTATGACTCTGCTTTTACCAGCATAGCTGGTCAAGGGGTCCCAAGGGTCCCAAGTGGGTCACTTGTGTGTCAACATATTTCTTCCTGCCCCCAATCCTGATGACCACTGTCTAGGAAATATACTAAGGTGACAGCTCCTTACCTGTTAGGTTGTCACAGAGTCCCAAGAGCCCAGGAAGCACACATTTCTTAAGTTTAAAGAAACTCTTGCTGTGCATTCTGATTTAGTAAACCAGACCTCTGAAGCTACAGGGCCCAGACTTGTGAGGATGGGAAACATGTTCTCCAACAGGGATGTTGCACATGACAATGAGTAAGGCCACTCTTGCCCCAACCTCTTTCCTCCCACACCCGTTCATTCTCACTGTATACAACTCTGAACTAGAGCAAATTGCATCCTGGAAGAAGGCTGTGCCTATAACACTCTGTTCCATAAGATTGACAGGGTCTGAGCAGTGTGACTAACCAATTCTGTATTTGGGGGCTCACCCATTATTGAATCTTTGTTGCTATGTAAAGCAGGTTCTTCGATGTGACGTTACATGGCATCCCATGTTCAAGAAATACACATTTTTGGAATGCCTGGGGGCTCAGCAGTGGAGCGTCTGTCTTTGGTTCAGGGTGTGATCCCAGGTACAGGGATCAAGTCCTATGTTGGGCTCCCCATCTTGGGAGTTGACTGGATTTGAGCTTCAGCTTCTGTCCTTCAGTTTTCTTCTGGGCTCTGCCACATGGAAATTACTTCTCAGTGTAATTCTTTTGATCAGGGTGATTGTTGATAACTCATGTTTTATGTAATCATTTTATTTGCTTTAGCCACAGGATTATCCTTATTACTTAAGCTTTTTCAGGTCTACTGCTCTGATTGTGTTTCTGTGAGAATTCCCTAATTTCCTGGTATCTGGTATAGTTTTTGTTTTTAAAGATTATTTATTTATTTTGAGACACACACAGAGAAAGAGAGACAATCTCAAGCAGACTGGGAGCCATGTGCAGAGCCAACACAGGGCCCCATCTCAGGACTCTCTTTTTCTCTCTCTAAAAGTAAATAAATAAAATCTTTAAAAAATGTGGATTCCTGGACCCCAAACTCAGAGTTTCTGTTCCAGTTGTTATGGAGAGACAGTGACAGATCTAAATACCAAATATAGCATTGTTTCTAATTCAAGGCTTCTTAAACTTTGGATCACTTCAGAATCATTATGAAAATAGAAGAAATAGGGATGATCAGAACCTACCCAGGTCTACTACTTCAGAATCTGTTAAGATAGTGATACCACTTTTTATTTATAATTTCTACAGACATTTCTAGATGTCTACCAAAGTTTGAAAGCCATTTATTTAGTAATAACAATCTAATTCAGCCTTGCCAGAGCTTTGATTTTAACATTTCTATAGAGAAAATATATTTTCCATTAGCGCTGGTTTAATCTGTGTGCCTTTGGCTGCTTTAGTGTGTATCTTTATACTGTACCAACTTGTATCTATATAAATTGTATTTCTATATGTATATCTTTTGTATATCTGTAGGTATATGTCTATATCTGTGTGTATGTCTGTATCTCTATCTGTTAGTAGATAATTATATATTACAATGAACAGATTATTCTATATAATGTATCTATGTATAATGTATAATTTTCATCTATTAGGACCACAACTACTTCTTAAAATATATCTGAGGTCTATGAAGGAATTACCTCAGTTAAAATCTTTCTTTTTACCATACAAAAATGAGAGTATTCTCTTTTACTGCAAATGAATTATGCAGTAAAAAAGAAAAGAGAAGAAAATCCTTGTTTGTTTGTCTTTTAACTATTGCATGAGGATGGAAGTACCTGATTTATCCAGTTTCCGGGATGTAGCTCAGCTGTTATTATTATTTTACAGGAAGATTTAATGGTTGAGCAGTGAACAATCATCTTTAGTACTCATCCCGTTCCCATAAAAATTACTTAAGAAGAGAGATTTTGGCTCTTAAATGTTAAGCAACTAACATATTTCTAAATAATTACTGATTTAAAATTCAATCCAGTTTCCATTGGTTCCAACTCCTGTAATAAGGGCTTTAAATTTGTCTTCTAGAATTTTTTTGAAGTACTAAAATTGGTGATACCAGTACCTTTACCTGGTATATGTGAGTTGATTCTATGTATGTTGATTGTATGTTGATTGATTATAGACTAAAATGTAAAAACTCTTCTTAACTCATGGGTCTTACATACAGGAGATGCACCGGGTTTGTCTTATAGGCCATCGCTTGCTGAAATTTTTATAGCATCTACTACTTATGAGGAAGAATGACATTTGCCCAAAGTGTTACTGTCATATTTTAGAAGACATGGAATTTGCAAACGTCTCTCTGGGGAGATGGTAAATTATAAAGAGAATCTGACATCTCCTGTATTTAGGTCCCTCGTCACCTCTTACCATCTCAGCTCATCATGGAATGTTCTGTTGTTCAACTTTGTAGGAGGTTAAGCACAGGCTGGCCAGAAAACCTTTCCATATAATGAGAATTTTGGGCTTAATTATTAAAGTATTTCATAAATCTTTAATAATAAAACCTATAACTGAAGACATTTTCTCTGACCTAATTTTAAATACCAAAGCTGAAGATTCAATTAATTAGACCTGTGAGCTCAATAAAGCATTTAAAACAATAATTTTATCTTCAAAATAAATACCTTTTTTTACCAGAAAATTTAGGAAAAAATCGTTAATGGCCTAAATTCGAGGAAAAATTGATGGTAGGCTCAAGTATCATGTATTAGGTAAAAATATAGCTATCAATTGTTAGCAGAAATAAAATGCCCAAATTTGAATTGTACATGTTAACAACAGCTATTTTCCAAGGAGATTTATACTGGTTGAGGTTGTTATTGTATCTGTCTTTTCTGGGAGTTTCAAGATAAAGTATCAGCTCATTTAAAAATATTTCTTAACCATTTACTACTTACTATATTATAGCATTGATTTTTCTGTATGGGGAAAAGTCACAGTGCCTAAAATAGTTGATAAACACAAGTAATTCACGACAAGTATGAGAGTCAAAAAGATGGCCTGACTATCCTAGGAAAAAATAATTTTTGCTTATTTGAAAACTACAGCAATGAACCCAGGTCAAGACAGCTGTTAACATAGGTACTGCTTTCGGCAAATGGTACCCTATCTTTATGTTCCCACGGTGGCTAAATAATGGCCTTAATGGTCTCTGCTATGTAATTCCCAGAATCTGTGAATATGTTATCTTATATGGCAGTGTGATTAGGGATCTTGAGAGAGATTAGATTATCTTTTTTTTTTTTTTAAGATTAGATTACCTAAGTGGGTTTGGTGTAATCACAAGAGAGAAGGGAAAATCATGCGGAGATTCCAGGATTGAAGCAGAGTTCAGCAATGGAATGGGGAAGGTACAAGGGCTGGCTCGAAGATGTAGGGTGGGAGCAGAGGCCCAGAAATGCAACTGGTCTCTAGAAGCTAGAAAACACAGGGAGATGGGTGTTCCTTCCAGAATGTTGATTTTAGACTCTGACTTCCAGAACTATAAAATAATCAATCTGTTGTGCTGTACCACCGAGTTTTAAATAATTTGTTACAACAGTAATTGGAAACAAACACAGAAAGTAATGCCACCTCCAATGCAGGTCTCGAGGTAGCGCAGTAGAGTCTGTAAAGACATATTTAATAGACCTGATGTATCAATATAATGTATTTTATGCCCCTCTGTGCTTGAATATAGACTACAAAATCCAACAAACACTTCTTGGTTTGGGAGGGTGCTTAGAAGATAAAGTTAGAAAGGGAATGAATTCAAACACTGGATAAAATGAAGTTCAAGCTTCTTTGTACATCACTAAAAGCCTTAATAAAACTTAAAATTAAAAATCTGGGAACCACTTGCATAGTTAAAAATGATTTCATATCCGGTTACTTTATGTGAATAAAGATAATGCAAAGTATGTCCCACAGTTTGCACTTAATCCATAGCCTGGTTCTCTATATGGACAGACTTCAGTGATCTCACTTTACCACTCAGAGTACAAACCATGGCTTTCCTTCTTGAACACACTGTACCCAAAAGTGTGTTGGCATTGTTTTTAAATATTTTATTTATTTATTTATTTATTTATTTATTTATTTATTTACTTACTTAATTATGAGAGAGGAGTGTGAGCAGGGGAGGAGAGGGAGAAGCAGACTCCCTGCTGAGCAGGGAGCTGGATGCAGGACTCGATCCCAGGACCTTGAGATCATGACCTGAACTGAAGGCAGACTCTTCACCGACCGAGCCACCCAGGTGCTCCTGTGTATTGACTTTTTCATGAATATGTGCCATCCCGCATGTCGCAAATAATGAAATATTTTAAAGTGTTTATTACTTTGGACGATAGCCAATTAATAATTATGGCCCATAAGAGGAAAATGTCTTAGGCAAGTATTACTTATGAGTTTGATGTCACAAATACATCAAAATGACAAGTTTTGCAACTTGTGGTTTTTCTTCATTAGCTTGGTATCTAGGATATGAAGTCTCAGGGACTGTTCACGGAGCTCTAATCCTAGACCCCAACGTCACTTGCAGAGTCATTTCACTTTGGCTCAGGTATAAACTCCTCATATACAAACAAACAAGGAATTTAAATTTGTTTTAATTTATTTATTCATGAGAGACATAGAGAGAAAGGCAGAGACATAGGTACGGGGAGAAGGAGGCTCCCTGCAGGGAGCCTGATGGGGGATTCTATTCCAAGACCCCGGGATCACAACCTGAGCCAAAGGCAGATGCTTAACTGCTGAGCCACCTACGCGTCCCAAACAAGGAGTTTAAAATGCAGTGCATGCTGAAGTGAAACATTTAGAAGGTTTTAGTTAAAACTATATTTTATTCTAAGCACATGTTTTACATCTCTGTACTTTTTGAAGCAAATTTAAATTATTACAAGTGGATAAAACAAATCTACAAACAAGGGAATTTTTCTGATGCTATCGACCTGATGATTCACGATTCTAAGCTGATACTTAATTTTTTAGTTGGTTGTTGTTTGTATTATCTTTCTGGGATGTTGGGAGTACAGATACCCATGTAATTTTAGAGAGGAAACAATGTAAGAACTGTCTGTGTTCATTAGCTAGGAAAAGTGGCAAAGAAAACTAGAGGTGGGTGATTTAATTTTAGAAACATTTTTATCTTATTTTATTTAAATCCAATTAATTCACGTATAGTGTATTATTAGTTTCAGAGGTAGAGTTCAGTGATTCATCACTCTTATACAACACCCAGTGCCCTCCTTCATGCTTATTACCCAGTTACCCCATCCCCCCAACCCTCTCCCCTCCAGCAACCCTCAGTTTGTTTCCTATAGTTAAGAGTCTCTTATGGTTTGTCTCCTTCTATGATTTTGTCTTATTTTTTCTTTTCCCCATGATTCTCTGTTTTGTGTCTTAAATCCCACATATGAGTGAAACCATACGATAATTGTCTTTCTCTGATTGACTTACTTCACTCAGCATAATACCCTCCAGTTCCATCTATGTCAATGTAAATGGTGGGTATTCATCCTTTCTGATGGCTGAGTCCTATCCCATTGTATAGATAGATCACATCTTCTTTATCCAATCATTTGTCAATTTGTCAGCTCCTTCCACAGTTTGGCTATTGTGGACATTGCTGCTGTGAACATTGGGGTGCAGGTGTCCCTTCTAATCCCTGTGTTTGTATCCTTTGGATAAATACCCAGTAGTGCAGTTGGGTCATAGGGTGACTCTATTTTTAACTTCTTGAGGAACCTCCACACTGTTTTCCAGAGTACTGCACCAGTTTGCATTCCCAGCAACAGTATAAGAGGGTTCCTCTTTCTTCATCCTCACCAACAGCTGTTGTTTCCTGACTATGTTAACTTTCCCCATTCTCACTGGTGTGAGGTGGTATCTCATTGTGGTTTTGATTTGTATTTCCCTGATGACAGGTGATGTTGAGCATCTTTTCATGTTAGACATAATTTCTTACAGTTTGAAGACATTGTCTCACTTCATTCCTATTTCTATTCTGTTAGTAGTAAGAGTTCACTAGTCACTTTGAAGAGTCAACTTAACCTATGGTTAAGTTTTTATAATTGCAACAGTGAGAAATGTCAATTTCCATCATTTTACGTCTGTGTTATAGAAAGCGAGGGTTACTATTTGAGTATATAGTCCTTAAGAGACTCTAGTTGTTTCCATTGAAGATATTTAACAGGGTAGGGGCAATTATTCAAAGATAGAATGTTGACCTTAAATTTTGCTGGATAAAAACGGAAGAAGAGTTCAATACCTTCACACCTCAGCATGACTATTTTCATAGTCATGAACATAGACAATGTTGCGTGTTCTCTCTGAGGGATTTTCCACACACGGGAGAGTATTCCCACATTGAACACCCGTGCAATTCTGTTCACTGCTTTATCCACTGTAATACTGTATCAAAAGGACATTTCCATGAGGCCACTTACTTTTCATTAATTATGATTTTAGAAATATATAACAGTTCACTTAGGGATAAAAATTTACTCAGTATTACTTTTTAAAAAGATACATTGAGGTCCCTAGACTACCTCAATTTCCTGTTCCTTCCTGATATTCTAAAGACTTTGATGGATCCCTGAAACTCCAAACTCAATAACAAAAAGCTCTATACTTTTAACTTCTGCCTCGCATATTGAATCATTTTGGTCTAGGTCATCTCTTTCAAGTGGGGTCTGTCTTTTTTTTTCTTCTGACAAGTCCCAAAGGTGGAGCAGTTATTCTTCATGCTAATAATCACCCTTTCCTGATTTTTTTTCCTTCATTAACGAAACTCCATCCCTTAGAAACTTTTGCCTCATGCGGGTCAAGATTGGTCACTAACATTCTTGCAAACACCTCCTTCTTCACTGGAAATTTTAACTTCTTGCTTGGTGTCTTCTTTTTCACTCTTCTATGATCTATTCTATTCTATTCTATTCTATTCTATTCTATTCTTCTTTCTATTCTATTCTATTCATCTGTAAAGAGACTTTGACGTCCACATAAGTTGTGTTTGGTCTTTGGACTCTTCCTCATTGTTCAATAAAAGTTTTGTTCAACTCCACCTCATTCTCCCATTCCCACAGTCATTTTCAATATCTGCCTCTGAAATCTCCATTTCCAACACCATCTCCTATTTCTCCAGCTCATATATTCTAGTGTGAACACTAACACATACGATCTTGCCAAGATCTAGTACCTATTGACTCAACGGCTTTTATTTTATGCCCTGGCCAGTTCTTTCTTCCTCTTCACTCTCTTCAATTTGAGACCCGTCACATTAATTACTCTAATGCATACACCAATAACTACCTGGATTCTTTCTCTCTTAATAATACTCAAATTTTAATTCCAGGATTGCAGTTATATCCAAATTTCTTACTATTCCGCATTTTCACTTATGTGGAAGTAAGTGGAAGCTAAAAAGATATAATACACCCTTACCTTTGATTTAACATCCCAACAATCAGGAGATCCTCAGTGCTACCCAACCAGCTAATACTCTTCCCTGGTAATGTCCCTTTTCATACTTGGAGACAACTGTTTCACATCTCAGCCTAATTCCTCAAACCACCTTTTCCTCCACTTCTTGCCAGGGACAAATTTTTATTTCACAAACAAACACAAGCAATCATGAGGATTTCTCTAGCCTCCTGGCAACTACCTGCAGGATGGCTGAAACAAAGCATACCTACTCAAGAGTGCTCCGTTTGTCACTGTCTCCTCTCTCAATTTATATTTCCCCTCTTCCCTGCATCATTCCCATCAAAATACAAACTTTTTATTATCATTCATCTTAAACCTCTTTCCTTTGACTCACACCACTGTCCAGGCTGATGTGTGTCTCAGTTTCCCTTTAGAAGAACATTTCTTGAAATATTTGTGTATAGGGACAACTGGGTGGCTCAGTGGGTTGAGCATCTGTCTTTGGTTCAGGTCACGATCCTGGAGTCCTGGGATCGAATCCCATGTCAGGCTCTCTGATCAGAGGGGGGTCTGCTTCTCCCTCTGCTCCCCACCACTTGTACCCACTTAGCTCTGCTCTCTCCCTCTCTAAAATAAACTTTAAAATCTTTAAACAAGAATATTTGTGTATATTTCCAGTTTCTTATAGCTCACTTTGCATACTAACCAAGTTTTTATCTTTATCACTCCACCAAAACTATTTTTATAAAAATGGGCAATTTTCTGTTGTCTTAACACTTCTGAGTTCTCATCTTACTTGACCTGTCTTATCATTTGATCTTCTCCCTGAAATATTTTCTTCACATTGCTTCAGGATTACCACATTCCCCGTTTCCTTCTCATTCCATGAGTCAGTCTATATTGTTCTAATTTGCTGTGTCCTTATTCTAACATTGAAATATTTGAGATTCTCAGAACCTACATGTCCTTACCTAGAGTGATCTCATTTAGCTTCATGATTTTATATACTGAGTACTAATAGTTTCCAAATTTATTTCTAGCCAAATAAGTACTCTCTAGGTTTCTATCTAACCCTCTTCTTAGAAATCTAATTACTGTCTCAACATGTTCAAAGGTAACTCTTGGTATTACTCCTCAAAGAAAAATCTTCCCCACTTCTAGATTTCCCCATCTGCAATCTCTGTACTCAATTCGTCCATTTGCTCATGGTCATATAGGATTTGGACTCCACTTCTCTTTCCTCACTCCCTAAATCCAAGCATTAGGAAGGTTTAGTTACAACATCTGTGGGATCCCTCTCTTTACCAACCTTGCCTGGCCATTGTCACTGAGGTAGCCTCTGACTATTCGTGCTGCTTTCATACTTATTGTTAACATCCTTTTCTACACACAACTCAAGTTATCTTTTTTAAAATGCACATTCGAGCACATCATTTTCTTAAAACATCTTAATGGCTTCTTTTCATATGGAGTACACAGTTTAACCTCTTTGCCCAGACCTACAAGACCTTACATGGACTGTCCTGTAGCTGCCTTGGTGACCTCATCTCCACTGTTTTCTTCCTGTCTCAATATCTTCTAGCATGTCAGGTATTTACTATCCTTCAGGTAGCCTCACAATATACGGCATCATCCCTCTGTATGTCTCAGGTTCTACTCAGATGTGGATTCCTCTTCCCTGCCTCAGTGAGATTCCATGGAATAGTATTCCTGTCCACCTCCCTCAGCATAGTATCTTTGGTACCTGCAGCACTGTGCATGTCAGATGACTCCTTCAACAACTCCCAGCTCAGTAATAAATGCAAAAGCTGGCCAGGGTGGCGCTGCCAGAGTTTGGTTTCTAATATTCTTCGTGCAGGCTTGTTTCTGACTGACCAGGTTAGATTACTGGACTCCAGATGGCAATCCCTGAGCCTGCAAGCATGGCCACAGAAGGGACCCCACAGCACCGACAAATATGGCATTGAGGTTCATATTGGTGTGGGTGATGACCTGGTGATGACCGTTAGCTGTCCTCAGTCAAAGGCCCTTGCAGACTGAGGGACAATTCTGGACCTCTTGACTGTCCAGGGATTACTTGTCCACAGACGACAGGGCTCTGAGCTCCTCTAAGCTGAGATGCAGCAGAGTGAGGACACAGCAATGGTGCAGTCTCTTTGCTTTTTCATTTCAAATATCTTCTTGCTCTCTGTCCATGTTTTGTGTCATCTCATAATTGGAGAGGATATTAACGTGTGCCCTAGACTCAAATATACAACATGTCTGTGATATAAAAACAGGTAGAAATGGATTAACCTTCACATGCTAGAAATTTAGTAAGCTCCTCCATGTGACATAGTTCTTTTCATAAGAAAACCCACAAAAACTCTATGTGAGATAAGAATTATGAGAATTAGCCTTCTTTTCTTTTCTCTTCCTGAGGAAATTGATGCTTATAGAGGCGAATAGATTTGCACAGGGTTCCCTTGCTGGTGATGGTAGCACCATGACTATAACTCAGAACTGTTTGACTCCAGACCCAAGATGTTTCTCCAAGGGGCTTTTCCCTTGACTAAGAAGAGATATCTTTGTATAGTGGAGATATATCTCAAATGCCACTGACTTGATTACTCGTTTATATCTGATACACTCTGGATAAAGTAAAGGCCAGAATTTAACTGAGCCTCTTTCTAAGCAACATGTCAAGAAGTACAGCTACAGGAAACTGTAATATTTGATCTGATATTGTCCTAGCTGCCTTTTATTGTTCCAGATTTCCAGATGGGGAGACTGAGGTACTGAGCAGTGAAGCCACTCGCCCCAGGTCAAGTAGGAGGTAGTGGGTCCGAGAGTCAAGCTCAGATGGTCCATCTCAAGAATCCTTACATTTAACCCTGAGGATCCTGAGGATGGCTGGCTACCAGGACCAAGATGAGGTGTTCCCTGAGAAGAGCTGGGTGGGAAGAATAGAGACCCATGCGGGCTTCCCTGTTTGGAAGAATTCAGTCAGGATCGTGGCTGTGTCAGAGGGCAAAGCTAAGTCCAATATGTCCCAGAGTACTTCCTTTCCTTTCCAGGAGTAAGGTTTGAGGTTTTAAAAAAGTCAGAGCTACCGGTTTGTAATGAAATACATCAACTTTCTTTTTTATGATTCTACATTGCTTGAGTTTCAATCTCAAACCGTCTTGAAGGTAAAAGGAGAAAGGGCACATGTGAAGTCATGTGAAGTGCTAGGGCTCCTCCCTGTGTTCTTGTTTTGTAGTTGGGATGCTTGATGAGCACCTGTGTGCAGCCCAGCGCCCGGCCTTGGGGACACCAGCCTCTGGATGGACAGTGGCATCTCTGTCTCACATGAGCTTGTGGCCCCTGATGGAGCAGTGTTATCACAGCATCACAATGACTGTTCCCATATGGCAGGGCTGGTATATCCATGTCTCTCATGCTGATTAATCTCCTCTCTTTTAAACTTTCTGTTTTCATTGGTTGAGTAGAAACACACTGGAAACAGAAAGGGAAACATAAGGTGAACTGACAATGTTTTTTTTTTTCATTTAGAAAGAGCTGTAAATATAGTACTTCTACCTCTTCATTAGGTGATAAAAGCAGATATTACATTGTTAAAAGCATAACAGTCTATGATTGTCCTTCAAGGAACAAATCTCATGGAAGGCCCTTTCTTGTTCGCAGTTACAATGGGACATGTTGGTTTCAACCTTTTTTTTTTTTTTTTTTTTTTTTGGTTTCAACCTTTTCAAGGAAAGAACCCAGTATGCACATTGACTCCTCATCCAAATGCAAATGAAATATCAGAAAGGGAGACAGAACATAAAGACTCCTAATCTGGGAAATGAACTAGGGGTGGTGGAAGGGGAGGAGGGCAGGGGATGGGGGTGAATGGGTGACAGGCACTGAGGGAGGCACTTGACGGGATGAGCACTGGGTGTTATTCTGTATGTTGGCAAATTGAACACCAATAAAAAAATAAATTTATTATAAAAAAAATGCAAATGAGAATTTGTATTGACTGAGAATCCAAGGTTTTTAAAGCCCAATTAACAGATGATCCAGGCAAAAGTAACTTACTGCCCTCTTACTAGCAAATGTCTGCAGTCAATTTGAAAATTGCCATTCAAATACAAATTTCCTAATAATAAAAAAATCACATTTAAATTAGTGTTTTCTTTCTTAGTCATAAATCTATCCCCAGGCCCTAGTTTCATGAAGGAAATAAATGGGATTTCATGGACTTTTCCTATACTTAGAAGTTAGAGGAGTTTGGGATGCTGCAGTAGTGTGGAGTCCCTTCCGTTCTTGATCTAAGTAGAAGAAGATACTACAATATTTTACCTCCTTTCTATACTCATTCTCCAATGGAATTGACAAAATATCTGAAAAAATTGGAAGCACTAAAATTATATACACTTAAGTGAGCCAGGAGCAGCAACGAAGTTTTCTCAATCTCTAAAAGGGAATAGACTGCCTTTGTCTTACTAACAAAAGCAATATAGTCTCTGGAAAGTAGGAAATGTCTAGTAAGTACTTTTGAATGAATTGATAGACCCCAATAATCTGGAAACCCAGAGGCAGCAGGATAACTGACAGATAGTTGAGGGGTCCCTGAAACTCCAGGCTCTTCTACACTCTGAGTGGGAAGCAGGCATCGAGAGGACCACACACCCTCTTCCTCTGGTGAATACACTGTGTCTCCCAGAACAGAGGAGCATTGGGACTATGGAATCCAGTAATTCAGTCACTGCATTCATCAGCCTGAGCTGTTTAAACAAAAAACAGACTGGGTGTCTTAAACAATAGACATTTATATCTTTAATTTCTGGGAGCTGGGAAGTCCAAGATTAAGATGCAGCAAATCTGGTTCTTGGTGAGAACTCTCTCCTTGGTTCAAGAGAGGTGGCTACCTTCCTTTTGTGTTCTCATGTGGCCTCCTTAGTGCACACACTGAGAGAGAGACAGAGAGAGAGAAGAAGAGAAGGAGTGAGGAAGAGAAAGATGGGAGGAAGAGGGAGAGGGGGAGGCAGAGAGGGTAGGGGGCAATAGGGGAAGGGATGGAGGGGGGAGGGGCAAGGATGGAGGGGGGAGGAGCAGGGATGGAGGGCCCAATTTAATGCATCAGGGGAAGATCCTGTTTGCTTCTCTCTCTTCTTCTTCTTAGAAGGTCACCAATCCTATCAGATTAGGATCCCACCCTCAGAAGTCCTTTAATCTCCTTTTGTTGATGGGGGAGGGGGACGGCCAGAGAGGGAGAGAGAATCTGAAGCAGACTCCACACTGGCACATCTCTGGACCCTGGGATCATGACCTGAGCTGAACTCAGGAGTTGGATGCTTAACTGACTGAGCCACCATGCGCCCCAGAAGTCATTTAATCTCAATTGCATCCCTATCTCCACATGTAGTCACATTGAAGGTTCGGACTTCAGCATATGAATCTGGGCAGTGGGGGGGAAAGGGGACAATTCAGTTCATAACCGTCAGTTCTGCTACCTATGAGTCCTCTTGCTTCTCCTTCTTTTTCTAAGATTTGATTTATTTATTTGAAAAGAGAATGAGAGAGAGCATGAGCAGGAGCAGAGGGAGAAACAGACTCCGCACTGAGCAGAGAGCTGGACGTGGGACTCGATCCCACGACCCTGAGATCATGACTTGAGCTGAAGGCAGATGCTCTACCGACGGAGACGCCAGGGCGCCCCGAGTCCTCTCACCTCTATTAAGAACCACATCTTCTCTGTACCAAACTAATTCTTTCTGTACAATGCAACCCTAAGCATGTGAGGTATTTTTAGAACTATTTCTTTAAATATGAACCCAATCATGTCACTTTTTTGTTAACATCATTCAATGAGTGCACAGAGGACTGGCTGCATCTACTCCTTTGTGAGGCTAAGTGAGTCTAAGATACATCTGGTCTTATCTTGTAGCTTCCATTACGTGAGCTAGAATTTTAAATTATATATAATATATCTCCAAATGGACACTTCTGTGGCAGACCATAAGAAGACTAGGAAAAGACTGAATTTGGAAAACTCACTTATATTTTTTAATTTATTTTATTTTTTATTTTTTATTTTTTATTTATTTTATTTTTTATTTTTGAATTTATTTACACATATATTATTATATATTTATATATGATATAGTTATATATAACTTTATTTATATTTTATTATATTTTGAATTTCCGAATTATTAATTTTGAATTTGAGCATGTTTCCATATCAATAACAGAAAGTGAGTATATTTTAAAATTTCTGGTAAGAATATAAAAGGCACATTTCTGTGGATGACCTGGCAATTTCTTTTTTTTTTTTTTAATTTTTATTTATTTATGATAGTCACACAGAGAGAGGAGAGAGGCTGAGACACAGGTAGAGGGAGAAGCAGGCTCCATGCACCGGGAGCCTGACGTGGGATTCGATCCCGGGTCTCCAGGATCGCGCCCTGGACCAAAGGCAGGCGCCAAACCGCTGCGCCACCCAGGGATCCCGACCTGGCAATTTCTAACAGTATGTCACAGTTACCCTTTGATCCAGAGATTCCACCCTGAGGAACCCCTGTCACTTGACAGCATTACAGAAAGATACATAGACAAAGCTGTGCGTTATAGCAACATTTTAACTCTGGAAACAACCCAAATGGTCATCCTCCAAGAACCAGTTAAATCAACTGTGGTGCATGCATATATTGAAGCACCAAGCAGAAATGAGGACTATTCAGAGTAAGAGTGGCCTCCAACACCCATGATTAACTGTAGAAGGGGAGGTGGGGAGCCGTATGCATAGCACGCTGCCTAAAGGGATAACTGTCCTTGTGTGTGTGCATGAATAGATTTGCATGTTTCAAAATGGAAGAAAACAATCTAAAAGTGGTTACTATGGGTCATAAGAATGGAACACGCTGGAAGGGAGAGTAGCTCCTTTTTCTGAAGACATCTTTTTTTCTAGTCTTGACTTTAGAAACCTGTTACTATTTTAATAATTACAAGACAAATTTAAATAAAGACACACCTAACATTGAAGGCCAAATGGAATGAATGAGCCCGTGTATCAAATTGGAGCTTTAACACACACAGGAAGTGGTAACTTGAAATGATTCTAACTCCAATACTTTTCCTGATATGCCTGGTGGAGTATTCCATGATGTAAGAAGCCAAAAGTAAAACAAATTGTTTTAGCAATGATAGTGTTACTTTAAGTGCTGTTATTGCTATTCTGAGTGTTGTGTATACATTTGATACATATAGATAGGTAGATAGATATTACACTCTATGTGTGTATGTGTGTCTGTTGTGCAGTAAAACAAATATTTAGGTTGATGTGGAGGGTAGATTTTAAATGAAAGAAGATGATGATATACATAAAACCAAAAATTATAGTAAAAATCTTATATTTTTGTTTGCCTGAACTTTATATTTTACTAATTAAAATTAATATTTATTCATGTCTGTTCACTGGAAAAAAAAAACTAGGAAAAATAACCACCAACCACAGGAACCCTTAGCCACCTGTTATAGTATCTATAAAACATTGTCCAGTAAAAGGAATAGTGCTTCCTGGAGAAATGGTTTCTTTCAGTTCTGGTTCAGGATATTAAGAAGTTTATGAGATAATCCCAGAACACATTGTCATATCAAGTAGTAAGAAAGTTATCAAAGACTTCTGCTAGGGTCACAGCAAGACTATTCAGAGGCAAATTTGTGGAAAATATCTCCTGTCACCAAGCAGATAATTCAATCATCAATAAGAATAATTGCAATGGATTGAACTCATCAGATATGATTAAGGGCAGGAGTTTAAAATGATACATAACTAGCTTCGATCATACTAGACAATCAATTCATGACTTTATTTTATATCTTTCAGCTTTATTGATGTCTAATTGACAAATAAAATTGTATTTCAAATGTACAATGTGATGATTTGATCTGTATATATAGTGAAATGATGACCACATTGAAGTTGACACTCCCATCACCTTACATACTTATCCTTGTCTTGTGTGTGAGAACACGTCAGCTCTCCTCTCAGCAAATGCCCAGTATACGATACAGAATGAGGAACCCTCATCACCGTGCTGTACATTAGATCCTCAAAGGTATTCATCTCCAGGTCACTGTTTAAAACTGGAAGAAAACAATAAAGAACCATTTATTTTGCTTTTTGTGTGTGTGGAAACTATGCCTCTGTTTAACCATATAACTGATAAGTGAAGTATGCCTCAATAAAGGTATCCCAGCTGATAAAGAAGATGCAGCAGAATTGTGATATTAATACTATCCAGCCCTCATGATGTAGAGCATCTTGGCAATGATATCGATAGCACTTAACCTTAGAAAAAGACAAAATTTACACGGATGTTCAGGGAAGCATACAAAATACCTACGGATTTTTCCCATAAAAAACTTGATCACATCTTTGGATATAACAATAAATACACGGGAAATACAGTCTTAGAGAAGTATTCCTGTGGTTGATATTCTCTGAAAATTCAGACTATGGAAAACCTCCTAGGGAAAATTACCTGGTTCTTTAACAACAACCACAAAAAATTACAAGGAAAAGTAAAATAAAGGGAGGGAGCTATGTAGATGAGAAGAGTTGGGGAGACACAACTATTAGTTCAGAGTTACAGACTATATTTACATCTTGATAAAACAAACAGAAAAATGGGGGCATTCAGAGAAATTTGAACATAATCTGGTATTTGACAAAGTGAAAAAATTAATTATTTTTTAAAGATTTTATTTATTTATTCATGAGAGACACACACACAGAGAGAGAGAAAGAGAGAGAGAGAGAGGCAGAGACACAGGCAGAGGGAGAAGCAGGCTCCATGCAGGGTCTCCAGGATCACACCCTGGGCCAAAGGCAAGTACTCAACCGCTGAGTCACCCAGGCATCCCAAGAAATTGATGATTTTATTTCAGGTGGGATAACAGTATTGTGTTTATGATGAAAAAGTGTTATCTTTAAGACACATACTGATATGGAATGACGTGAGTTACATTTGTTTCAAAATAATCCAGGGAGTAGTAAGAGTAGTTTAGTTAGAGACACAATGAAACAATATTGGATGTGAATTTATCATTGTTGAAACCACCTGGAGCAACTTTTTAAGATTTTTTGAAGCATTCCACAGTACAAATTAAAAGTTTTTAATAATATTTTCAGGACACCTGGATGGCTTAGCGGTTGAGTGTTTTTGCCTCTGGCTCAGGGCATGATCCCGGGGTCCTGGGATCAAGTTCCACCTCAGCCTCCCTGCGTGGAGCCTGCTTCTCCCTCTGCCTGTGTCTCTGTGTCTCTCATGAATAAATAAATCAAATCTTAAAAATATATATTTTTTCAATTATTGGAAGGATGAAATTATACAGAAACATGCGCAAGTACACTTTTAAGTATCACTGTTTGCTTTTATTGTTTAAGCACTATATTCAAACATATATGTTGTTCTAGAGATAGCTTGAGGAAATAAATCTAAACACCGCACACATAGGACAGCACTCATACCTTGAAAATACCGAAACTGCCAAATTCATTACTTAATACTGGCATTATTGGGCACAATCCTGACATGACCTATAAAAGGGATGTGATCTGTCTGTTTCTTCCAGACATTCCAATGGTTAATTTACTGAAAAACTGGAGATTTTGGTTCTGTCTAGACTTAAACCAAGTAAACGTTTCAAAAGAGTAACCATAAAAGGAGAGATTATGAATTCGCAACAAATCTTATTACAGTTATTCTTATTTGCATGAAAGGGAATAGAACTGATGCATTTCTTCTTGGAATAGTGAGTTCATTTCAGCTGCTAGTGAAAACCTGGAAGTTTTATTATTATTATTTGAATTTTGGAAACTTTTATAAGCAGATTCTAGGAAGCCTGATGACAACAGTTACTATATGGAAACCGGATGATTAATTTTATAGATCATTCCCTGTTGTACCCAGAAACCTCTAAGTAAGTTTTTTCTAGCCACTCTATACCACTATTGCAGGGCTGCTTGGTGTGGACTTAATATTTTTCATCATTATATTTTGTTCAAGCACCTCAAACAATGCCTGGAATAGAGTTTTTGTTAGCAATTATTTATTGAATATCTGATGAGTATTTTCTCACTCCCTTAAGATTTCTCTACTATGTTTCTTCTCTTTTTTAAAAGACAGAGAGAGAGAGACAGAGCACAAGCAGGAGGAGGGGCAAAGGGAGAAGTAGGCTCCCTGATGAGCAGGGAGCCTGATATATGACTCGATCCCAGGACCCTGAGACCATGACCTGAGTCAAAGGCAGATGCTTTACTGCTTGAGCCACCCATGTGCCCTTATACTATGTTTCTCAATGGGAAGTGATTGGATAAGTTCATGTACTATGAGCTGATAATTAATTTCAAGTATCAAACTTTTTAGTGCAACTGATGTCATGAAGAGAATGAACCACTTACACTGAAATTTGGCTAGTTGAGAGAACATGTGGAGACTTAGGTTAATTCTGTCATTGGCTGTCCAAGTGGCATTCTCAGTGTTAAGATTGTCCTCTGGTGAATGATGGCGTTGGGTCCCTGGATTGCCAACAAAACAATAAGGAGGTAGGACTACTCTGAGCAAAGCTAATTGGCTGCATATCAAATTAGATGCATATTATAGCCTGCACTCCATGGAGTGGATAAAGTTCGCTGGCTGACATAGTTTTTGTATATATATTCTCATCATGGGTTAAATAATTGTTCCCTTGAAAATAGCATACACTATATTTATATAGCAATCGGGACATACATTACCCGTGGCTTTTATTATGCATTAAATGGGAAAGATATTCTTAGTTTGATTCAATAAAAAAATTGCCTCAGAGGCCTTAACCAAAGACACTGCATTCCTTTATTTTTATTCCTCTAGGCAATGGACTTGTGGGCAGCACAAAGTAAGATGAATGACAGAGCCACCGAGTATACCTGGGGTAGGAATTCCATAATTGGAATTCACACAGACAACATTTTTTCTGAACTGCCATTACCTCTCGCAATTGATACCCACCATTTCCGAATTCATCCTACAGCTTTACCAATAGGTTGTGGGCAAATTCAGAGAAATGGTTGGGAGTTGAAAAGATACTACAAAAATGACTTGGTCTTGCTTTGATTTGCAATTACAATATATAAAGGCAATGATCGTAAAGATCCTCTCTCCCTGTATTTTCTACCACTTGATAGAAAAATGAGGTTAGTTTCAGTGGAATTGTTTTAATTACACAATATTCTTGTGACTAACGTCAAGGCTTGGAGTCCTGATATCAGGTTCTGGCTCTCAATCATTAAATACGGGGACGGTGAGCTGGTTGCAGGTTCCTGAGCCGTAGATCCTGTAAGAAGGCCTTTGAGGCTTGATCAGAGGCCTAGTTCCACCTCTTGGGAGAACTCGGGGAGACACACCTGGGGTGGAGGGGAGACTGCTAATTCAGTCCAACTGAACTTCTGGATAAGCTGCACATCAGAGGGAAGAGGGAAACATCTCTGTGCCCGGCTGAGATCTATATAATGTCATCCACAGTCGTTTCCCTCAGTTTAGTAAATGTAGCCTAATTGCAACAATGAGCATCTTATCACTCTGTTGGATTAACTTCTCCACTTTCTTTCTTCACAGGAGGTCAATTTCTTATATTTCTGCGAGGTTTAGATGTGTGCAAGTTCACCCCCATGTCATCCTTTGAGGAAAGCAGGGAAGTTATTATTTTCCCATCTTAGAGAGAAGAGGACCTGAAGCTCTGAGATGGCGAGCGATTTACTCAGTGTCCACACCAAGTAACTGGCAGAGTCATGCCTTCGGACACTTTCCATTTACTCGTCCATTCTTTCCATCTGTAAGTAGCGTACGTAACATACTCTGTTTTGGGCCGTATACAAATGAACAAGGTGAGGAATGTGGACAGTAAATCTAATTAGATAAGTAAATACATAATTATATTGGGTGACACATGGAATAAATGACACAGTAACACGTAAAGACCTTTCCAAGTAACTGAATTCTGGGCAGAAGGTAGAAATCTATGAATAAGGAGACAAGAGAGGTTGGGGTGTGGAGTCTTCTTGGATGATCCCAGCTGCCCCTAAGCCAGACTGGAATGGTGTGTGAGGGGATGTGGGCCTGGATCTGGGTCTCAGTTCCCACCAGGCTTTTCACAACCTCACCGTCTATCCATGCGTAGTGTGATGTAGCTGACAATGTATGACGGGACAGGTGGGAAGGGGCATGGAAAGGGCTTAGGTTTGGTGCCATTTCTGCACATGGTTAAAGAACCATAGTCATCAAGGCTTGCCATGCTTCTCTGCTGTTCCTGTGCCACTGGCAGGGCCCGGTCATCTCAGGTGAAGAGAAGGGTCAGTGTTAGCAGATGTCTACATGTGCTTGGCTCACATGATTGTTTGCAGACAGAACACTCCAGAAGCCCTCTCAGGGAATGACAGCATGGCGTTTCACATCGTTTTCCCAAGACCTGTATTTTGCCATCAAGGACACCTACTAGAATTTCCCTAAATCGTGGAAAACATTTATAAGTTCTTTAAATATCAATGTCTGTTCGTGTCTTTAACATTTAAGTCTGAGGGAAGATAGAGTAATTTTATTTTATTTTATTTTATTTTATTTTATTTTATTTTATTTTATTTTATTTTATTTTATTTTTTTTAAGATAGAGTAATTTTAGAAAAAATGTAAGAAATGGACACACTTAAACGATCTCAAGGACAGTGCCTCAGTTTCATGCTTTTCAGATACTCAAATAATTCCAAATAATGTCACAAATGATAGCCTTACAATTGTAATAAAATGTATGTGTGAGAAAGCAAAGTGAAATTTTTCATATCCTTTTTGAGGTATGGTTTATTTCCTATAAAATTTACAATTCAATCGTTTTTTAAATTAAGTGTATATAGTTATACAATCACCACCCCAACCCCGTTTCAGCACATTTCTATCATCCTCCCCCCAAAATTCTCTTGTGCCCATACAGTTAACCCCTGCTCCCAACCTCAGCCCTAGACAGACCCCCATCTGCTTTCTATCTTTATACATTACATGGGAAGGAGAAGCTTATTAAAATGAATTGTACCTCCTGTGCCTCATCTCTGGCAGTGGTTCAGTGACACTTGGCAAGGTTCTGAGTGCAAGAACCTTTAAAAGAGCATTTTAAATCTTCACTTTCCATATCACTCAGTTATTCAGATTTTTAGAATGTTAGTAGGTGTGGCAGGCAAATAATTCCCTCTCCTCCAAGGCATCCCAATTTTAATCTCCAGACCATATAAATATGATATATCAGATGGCAAGGAGGAATTATGGTTGCAAGTAAAATTAAGGTTGTAGAGCAGCTGACCTGAGATCGGAGGATTATTCCTCATCTTCTGGATGGGCCCAAAGCAATCACAATTGTCCTTACAAGTGCAAGAAGGACCAGGATAGTCAATGATGATGTGATACAGCTAAAAAGGACTTGGCCCAATCGCTGCTGCCTTTGAAAATGGGAGATAGGGGGCTAGAAGCTGGGAAAGGAAAGCATCTATTTCCCCTAGAACTTCCAGAAGGAACATCTTGTTTACATCTTAACCAAACAAGATTCAATCCTGACTTTTGATCTTAAGAACTATATGATAAATTTATGTTGCTTCTAAACTGCCAAGTTTTGGTACTTTGTTAGAGCAGGGCAGTGCTGTTAGCTACATAACGTTAGGGGTTAGGACAAGTGCCCCTTTGTCTCATGTAGACCACTAGTTCTCAAACTTCCATCAAATCTGGTGACCAACAAAGGACCTGGCTAATTCCCAAGGAAGGCTTGGCATCTTCCCTGGGTTCTCTTATGGGAAGATAGCAGAGTGATATATGTCAATAGGCAGGTGCTAATTGCAGGAACCTTAAATTGGAGTTAGTGTCTCATCCGGAACATTCTGGCTCTTCCCCGGTATAACTGTCTTCCTGTGTGACCAACAAATACTTACTTCTCCCCAGAGCTCAAGACTCCCCTTCCTGGGAGACTTTCCCAGTGAGTGGTGTAGGAAGTCGGGAACAAGGCTTGGGCAACTGTGCAGGACAGTCCCACCCTTCCTCATCTCCGTGGATGTCACAGGCTGCAATTACAGAACCTTCCCGCTCCTCTCTCCATACTGTTCAGATAATGGGGCATGCTGCGGGGAGAACACAGCCATTTGCGGCTCTTCCATCTTCACATCACCGTTACAAAGCAGGGCGATGTCCAAACATCAGAAATTGTTTATGCTTAGTCGACTGATTTATCTGGAATGCAAATCAGAGCTCGTGGAGACTAAAGGAAAACAAGCATACAAATCCAAAATTAATTTTTCCAAAGCAATGGGAATATATTAGGTTGCCATATGCCACTCAAACATATTTTCACTGGAGATTCAGTCCAATTTTGCATTTTAGTCACTTAGTCTCCTGAAAAAAAAAATCCATATTGTATCAAAACCATGTACTTTGTAAAAATGCCACAGATAATTTACTTCACATCTTCGTCTGAGATTTAAAGAATCTCAAAGATTCTATATAGACACCAGTCTTAAACTTTTTACTGGTTTTTTAGAAATTTAAACTAGATAGAAGGCCTATAGTATTTATGATTATTATGATAGAAATTATGGAATGGAAAATTATACTTACACTATTAATAATTTTAACATGTAGCATCCTCTTCATAAATAACAATATATATATATATATATATATATATATATATATATATATATATCATTTTGTTTTGTATGAGACAACATAATCTCTCCATCACCTGTAGTAAATGTTTCTACATCCCATTGAAATCAGTGACTGAACTTTTCAGTAGAAGTAATTTAAAAACCCTGGATGTGTGTGTGTGTGTGTGTGTGTGTGTGTATCTCACATCCATAAAAAGCAACTAATCCTTGGAAACATGCAAGTTTTTGCTTTTTTTTTTTTTTTTTTTTTGAGGTTTCAGTGAAGTGTGTATGTGGGAAGTGATGCATAGGGCAGGGCAGCGTCCTCCCCACTATCTGCCCTGATGTGTCCCCTCTGCCTCTTGGTCTCCATCTCTTCTTCCCTAGCTCTGTTTCCTTCTTGCATTACTTTTTCTTCATAGAACTATCTCATCTTAAAAGTTTGAGGTTACTGATAAACCTTTTTGGATACATCTTTTCAAAAACCATTAGAAGGGTTTATCTGCATTCTTCATTAAGAGATTATTACTTTAATAGGTTTTAAATTGGCTGTGATTTGTTTATTATGAAGCTAGCCACTGCTTTTCTTACTGAGAGGTTTTTTTGTTTGTTTTGTTTTGTTTATTGTAGGGCATGGGTCTCTTTATTCTTAGGCCAGTGACTTTTCCTCTGGCCTGATTCTTAGCAAATTAGCCCTCACTTTGGGAGCTCATGGAGGTCACACATCCAGAATAGTTCGATTTAGTTCCTGTAGCTCACTCCCAGACAAAAACTTTGATACGGAGAAAACATGGGTCAGAGTTTTAATCATTCATACATATCATATAGTTTAGAACAGCTAAATTTAGAAAATCTTTGAACAAGGCATGCTATAGGCTTTCCTACCTAGATTTTGTTTCTACTCTAAAGATGAGTGTACTTGACATAGGCCCATTTTATTGAAAATGGGGCTTTCAGTACAGTTTATATGTTGTATACACATATGCCAGATATTTTAGTTGTAAAGAATGCATCATGAGGACTACTTTGACCTAAGACACTTATGTCTTATTTTGTACTCTTAGTTGTTTTAGCTAGGTATGGAGTTCTGCTTAATAATTAAAACAGGTACTTGCTACATGGTGAGTCTGGTAGCCATCACTCAGCAAACCTAGGATCGGAGAGATTTAAATTAGTTGCTTAATGACTCACAGGGAATTATCCATCTGATTGTCTTATTTAGAATATATAGTCTTTAGGTTTGTAGTCTCCATCTTTTTTTTTTTAAGATTTTATTTATTTATTCATGAGAGACACACAGAGAGGGACAGAGACATAGGCAGAGGGAGAAGCAGGCTCCATGCAAGGAGGCCGATGCGGGACTCAGTTCTGGGACTCCAGGATCACACCCTGAGCTGAAAGCAGACACTCAACTGCTGAGCCACCCAGGTGTCCCGACTATAGTCTCCATCTTTAGCCAGAAAGATTTTTTTTTATCTTTCCAATCCTCCAGTGGAAAAAAAAAAAAGGAGCAAAATATGACCATTCATCCTGATTGCTGTGTAAAGTTGCATTTAAAGTGTTATTTGTATATAGTTAAATATTTTATTTAACAATATTGAATAAAGTTTTCAGAAAATAAAATGCAATGACTTGTAAGTATGCAGTTTGATGAATTTTTATAAATATAAACATATTAAATCACCATCAAAATCAAGATACAGAACATTTTCATCATCTCAAAATATTCCTACATGGTCCATTATCAATGAGTACCCCCTCCCCAACCCAGGCACTGCCCCAGATGACCACTGATCTGCCTTCCATTGTACAGATTGCCTCTCTCTGCTCTATAATTTCATATTAATGAAAATCAGTGTATATTCCTCATTCCTGTTGTCTGTATCAGTATAAATTGTCTGTTCTTTCGATTTATCAATAGCATTCCATTGCATGCATATAGTTTGTCGATTCACCTCTGGATGAAAATTAGGCTTTCTTCCAACTTGGAAGTATTATAAGTTAAAACTTCTATCAACAGTCTTGTAGAAGTTCCCCTGTGGGCATATAATTTTATTTCCCTTGGGTAAATGCCTAAGAATAAAATGGATAGTTCATATAATATAATAAGAGTCTGTGTAACCTCATAAAAACAAAACAAAACAAAACAAGTAATCATTTCCAAAGAAATTGTACTGCCTACAAAGCATGAAAGTTCTGGAAGCACCGTATCATTGAAATACGGTCTTTCTAATTCTATTCTACTGGTTTATAGTGATATCTCGTGGTTTTAATTCACATTTTCTTAATGACTGGTACTGTTGAGCTTATTTTCATGTCCCAATCATTCATTTTTTTAAAGATTTTATTTATTTATTTATTTATTTATTTATTTATTTATTTATTTATTTAAGAGACACAGAGAGAGAGAGAGAGAGAGAGAGAGAGAGAGGCAGAGACATAGGCAGAGGGAAAAGCAGGCTTCATGCAGGGAGCCCGATGTGGAACTGGATTTTGGGTCTCCAGGATCACGCCTTGGACTGAGGCGGCGCTTAAACCACTGAGCCACCTGGGCTGTCCCCAATGATTCATTTGAGTATCTCTTTTGGGATGTACCTTTTCATACATTGTATTAGCTATAATAAAATTATGAAGTTATTCATATTTCCTATTTCATCTTTTGTCAGTTTTATTTAAATTTTTTGTTAGTATAAACATGTTTAGAATAATCTCTTTATCCCCAAATGTCTTCAGAATATAAGGTTTCTTTCATTTTTGGTATTATGAATTTATATTTTTCTTTTTTTCTTTTTATGATTATTATTTCTAAGAGTTTAATCAACTTTACTATTTTTTTCACAATTAATATTTATTTTTCTACGTTTGTGTTGTACTTCATTGATCTATTCTCTTGTCTTTATTATTTGCTTATTATCTGTTTCTTATCTCAATTTGATTTGCTCTTTTCTTCTAAACTAGGTTAGATTCTAGATTATTATTGCCTTTTTTGCTGTTATAAGCACATAATGCAATACATTTCTCTGTATAGGTGTCACCTATATTCTATACATTTTGAGTATTTTGATTTTGTCTTTTCGCTCTCTTTAATTTTCTTTCACTTCAAAGTGAAAAAAAAATTCTCACCTCTAATTTTTGCTTCTAATTTTCTTCTGATTGTGGTATTTGGAAGTGATGCCCAATTGCCAAATATTTGTTTGGTTTGGATATCTTTTTATTTTGATTTGCAATTTAACTAAGTGCTTAGAAATAAGATTATATTTTAAAAATTCATTGAAATTTATTGAGATTTTGTTTATGCCTTTTACATCAGCTTATTTTGTGCATGGTTCTACTGGCAAGGACTATGTGCAACAGTAGCTGGTGAGAGTGTTGTGTAAGCACCAATGAGATCAACTTGGTTGATAGTATTATTAAAATATTTTCTATTCTTACTTGTTTTTGCTGTTTCATCAACTCCCAATAGTGGATTGCTAAATTCTCCAACTAGGAGTGTACATTTGTTTCCTTCTTCCTTTCCTTTTATTAATTTTCACTGTTACTAGCTATGCACACATTCAGGGCTGTTAGATCTTATTGATGATCTGCTGCTTGATTTCACTTTGAAATGACTTTTGTATATTTCCTATGGTTCTTTTTCTTGAAACTCATTGATAGCAACATAGGCCATTTTCCTTCCATTAGTGTTTGCATGGAATGTTTTTTCAAAATCTTTTCCTTTCCATTCTTTATATGGTATTCCATTGTTTTAGTGACCTGTGTCTTTATATTCAAAGTCTTTTCTTATAAACAACATGTTGACATAATTAGGTCTTACTTTTAATCTAGTCTATCAATATCTGCTTTTTATTTTGGAGATTTTACTGCAAAAATATAATTATTGATATGCCTGCTCTTCTTACTATTTGTTATCTATTTGTCCCATAATCATATTTAACAATCTATTCCATTTCTTTCACTACTGTTGTCATGCTTTAACTTAAACTTATATTATAGGCCTGAGAACACATTATTATAACTTTCGCCTTAAACCATTGACTTTCTTTATAGTATTTAAAGACAGAAAGAAAGCAGTTATTTATATTTACCCATATATTTACCGTTTCATCATTCCTTCCTCCAGATATGAATTCTTATCTATTATTTCCTTTTTGCTTGTAGATCTTCACTTAGTATTTACTACTGGTGGTATGATTATGCTGGGACAAGAATTCTATGAATTTTAGTTTATCCTACTCAGGAGTTTCTGAAATCTCTGTTTAGACTTCTAAGCTTTTCCATTGTTTATTTGTGATGAATTTAAGCACACTCTTGCATTACTCAGTTAAGAATTCTGCCGAAAGACTTGAGGGGGATTTCTATTCAAATATTGCGGCTTTCCCACTTACGGGTTCCTAATTTAGGGATCCTATTTATTTTCCAGCTCTTCTGGTAGCTCTGAATTTGGACCTCTCGCTTCTTAGATTAGTAAGACTTCACTGTCTGCAGATCACTCTGTGGGATCCGGGGACAGCGGACCAGGAATGGATTCCAGTGCTGGCCATCCCTGTTAGCAGGGCTATCTTAGCTAGTCACTCAGTACTTCTGAGCCTTGTTCACTCTCTTGTATGACAAGGAAATCAGAAACTACCAGGGTAAGTAGATTTTAGGATTTGAGATCATCAGATACGTATATATTTTCTCTCACACACGCTTACTCTCATTCAGAGCAATAATTCAGTGTTCCCAGCGAGTAAGTATAAGTGTAATTAGGGTTTGTGTCTGTACAGAACCTATGGGGGATATGTGGAATTGGCTGGATATGTAGGATTTATACTGTTACTGACAGGATGTTAGTGTTGTGTAAACCATGCTGCCATTAACAAAAGAAGTTCATTGATTCTTCTTGCTTCTCCTCAGTTTTATTTTTTATTTATTTATTTATTTTTATGATAGTCACAGACAGAGAGAGAGAGGCAGAGACACAGGCAGAGAGAGAAGCAGGCTCCATGCTCCGGGAGCCCGATGTGGGATTCGATCCCAGGTCTCCAGGATCGCGCCCTGGACCAAAGGCAGGCGCCAAACCGCTGCGTCTCCCAGGGATCCCAACTTCTCCTCAGTTTTAAAGACTCCTTCCTGGGAGTAACAAATCACATTTTCTTTTTTATCCTATAGTCTCATCCACAATCTCCTCATTCCACCTAACTGCAAGTGGTACCTGGAAATATATATTTTTTAGCTCAGCTAAAAGATATTTGTTTTCACTAAAAAAAAAAAAAAAGGAGGCAAGGGAATAAGAAGCAACTACTTTCGGTCAATGCCCTACATGTGGTGATACGGAAGCAGGAGAGTGAGGTTCTTGTCTCACAGAGTCGAAGAATGAATTTCACAAAGGAGAGCAGGCAAAGCGATAGAGTTCCATTAAACATGGACACAGAGTGACCTCTCAGGAGTGAGGTGGTCCCAATCGAGTGGCCAGTGAGGGCTTTTCATCTCTGGCCTTTCATTAGGACTTTACCAAGCTCGCTGGTGGTTAGGTCAGTGGCCTGGAACTAGATATGATGCTCATAGATCATGAGAGTTTTTGTTCCTGTGACATCTGTGAGCCACAGATATGTGTTGTAGGTCTGGTTCTATGATCTATAGGTATGTGTTGTAGGTCTGGTTATTCTTTACAGTGAACTTTTCCTTTGAGGCCTGATGAGGTTTTGTGGTTATTTTTCTTTTCTGTGGTTACAATGCAATTCTTAGAAAAACATCTTAACCCTAGTAATTAGGATAAGGTGGTCTAAATTTTCCTGATCTATGTCTTTGTTCTGTCTCAGTATCTGCACACCTGAAAAACCCCAGAGCCTAGTTGGGGACCCTTCTCTTCCCCTATCTACAGTCCCATCCTTTCCCTACTTGATGAGAATAACTTTTTAAAGTTATTCTCAGTAAAAGATGTAGCCATTATCCTTCTGGAGGAGCCCATAGCTAATGGGGAAAGCAAAATTATCATGTTGAGATCAGCTGGAATGCTTAAAATTAACCTAATGCTTTGGCAGTTAAGGGTCAAAGAAATAAAATGAGAAAAGAGGTGGCTTGGCCACAATGAGAAAATAGAATTAGGTGCTGGGGTGGCTAGTCAGTTCAGCGTCTGGCTCTTGGTTTCGGCTCAGGTCCTGATCTCAGGGTCCTGGGATGGAGCCCTCCAGGTCAGGCTCTGTGCTCTGCTTGGAGTCAGCTTGAGATCCTGTCTCCTGCCCTTCCCCCCTGCCTGCTCGATGGCATGCTCTCTCTCAAAACAAAAGCAAACACAAAAAAGAAATAGGCAGTGATAAGCACCTACTGAATACATGAAAAAAATAAATGCGTAATTAAATATTTAATTCAAGGGATTATCAAAATATCACTGCTAAAAGTAAAGTATTTAGCATTTTTTTCCTTTTTACAGTTGACATCATAAGATCAGCTTAATGTTGCCTAAATCTTTGACGAATCAGGAAAACATTGGATATATCAATATGCAACCTTCATGGAATGATATCCTATATATTCTTTTTTAAAATATTTTATTTATTTATTCATGAGAGACACACAGAGAGAGGCAGAGACACAGGCAGAGGGAGACAGAACTCAATCCCAGGACCCCGGGATCACGACCTGAGCCAAAGGCAGACACTAAACCACTGAGTCATCCAGGTGCCCCAATATCTTATATTCTAAAACTAATCAAAACCTAAAAGTTTTCTTATTCTTTCATTTTAGCCTGATGAATAACCTTCATCCCCATTTCATAAACAGGGCTTCCTAAGTATTTCATCTGTGTGTGGGAAATCTCTTAATAAGTCAAAATTTACAGACAAGACTGATTTCTTTCAGTAAGTAACTTTTCTATTTATTATTATTATTATTTTTTGCTTGTGTTAACCTTTTAAGCTCTATGCTTTCTCAAGAGGGGTAAAGGTGAAGTATTTCAAATATGTCAGGGAATTCTCAGGCATCAATTAGTATGAAATTCCCCAAGTGCAAATACCTGTCTTCCTTCCAAACAATGTTCCTTTTTACAAAGCTTGTGCATATGGAGGCCCTTAGACTCACTCTACAAGGCCCCTCACCGTTTTCTCCTCTCACCGCCTGGGACACAGATCTACTGAGCCAGAAATCTGTTTCTCATCTGGACCCCTCTAGACTCCAACTTGATCTTCTCCTCTTCATCGAAAACCCGGACATCTACCACCCACCAACCTCTCGTCTAAATCCTGCTCCCCTCCTGCGGGTGGGTACTCCCCCCGCGACTCACTCAGAACCCTCCCATTCCTGCCCTCAACTCCTGCACGGGCTGACTCCTCCACGTCGGGACTTTCCTATCAAGCCCTCCCGAAGCCTGACCGAATCCTCTTTGTGGATGGTAGTTCTCTCATCGCCCCGGACGGCCAGAGAGAGACACGCGGCCTACGCCGTAGCTGCTTACCCTCGATGCCGTCCTGGAGGCGGCTGCCCTCCCCCTCGGGACACCACATACACTGCCTCCAAATACGCCTCCCTCATCACACACACACATTCTGTCCTCTGGCAAGAGCGAGGGTGTCTTATCACCAAGGGTACCACCCATAATCAATGGGCACCTCATTTCACAACTACTGGAGACCCTCAGCCCAGACCCTCAGACCCCCCAACCTCACTCAAGTAGCCACTGTCCACTGTCGTGGACCGACCCTCCAAGGACCTGGTGTCCCGAGGCAACAACAAAGCCGACTCTCCACTGCCCGACCCACTGCCTTAGACCCCCACCAGCTCCCCTCCTCTTCCTCCACACACCACAGTCCCCCTCTTACACACACCAGGAAACTCAGACAGACACCCAAAAGGATGGGAGGAATCGCCAGGGACAAAGGCCGCATCTTCATTCCAAAGAAACTCGCTCTTCCAGACCATTCAGCCCCCATGATCGTTTCAGACATACGGCAGTCCCTACACGTCGGGCCCAAGGCCTTACACCAGTTCCTACAACCCCTTTTCCACCCTCCACATGTGCGACAGGTTACCGGACAGGCGCCGAAGTCTTGCAAACCCTGCTCCACGGTCAACGCTCGAGGGGTAATTCGCAGGCCCGGCAGGGCCCAATCCCCAGCTCTGCGCACACCAACCTGGCGAGGACTGGCAGCCTGACTTTTCCCACGTGCCACGCCATAAATCCTTTCCCTACCTGTTAGCCTCAGTGGACACCTTTACACGGTGGATAGGGGCTTTCTCCATACCTCGGGACACTGCGGAGGCGGCGGCCACCATAGCCCTCCAACACATCATTCCGAGGTTCGGCCTCCCGCGGACCCTACCATCTGACAACGGCCCGGCCTCATCTCCAGCATCACCCAGCAAGTCTCCGAGAGCCTAAATATTACCTGGAAACCCCAGTCTTCGGGTAAGGGAGAGCGGGTCGATGGCCTTCTCGAGGGACATCTCCCCAAACTGCCCTTGGAGCCCGCCCGTCCTGGCCACCCTCCTCCCGCTGGCTTTAACAAGGCTCAGAGCTTCCCCTAGAGGGCCGTGGGGTCTTAGTCCCTTTCAGCTTCTCTTGGGCGGCCCTTCCTGGTCACTCAAAATCTTCCCGTCACCGCCTCCTCTGCTCCTATCTTGCCTACCTTACCTAACTCTTCTAAGAGCCCTCCTGTGGGCCCATGCGACTCAGTCAGCCCGACTCCAGGGGAACCCACAGCAGATACTCCCCAAGCCCTGGCCCCAGGGGATCGCGTCCTGCTACAAGAACTATACCCAAAAACCTTACAGCCTAAGTGCACCGGTCCCGATACGGTGGCCCTTATGACCCTCACGGCCGCCAAACTCCTAGCACACCACCCGCGGGGTACACAGCTCTAACTGAAAGCGAGGCCCCTCACGACACGGATGCGCAGGACCACCTTTGGGACCTACTCCAATACTGCTTTCAAAGCTCCATCCTCCTCCTCCTGGTCCTACCTCCTAGTTACTCCACCACTGACCCTTGTTAGGTGGACGTTTACATGACAGAAACCTGGCACCGGGGAATTTTCAGCACTGATTGTCAACCACCGATTCTCAACCGCCCCTGGAATGGCCAGGCCCCTACAGACTGAGTTACTGCGGGAGATGACCTGGCCGCCGCTTCTGTTGTTCCTCCTAGTGTCACTTAGTACCTCGGACAGATAGGGGCCGCCAGTGAGCAGAGGCCTCACGGGATAAACAGCTCCCACGGAGCCTTGCACCTGCTAGGGGGCGAAGCATGTCCCACATGTGCACACACCTGAGAATCAGCATGGCCGGCCCCTCCCCCAGAAGACCAGCTGGAAGGACAGGGGAAGAGCAAGTTCCTGTCCAAGCAGCGCTAGAAGGTTCAAGGCTAAGTCTAGGCACTTACAGTATATAAAATCAGAGGATACCCCTTCTTGTTTTTTGTTTCCCGCCCCCTTTCTTCTTTTTCCTGTACTAGTTGTTTTTAGCTAATCTGCACTGAGCAAAATGACTAGGAGGAAGGATTCACCACAAAAGAAAGAATAAGAAACAGTCCTCTCTCCCACAGAGCTACAGAATTTGGATTTCAATTCATTGTCAGAAAGCCAATTCAGAAGCACAATTATGAAGCTACCGGTGGCTCTGGAAAAAAGCATAAAGGATTCAAGAGACTTCATGACTGTAGAATTTCGATCTAATCTGTCCAAAATTAAAAATCAATTAAATGAGATGCAATCCAAACTGGAGGTCCTATCCTGCTAAAAGATGAAAGGGTCAACCAAGAAATTAGAGAATTAAAAAATTCATGGAAGCTAATGAGAATGAAGATACAACCACTCAAAATCTTTGGGATACAGAAAAGCAGTTCTGAGGGGGAAATACATCACAATACAAGCATCCATCCAAAAACTGGAAAGAACTCAAATACAAAAGCTAACCTTGAACCTAAAGCAGCTGGAGATGAACAGCAAATGAACCTTCCACCAGCTGAAGAAGAGAGTTAATAAAGATTTGAGCAGATCTTAACAAAATAGAGACCAGAAGAACTGTGGAACACATCAACAAAACCAGGAGCTGGTTTTTGAAAGAATAAGATAGATAAACCATTAACCAGCCTTATTAAAAAGAAGAGAGAAAAGACCCAAATTAATAAAATCAGGAATGAGAATGGAGCGATCACCAACACCAAGGAAATACAAAGGATTATAATAACATATTATGAGCTGAGCAGCTATACACCAATAAATTATGCAATGGAGAAGAAATAGACGCATTTCTGGAAAACCACAAACTACCAAAACTGGAGCAGGAGGAAAGAGAAAACCTGAAGAGGTCGATAACCAGGGAGGAAATTGAAGCACTCATCAAAATCCTCCCAAGACACAAATACGAGGGCCACATGGCTTCCCTGGGGAATTCTATCAAATGTTTAAAGAAGAAACCATGCAGATTCTACTAAAGCTGTTTGAAAGATAGAAAGAGATGGGATACTTCCAAACTCGTTATATGAGGCCAGCATCACCTTAATTCTAAAACCAGACAAAGACCTGTCCAAAAAGGAAATTACAGACAAATATCCCTGACGAACACGGATGCAAAAATTCTCAACAAAATACTAGCCAATAGGATCCAATGATACATTAAGAAGAGTATTCACCATGACCAAGTGGGATTTCACCGCGGAACGCAAGGCTGGTACAGCACTCCTAAAACAATCAATGTGATTGATCATATCAGCAAGAGAAAATCAAGAACCATAGGATCCTCTCAATAGATGCAGAGAAAGCTGCATCAAAATACAGCATCCATGCCTGATCAAAACTCTTCACACTGTAGGCATAGAGGGAACATTCCTCAGCATCTTAAAAGCCATCTATGAAAAGCCCACCCCAAATATCATTCTCAGTAGGGAACCACCGGGAGCCTTTCCCCTAAGATCAGGAATACGACAGGGATCCTGAAGTGGGATTCAAATCCAGAACCCGAGGATCATGAACTGAGCCAAAGGCAGATGCTTAACCGCTGAGCCACCCAGGCGTCCCTCATCTCTCACTTTCAACCAAAAGCTAGAAACAATTAAACTTAATAGGCATGTTGAATCCCTAGAGAAGAGGTCAAAAGCTTGGTGTGTTGTGCCAGTGAGCCAAATTGTGAATGTAAAGGAAAAGTTCTTAAAGGAAATTGAAAGGGCTATTCCAGAGAACACATAAATCCTAAGAAAGCAAAAGAATCTTACCACTTATATGGGGAAAATTTTAGTGGTTTGGATGGAACATCAAACCAGCCACAATATCTCAACGCAAAACTTAATGCAGAGCAAGGCCCTATCGCTCTTCAATTCTGGGAAGGCTGAGAGATATAAGGAAGCTGTAGAATAAAAGACTGAAGCTAGCAGAGGTTGGTTCCTAAGATTGAAGGAAGGAAACCATCTCTATAACATAAAAGTGCAAAGTGAGGCAGCAAGTACTGATGCAGAAGCGGTAACAAATTACCCAGATCAAGCTAAGACAACTCATGAGGGTGCCTACACTAAACAAATTTTTTTTAAGATTTGAGAGAGACAGCACCCACCCGCACACTCGTGAGTGCACAGTGGGGAGGGGAAGAAGGAGAGCGAGAGAGAAACTACAAGCAGACTCCACGCCGAGCACAGAGACCAACACAAGGCCCAATCTCACAGCCCTGAGATCATGGCCTGAGCAGAAACCAAGAGTAGGATGCTTAACAGACTGAGCCACCCAGGAGCCCCACAATAAATTTTCAACAGAGACCAAACAGACATATGGGAAGAAGATGTCATTTGGGACTTCATGGCTACACAAGAGAAGTCATGGCAGGCTTCAAAGGAGGGGATGACTCCCTTATTAGGAGCTCATGCAGCTGATGACTTGAAGTAGAAATCTAAGCCCATTTACCATTCCAAAAATCCTAGTGCCTTTATGAATTATGCTAAGTGTACTCGACAAATGGAGCCTGGATGACAGCACACCTGTTCACAACATGGTTTACTGCATATTTGAAACCCACTGTTGAGACCTAATGCTCAAGGGGGAAAAAAAAGATTCCTTTCAAAATATCACCGCTGACGATACACTTGGAGACACATTCTGATGGGAGTTGTACAATGGCATTAATGTTTTCCTGACTGCTACACATCTGCTCTGTAGTGCATGGATCAAGGAATAAGTATGCCTTTCAGGTCTTATTATTTAAGAAACAAATTTTGGAGGTGCCTGGCTGGCTCAATTGGAAGACATGTGACTTGATCTCAGGGTTGTGAGTTCAGGCCCCATGTTGGGTCTAGAGATTTCTTTAAAAAACCTAAAAATAATAATAAATAAATTTGTAAGGCTACAGCTGCCACAGTGATTCCTCTGATGGATATAGGCTAAGTAAACTGAAAACTTCTGGGAAGGGTTCACCATTCTAGATGCCATTGAGAACACTCTCATGGTACCAATGCAGAAAAAAAATCCAGAATAGAGACACAAAAGATGAAAGCAAATTACTATTTAAAAAAATGACCAAATAATAAAGACAGCAAAAGACAAAGAAAGGAACACAATAGCAAAAGAAAACAACCAAAATGGCAATACTAAGTCTTTATCCATCAATAATTATTGAAATGTTAAAAATTAAACTTTTTTATTTTATATTTTAAAGATTTTATTAATGTATTCCTGAGAGTTAGAGAGAAGGGGGCAGAGATACAGGCAGAGGGAGAAGCAGGCTCCATGCAGGGAGCCTGACATGGGACTCGACCCTGGGTCCCCAGGATCACACCCTGGGCCGAAGGTGGCGCTAAACTGCTAAGTCACCGGGGCTGCCCATAAACTCATTAAAAAAAAACAAAAAAAAAGAAAGAAAGAAAGAAAAAGATGTATTTTTCCAGAGAGAGTGCACATGCATGTGAGCAGGTCAAGGGCAGAGGGAGAAGAGAGAGAGAATCCCAGCAGACTCTCTCCTGAACGCGGAGCCAGACATGGGGCTTGATCTCCTGACCCTGAGGTCAAGATCTAAGCCAAAACCAAGAGTCAGATGCTCAACCGACTGAGCCACCCAGGTGCCCCAGCATTAAACTCTTTACTCAAAAGCCATAGAGTGGCTGAATGGATAAATAAAACCAGAACCAGTAACATGCTGTCATAAGAGACTTGTGGTATATTGAAGAAGACACACAGACTGAAAGTGAAGGAATGGAAAATATTCCATGCAAATGGTAACTAAAAGAAAGGGTGGCTCTGCTTATGTCAGACAAAATGGACTTTAAGTTAAAAATGGTCTCACGAAACGAAGAATGCCATTATGTAATGATAAAAGGGTTAACCCAGAAGTAAAACATAAGACTTGTAAATATACATGCACCCCACATCATAGCATCACAGTGATAGACAGTAATCCCCCTCACCCACGGTTTTGCTTTCCATGGTTTCAATTACCTGTGATCAACTGTGATCTGGAAGCAGATGACCCTCCTCCTTCTGAGGTAAGATCAGAAGATCAACAGTAGCCTAACACTACGTCACAAGGCCTACGTTATTCACCTACTTCATCTCATCACACAGGCATTGCGTCGCCTCACATCATCATAAGAAAAGGGGTGCGTATGGTACAATAAGGTATTTTGTGAGAGAGAGACATTCACATAACTTTTTTTAGGCCATGTTGTTACAATTTTTTGTATATTAGCTTTATCGTTAATATCTCACGGTACCTAATTCATAAAGTAACCTTTATCATAGAAATAGATGTTTAAGAAAAAAACAGGATATGCAGTTGATCTGTGAACACCACAGGGTTGAACTGCATGGGTTCACTTAAATGTAGCTTCTCAAAGAGCTGCCAACATTAAGCCACAAGGCATTTATTTACAACCGCATAGGACCAAACTGAAGGCCTTTAGCACAGACGTCCCATCTGTTGTTGCCTTCTGAGTACCTAGAGAGGCTCAGTGAGGCTGCCAGCATCCGCCCACCACAGGAGGTCCCAGGACTGGGCAGGTCACATCATGTACTAATGGGGTGATTGGGCTGAACTCCTGGGGCTGGCAGGTAGAAGGCTGGGCTAAAGTAGAAAGTGCCCAGAGGGCAGAGACAGTGCCGCAAAGAGAGCCCCACACCCCTGGTGCCCTCATCCCTCCCAAGTCCTCCATGCAGTAGGTGTGACTGCAGGCCTTGGGCCCCTCCTGGGCTGGGTGTGGACTCCTCCTCCTAGTGGTGCCCTGGCCCCATGGCCTCCTGGAGGCCAGCACACTCAAGTTTGGCTACAGTAGCTGTTGACCATGGCTTGTGGTACACCAGCAGGCAGATGGGGCAGCTATACTGAACCTCCAAGATACTGCTGCCACCTTTAGACCCACCCAGTGACCTACTGATGAGCCAAGGCTACCAGGCTGCAGGACATGGCCATCTCGGGGCCACCATTCCTGTCACGAGCCAGTACACTCACGTAAGTATGTATACAGTACCCTGACCCTATCTTCTCTTTTTTATTAGAGTGCAGGTGGGCAAGTTGCGGGAGGGAGTGGGAGAGAGGATCTTAAGCAGGCTCTATGCCCAGCATGGAGTCTACACTGGGGCTTGAATTCATGACCCTGAGATCATGTATGGTCTACGTTGAAATCAAGAGTCAGATGCTTAACTGAATCATCCAGGTGCCCCCACACCCTTGAAGGTAGACTCCATTGGGCGTGGAGCCCAATGCAGGGCCTGAACTCATGACCCTGAGATTGAGACCTGAGCCGACATCAAGAGTTGAACTCTTAACTGAAGGAGCCACCCAAGCATCCCTATTTTCTCTTCTTTGTGATTTTTTTAATATTTCCTTTTCTCTAGTTTACTTTACTATATAAATACAGTATATCATACATATAACATAAAATATGTGTTATTCCTGTCGGTAAGGCTTCTCACAATAGTATGCCATTAGTACTTACGTTTTGGGGGAAGACAAAAGTTATATACAGATTTCTCACTGTTGGCATCCGTATCCACCATGCTGTTCTCAAGGGTCAACTGTACTAACAAACTAAATTCAACAGCACATCAAGAGAGTCCTATACCCTGACCAAGTGGGATTTATCCTTGGGATTCAAAGTTGGCCTCACACATGCAAAATCAATGCAAATCAATGTGAGACACAATACAAACAATGAGACACAAATATTACATCATCATCATTTCAACAGACGCAGAACATGTGACAAACTTCAACACCAACTCATGTTCAGTAAAACTTCTAAAACCTCAACACAATAAAGCCTATCTATGAAAACTCTACAGCTAATATAACCAGTGCGTTAAACCTGAAAGAACAAGGCAACGATCTCCACTCTCACTACTGCTACTCAACACTGTTCTGGAAGTCCTAGCCTGAGCAATCAGGCAAGACACAGAAACACAAGGTGTAGAAGTCATAAAGAAAAAAGTAAAATTATCTATTCACAGGTGGAAAGATCATATATGTAGGAAAGTGTAAAGACTTTCCACAAAAACCTACTAAAATTCAGTAAACTTACACAATATAAAATCAACATTTAAAAATTGGAGACATTTCGAAAGACTAACAATGAAATACCTAAAAAAGAAATTAAGAAAACAATTCCATCTACCATAACAACAGCAAGAATAAAATACTTAGGAACCAAAAGAGGTGCAAGACTCGTATGCTGAAAATTATAAACACTGATGAAGGAAATTTTCAAAGACACAAATAAATGGAAAGACATTCCAAGTTCCTGGATTGGAAAAATACTGTTAACCTATCCATACTACTCAAAGTGAAGCCTCCATCTCCTTGACTCCTTCTCACCGTCTCTCTCATTTCTCCGCCTGGGAGGGGTGTCCCCAGCTCTCCTCATATCTGGGTGCTTCTCAACACTCACCTATGAGTCATCAGAAGGTTCACACAGAAGCCTCAATTCCCTGATCTTCCCCACCACAACCCCCCTCAAAAAGAATAGGGGCTATAAAGGAAAACCCCAGTTCTGTCTACCTCCTTCAAAGGGAAAAACCTGGGGCTTCCCTGCTGGGAGTCTCTCCTGTGTCTCCGTTACTCTTCACACAAGTGACTTCTGACACTTTAGGCGTGAGGCGATTTTTCCCTGCGATGAGAACTCAGTCACATCACATCTCTGATACCATCCACCTGGAGATAGTGGCGGATCCCAACTTACCCGCCCAGTCCCACAAGACCGCCCCCGCCCTACTTCAGATGCCAATAGTAGTTAAGTCCCCAGGTTATACAACTTGTCTGATCTGGATGCAAATCAGAGGCTCCCATGAGCACCCCCTCGGGTTGGAGTAATTTGCTACAGTGGCTCACAGATCTCAGGAAAACACATTTACCAGTTATAAAAGGACAAACAATACAGATGAAGAGCCGGATGAAGACTTACACAGGGTGAAGTCCTGGCGGGGGGAGGACGTGCAGGAGTTTCTGTCCTTGTGGTGTTGGGGTACATCTAGGTGGAAGCTCTCCAAATCCCCTATGACTGGGGTTTTAGGGAGGTCTCCTCACATAGGCATGATCAATCATTCCATTTCCAGCCCCTCTTCCCTGCTCTGGAAGATGAGGGATGGGGCCTAAAATTCCAAGCTCGTAATCATGGCCTCATCTTTCTGGGGACCAGTCCCATCTGGGAGCCATCTGAGAGCACAGCCTGAGCCACCTCATTAGAACAAAAGATGATCCTAGCACCCTTATCACTTGGGAATTTATAAAGCTTTCAAGAGCCCTCTGGGGACTCCTGGGTGGCTCAGTGGGTTACCCTGCCTTTGGCCCAGGGCGTGGTCCTAGTGTCCCAGGATCCAGTCCCACATCGGGCTCCCTGGGCGGAAGCCTACTTCTCTCTCTGTCTGTGTCTCTGCCCCTCTCTCTCTCTCTCTCTGTCTCTCTCATGAATAAATAAAATCTTAAAAGAACAAAAGCCCTCTGTCAGGGATGGGGGTCAAAGACCAAATGCTGGAACAGAGGATGTTCCTAGTGTTATTACTTAGGAAATGACAAGGTTTCAGGAGCTCTGTGCCAGCAACTGAGGGCAGAGACTGATGCATATTCTCAATCATCTCATAGTGCTCCTAACTCCAATAAGCCCTCATCAGACTGGTATTCCTTCTGTCATTCTTACAGCGCTCCTTTGAAACCAGCTTTCTTACAGGTCTGCTGACTTGGTTTAGTGGGCCCCATCCTCTTTCAAAGCTAAGTTCTTGGAGAGCAGACACCCCGAATGTTTACACCGTCTTCCCGGTGAGAGCAGTTTCTGAACAAAACAGGAAGTCAACAAATATTTGAATAAATAGTTGAATGAACGCTCCGTGTTGATCGTATCACGTTCACCTATTCCTTTGATGAACATTTCATTGACCTCACTTTATAAACTAATGTTTTGAGAATTCACTCACCCAACTGCATGTTGTTCAAAGTGGGAATACTGAAGCATAATGAAAGGGAAACTGGGTAAACAGACTAGAAGTACCAGTGTCAGGCGAAGTTGTCCTTTTATACGCAGCATCAGAACACTTGCACAGTGTCCATGTTTGACCAGTGCTTGTCGATTTCATGAAGAATTGAGCCCCAGCTGGATCCAGAAACAGCAGTCCCCACTGGAACGTTGGTTGTGTTTTCTTGTTTTGATAGTTTTCCTTGAAGCCACACCATCCGGGAAATCCACAACCACAGCTCCAGGACAGATGCTGCTCCTCTTCCCCATCAGGTCAGCTGTGCGTTTTCATTGTCAGGCCACTGAGGTAGAATTAGTTGACTCCATGTCGGCCCGCTGGGGTGGTTGCAACATTTCCTGCAACTTGGCGTGCACCCGGGCAAGTTCCACTCTGTTGAGCTTCCCCCACCTGTATTCATCCAAGTATACAACACATTCAGCAGGAACAGGGGACTGCACACGCTTCAGCTCCTTCAACCCTCCTAACTGTTGAAGCACGTTCGTGATGCCCGATGTGGAGATGACATTGTCGTAGAACACGAGCGAGGGGAGGCTCGAGCAGCAGCACAGAGCAGGCAAGCAGGGTTCGGAGCTGGGCTTCCTTCAGCCGGCAGCTGCACAAGTTCAGGTGCTGTAGAGTGCCAGACACCTCCCCCAGCAGAACCTGGAGGGGCCCAGGAACCGTGTGGGACAGGTTATTGCCACAGAGAACCAACTCCTTCAGGCAGGTGGCACGAATGCTCTGGGACAAGTAGGTGATGTCATTCTCAATGAGCCTGCATCCATTGACCACCAGCGTCTCCAGTGGTTTTGCAGGCCATTGTGGAGACAGACAGACACAGTCACTTCTTGGAAACTCGAGTGTCCCACTAGATACATTTGGGAAAGATCCAGAAATCTGGCCTGAGAAATTGGCACAATGCCTACCCGAGTCTGGATGCACATGGTGGGAGCCAGGCTTCTGTAGTGGTTAAGACCACAGAGTGTGGAGTGAAACCCATCCCCGCTGGCCATGGGACCTCTCTGTTTGCAGACTATGGAGTCAGGCACCTCTCAGCCTTAGCTTCCTAATAAGCCCCATCAACACAATTATCGCACATGCTCCACAAAGTGTGGCTGAATTAATGAAATTTAGCTATAGCTCCTACACATGGTAAAGCATAGGTTTTACTGGCTGGAGAATTTGGGAAGATGGTTCCCCATGCTTCTATTTACTCAAAGACCAGGCCCCAGGAGAACAGCTCTGTATTCGGGGGGGTAGGGGGGGGCAGGCTACAGAGAAGTCTGTGAGACACAAAAGAGAGGAAGGAGTTCATCAAATCAGCTGAGCTTAGACATTGGTGAGGGGGCAGTTCCCTCCCTCAAACACCACCCTGACAACCTACCATCCTGGTTCACTTTCTCTACATAAGCTCTAGGAAGACGAGACCCTGAGTTTGGTCAGAGTTTCATATCCATTCTTAGCTGTCTGCTTGGCACGGACTGAGTGCGTGAAAATGAATGAGTGAATGACAGGCCAATTTCAGACCTGCATCTTTCTCTTCTATAGCAATCGACAGCCACTGGCTGGTCCAAGACCTCAGCCTTGCAGTCTGTGTCCTCAGTGACTCTGCGGCCTCACAGGATTGGAAATCCAGGCTTGTCTCTGCTCCGACGCAGCGGGGTTCAGGGACGACTCCAGGGATCCTGGCCCCTGGCCCTTCAGAGGGACTTGTCGCACACTCACTCAGCATCTTATGCAGCTGGCCAGAGAGACAGCCAAAGATGAGATGGAGCTTCTAGAGGCGGCCCAGTGGACTCAGCAAAAAGAAACAGTCTGCAGGGAAATCCCAGGGGATGTCGTTCATGATGAGGTTGCCCAGGTTGCTCATTTACCCTTGCGCGGGTAAAAAACTGGATTAGGTCAGAATGTGAGCAGAACGTACGCCTGTAATGAAGCCTCAGCTCCCGGATGGTCTCCAGGTCCAGCATCCCCAGGATCTCGACAAGGCTGAGGAATGGCACTTGGACAATGACCAGTGTCTGACAGTGGAGGCGCAGACCGCCATGGTTCTTCTCGACTCTCTGGAGTATGTACGAGGGGAACCCAGACAGGTGGAAGAAGCCGAACAAACCACCTAGGAAAAGGTCTCTGTGTATTTCCTCGGGTTCTCGGTGATGCTAAGGCTGTTCTTTGTAACTGGGTGTCAGCTTGTCCGCCTCCGGCTCTTCTAGCATGTGAGTGATGACAAAGGGTGCAGGAGTAGCCTCCGAGCACTCCTCCCAGTTGGAGTGCTCAACGTCATGGGTAAAATCCAGCACCTTCAGCTTTGATCTCCTGTGGGGAATGAGGAGGAGAGCAGACATGAGGAATTTCAGGCCTGTAGAGCGGGGCCGGCAGGAGACCAGCAGCAGCGGCAGACCCTGGGGACCCACCACTGTGCCAACCAGCAGCCCTGCCCTCTGCCGTCCACTACGCCTTCTAGGTGCCCTCCTTGCTTCCCCACATTATACGTTGCCGGGATACCACCCAGGAACCCAGCCACACTCTTAACCACCTCAGTAGCATGATCAGCTCTGAACTATGCCAGGACTCTCTTCACGGAGGGACTCTGACAATGGCCTCAGGGCCTCATGATGACAGATGCTGCACCACCAGGAGAGGCTAGCACATGCTTGGACTCCACATCCCTGAATCCAGCTCCCACTTCTGCAATTCACTGTGCCCCTACCAGCACCCCAACTCTCCAGTTACCTGGGCCAAACTGCGTTAGGAGGAACCAATTCCAGCCAATCCAGGACGGCTTCCAAGAGGTCTTGAGTTCTTGACTGATCTCTTAACGGTCCCAGACGGAGGCAGGGAAAGGGCCAGGCCTGCACCATTGCTGTCACAGTCTTCGTGTGTCCCCCACCAAAGGCTGCTGTGGACAGAGTTGGGAAAAGGCCCACAGGGAGCTCTTCCAGGTCACGTACAGCTGAGGCCTTCTCATTCCGCAGGCTCTGTGCTGCAAGATCCAAGAGATTGAGAGGGTCTTGTCCACTCATCTCCACCAACCTGGCATAAGGTTAAGGGAAAAGCCTAAGTAGATTTTCACAGTGCTCAGCCTCCTCCTGTTGGCACAGGACACTCAGCCTCAACCACCCATCTTAGCAGGAAGTGAGACCCTAGGCGGTCCTCCACCTCTCCTGCCATCCTACAACTTCTAGTCCTAAATCTTCAGCTCTTTCTCTGCTAGGTTCACCCAGTGTCCCTTAATACCAGCTAAGTGAAGGAAAACAATTATGGCTTCATCTCCATTCTTTATTGGACTTCAGAGAGTATAAATTGTTCCAAACCTAATTTCCTGAACTTTCCCAAAGATCATCACCATCTCCAAGGTGATTTCAAGGAGCCGGACAGAATAACCCATCTCTTACCCCAGTCCAGTGGTAAGAGGTCGGGTCCTGAGGTTTTGTTTGCCTTCTCTGGCAAGCAGAGCTTCTAAAACAGTAACGGCAACTTTCCACAAGTTCAGATCTGTCCTCCTTCCTGCTCTATGGAATACGTTCCTATTCACATTCTACCAAGCTCAGAGCAATTCAGAGACTAGAAAATTATTTTTAAAAAATCAAGAAGACATAAAAAACCCCTCTTATGGGGCTAGTGAATTTTTGACATAAAATGTCAGAAAAAGACAAGAGAAGGGAACATTAAAGCACCATCGTGGGGTGCCTGGGTGGCTCAGCTCTGCGGCTGCCTTCAGCTCAGGTCATGATCCCAGGGTCTTGGGATTGAGCCCCGAATGGGGCTCCCTGCACTCAGCGAGGAGTCTGCTTCTCCCTCTGCCCTTCTTTCCCCGCTTGTCCTATCTCAAGTAAATAAATCTTCTTTAAAATGTACCATCTCAAGTATAAGTAGATACAAAGGTCGTTACTAAAACATTACTAAGAAGAACTAATTGGCGTTCTTTGAACAGAATCACAAAGCATTTCTTCTAGGAACAAGAGCAGACTGACACATTTGAGAATCTCTCCGTGAACTTCTGATGACACATGGACAACTGAGCCTGAGTGCTCTCAGCTGCCTCCTGAAACCCTAAATGAAGTAAAGGAATAGCTAAGACCAGAAAGTCAAGGAGAATGAATTAGCCCCACTCTTCAAGAAAAGCCAACTTTTAGAATCTGAAAAAGGTGGATTGGGAAACTAGTGTGCAGACTACAGAAGCCAACACCTAAGCCTATACAGGTGGTGAAATCAGAAATCAATTGCAGAACCCACGAGGCCTCAGGAGCAACAGCCGCAGGCAGGGCCCCAGGCGAGGGCCAGAGCCACCCGCCAGCACTGTGGTACTCGAGGAGGCTCTACAACCACATGCGTTTACCTCCACCACCACCACGGCCAGCAATCCACACCCGGGCCCGACCTTCCTCTACTTCCCACCCCGACTGCTCTGCTGCTCCCTGGAGCAGTGCTCAGCCCTCACATCCCATGGCAGGCTGCTCTTCTGTGGGGCACAAGGGGAATGCGCTGGGGCAGGTTTGGTACATGAGCATTTAGAACCACCAAAACACTGGACTATGACCCAACTGAGCATGCTCCACTTATGTATGAGCAGGAAGGGGCACCTGGCTCAGAGCTGAGGCCCGGGAGGCAGCTTATGGAGCAGGCAGGACAGGAGGGCACACCAGGCCCCTGTCACAACCACCAACTGTTCTGATGGCAGAGCTCCTCGGAAGCAGGAGGGCCCTTGCTGCAGAAGTGGCTGTGTGTGAACCCTCCCCTGTGCTTCTGAAATGTCCCATTTCTCTGAAGGAACAGCCCAAGAAGAGCCACATGCCTGGAACCCAGAGGGGTGTCTCTGCCCTTGCCCCTCCCTCATGCCCCTCTCACTCAGCAAAAAAGTCAGTCCAACTACTTGACTCCTCATGAGGGATGTATATCCTACTGATGGCTGCAGAGGACACAGAAAAGAGGTTCTCCAAAGGTCGGCAGTGAGAACTCCCACACTCTGAGGCGACCTCCATTCCCCTCCCCCTCAGCCTGTCAGCCTTCCTCCCAAATGCCTTTCTGGGGAGGAGCCATTCCCACCTACAGCTGCTCCCACCTGAAGCCACTAAGCATCTCCCCGCTGCGCACCTGCACCTGAACGATCCTCATCAACCTCCCTCTGTAGTTGAGGTGGCTGTTTAAGCACAGTCTACTTGTCACACTGACTTCTGCTTTCTCCCTTTGTGGAGATTCTCAGCCCAAGGCCTCGGGCCTCTGCCCAGCAGGTAGGAGGAGATGAGGCCTCTGGCTTCTGAGTGCAGCCAACAATGGGTCACTCCTCTTCTCCTCCACAAAATCCAGGATCTATTGCTGGCCAACTGACCACGTGCACCGCCTGAATGCACTTCACCTATGTGGGAAGGGTCTCCCCTGAGATTCCAGTGGCCTCTAATCCTGGGGAAGACTCAGAAGAGGAAGACCAGTGAGTAAATGATGGCCTTGGCCACTGCAGCTGGTCTTGGGCTATGATGGATACTCATCTTGTCCTCCCTGCATTATTTGTTGCAGATTCCCCTCAAGGTCCCTACAAACTCTGCTGTCCTCCTCGCTAAGTTGCCAGGTGGCCTTCCTCACACCTTCATCTCTAAAATTTCTGAGCCCCAGCTCACCAGGCCTCTTTTGGCAAGGGTTGTGGCACTTGTCTTTTTACTGTCACAACGGGGCAAGGGAATACCAAGAGGGTCCTGGATGAATCTCCTGGGAGTCAAACTTATTGCTCTTTATGCCCTGGTTTTAATTTTTTTTTCCGATTTTATTTATTTATTCATGAGAGACACAGAAAGAGAGGCAGAGACAGAGGCAGAGGGAGAAGATTTCCCTCAGGGAGCCCGATGTGGGACTTGATCCAAGAAGTGCAGGATCACGCCATGAGCTGAAGGCAGATGCTTAACTGCTGAGCCACCCAGGCGTCCTTCTATGTCCCGTTTTTTTTTTTTTTTTAATTTTTATTTATTTATGATAGGCACACAGTGAGAGAGAGAGAGAGGCAGAGACACAGGCAGAGGGAGAAGCAGGCTCCATGCACCGGGAGCCCGACGTGGGACTCGATCCCGGGTCTCCAGGATCGCGCCCCGGGCCAAAGGCAGGCGCTAAACCGCTGCGCCACCAGGATCCCCGGATTACCACATTTGTATAACCATCCTCTCTTTGACAAATACTTGTGTAGCATCATATCCAAAAACTATTTCAAAAACAACCCACAGCTCTAAATAGAAACTTTAAAACTATAAAACTTCCAGGAGAAAATCTTTGTGACCTTGGGTTAGGCAAAGATTTCTTAAAGATACAGCAAAAAGTACTATCTGTCCATAAAATAACAAGTTGATAACTTCATAAAAATAAAAAAAAATGTCTGCTCTTCAAAAGATACTCTTAAGAAAATCCAAATACAGGGGAGCCTCAGTGGTTCAGTTGGTTAAATGTCTGCCTTCAGCTCAGGACATGATCTTAGGTCTCGGGATGGAGCCCCACATTGGGCTCCCTGCTCAGCAAGGAGCCTGCTTCTTTCTCTCCCTCTGCCCCCCCCCCCCATTTATGCTTACTCTCTCTCAAATAAATGAATAAATTATCTTTTAAAAATTTCAAATACACAGACTGGGAGAAAATATTTGCAAAACACATGCCTGATAAAGGGCTTGTATCTAGACTATATAAGGAAGTCTCAAAACCCATTAATAAGAAAACAATCCATTCAGTTTTAATACGAGAAAATTTTTGAATAGATACTTCATTAAGAAGACATAGAGAAGGCAAACAAATACATAAAAAGATGCTCAACATCATCAATCATTAGAGAATTAAAACAACAAATTAGAGGTACCTGGCTGGCTCATTCAGTTAAGTGTCTGACTCTGGATCTCAACTTAGGTCTTGATCTCAGGATCGTGAGTTCAAGCCTCATGTTGGGTTCCATGTAGGGTGTGGAGCCCAGTTAAAATAACAAAAACAGGGGCTCCAGGGTTGCTCAGTTGGTTAAGTATCTGCCTTCAGCTCAGGTCACGATCTCCGGGTCCTGGGATGGAACCCGGCATCAGGCACCCTGCTCAGCAGGGAGTCCGCTTCTCCCTCTCCCTCTGCCCTTCCCCCCTGCTCTTGCTCCCTCTCTCTTCTTTCTCACCATTTTGACTCTGTTCCAGCATCCCCATCTTTTTGACACTGGGATCCCATTTATCCAAGTTTCAGATACTATCCCATCAGGACCAACTCTAAGTTGGTCTGAATCATGGGGGACTCCACCAGGATTGATAAATTCTCTCCATCCAGCCTTTTATCCTCTTCTTGATCCAACACCTCAAGACACGTCTAGGCATGACTGCCTAGGTCCTTTTAGTTATCCTTCCTGTCATCCAGAGACAATAGCCATTAGTCAGGACACTTTGATACTTAACATTGGTTATTAGTCCAAAAGAAATGATGGGATCTGGGACATTTCTTGAGTAAGGCACGCATAATCCTGAACCAGCCTTTGGGTGCGGTCTCTGCAATGTCTCCAGGTGAAGCTGGAAGCTCCAGACCTATAGGAAGGAGGAAGCCCCTTGGCCCAGAGTTTTAGGGACTCGGAGTTATAAGTTCTCAAGTGCATTCAGCTAGACATGCCCATGCCAAGTCGCAGGTCTCATGCCTTCCCTGTCACAGCCTGACTTTGGTGTCAGAGATGCGGGGGTTGTAATATCCGTCACCTTGTTTTTCCATTACACTCCAGCCACAGATCTTGGTCTTCCCTCTGGCCACAGGTTGCAAAGTTCTCTAAGCACTGCCATAGAAGCCATCTGGCTCCCACATCTGTTGGCTGTCCTGCACCCACCATTTTCTCCTAGTGCTCTGCTGGCATTTAGCAACAACTAACCCACCCCACAGTTTTATGATGACCATTTCTTCCCTATTCCTGAAATGTTGGAGATATTGCATTAGTCAGTGCAACCCTTTCCATCTGAACCTGCAGGTCTACCACATGTGAGGGTCTTGTTTGGTAAATATGGGGAATGGGGAAGAGCCAGGAGAAGGGGTTACAAACTCATCCTACAGGAGCCAGAAACAGCCAGGCCACTGGGACGGCAGGTGAGGCCTGCGGCAGGCCACGGAGTGCAGGCCCACCTTGGGCAGCCACTTGCCTCTCGGTGCACCCAAGTGCTCCCACCAGGGGTTACTGGTGTTGCTACATCTTCTAGTTTGTCAACAAAAGCTGCAAATCAGGCCTTTTATGTGACATCTTGTAATTTTCCAATGTTGGGAACTGTTTTGAAATGTTTGTAAACAGCATGTAGTTTAAATAAAATATCAATCAGCTTCAAACTCTGGGCTGAACGGTTGTCAGAAGAGAGGACTGTCTTGCCTGTGGCTAAAACAATCCAAACAACTGTGATGCTTTGCCCCTCCTAACACCACAGAGACCAGCCATGCATCAGGGCAGTGCCTTGTGGATTCCAGAAGGACAAATGTGGGGGCAAATTTAGTCCAAAATGGGTGTGTGCTGCAGTGGAAGCTGGGATCACTATGGGTGAGACCTGGAGATGGTGGCAAGGGGTATCCTGAGAACACGATCAAGGATAAAAGCGTGAAGCAGGGACGTCTGGATGGCTCAGCGATTGGGCAGCGCCCTTCGGTTCAGGTTGTGATCCTGGGATCTGGGATCGAGTCCCAAACTGGGCTCCCTGCAAGGAGCCTGCTTCTCCCTCTACCTATGACTGCCTCTCTCTTTCAGTCTGTGTCTCTCATGTATAAATAAATAAATCTTAAGAAAAAAAAAAAAAGAAAAAGTGTGAAGCAGCTTTGGAGGAAGTTCTGGAAGCCTGCATCAATTGCATGTCTAAGCAGAGGGCACCCAAGGAAAGCTTGAAAAGGACGAGAAGGCAGCTGAAGAAGGCCAGGCCGTACCTGCACGACTGTGGTAGCTGGTAAGGCTGTGGGCCACTGCAGTGGCGGTGGAATTGCCCCCACCCCAGGCAGCCAGCCCCCTGCCAGGTGGCATCACCCTCTTCCTAAAAGCCCAGCACATGACTCTCAAATTCATAAAAAACCTGAGTAAAAAACACAGCACCATAAAGGCCAGGAAAGCTGACTGAGGCTGGGATATCCCATGCTAGCTGTGTGACCTTGGCCGAGTTCACTGACATGCACACAGGTCCCTCTAGAGTTGTTAGCGTCCGTATCACAGAAAAGGCACATTGGTGTGAAATGGAGTCCTGCCAAAAAGAGATAATGCCCCTGGGGTCACATGGATAGGGGCTGCAGGTCGTGGATGTGGGGCAATGCCTGGTACAGAGCAGGGATGTAGCACACAGTTACCGCTTGCATCAATAACTGTCCATCTTTCTACAAGATGTCTATTTCCAGAAAGGAAAGAAAGATGGGACCCTAGGTCATGAGCTACTCTTCTAGCCAGAGGCATCCAAGGTCTACCCCTGCCCCGAGCAAACGTGACAGATACACGTGGGGCAGGCCCACCTGGGCTTCCTTCTCCAGCTTTGTCAAGTTTAAAAACATCTGTGCGATCTCCCGGTCGAACACTCGTACTCGGTCCCAGTCCAAAAGAAGAGATCTGTCTTTATCGGCATTGACCTATAGGAAAAAGTACAAAGGCAGAAGACGGGAAAGAAAATGTCCAGGTGAGCACACACTGCCAGGGAAGAGAATCGAGGTAGATGAAGCTGGTCCTCCTCTGGGAAGAAAATGGTCCCGGCTCTAAGGTCTCACAGCCATACCTATACAGGTGTGCAGAGGTGCACAGATATGTAGGCTGAGACCCAGCCCTGTCCCAAGGAAAGGCTGCCCTGACTCCAGGCCTCTCCCCTGAGATTCGGCAAGTAGTCTCGTAAGGGGAGCCCAGAGCCAAGGCTGCTGTATCCTTAAGGGTGTTGGAACCTCCGTCACAAATGCCATCCCTGCCCACCCTCTGACACCTGGCCAGCACTAGGTGTAGTCCTTACAGGGGCCCCCAGCCCTATGTCAACCAGACCAGCTCTGTATTGCTTTAAATCTTTTAAGAAGCTTACACGGACGGCATTATTTGGAGAAATGGTTCTAAGACTTCAAAAAGTCTGAAAGTCAGTGGCTTATGGCCCTTGGTCCAAACCTCGGACCTGACCATCACAGCTGACTGTTCTGAGGCATGATCTACCCGGCCCCCTCCCCCTCAAGGCTGAGTTCATTCTTGCCTCTCTAAATTCAATGCATTCAGGCCTATGAAGGCTGGGATCCCTTCCCTGAGCACCCCACAGACCACTCTGGCGTCCCTCCTGTGCCCTTGGCCTCGGGGGTTTAATGGGCCGGATGATGACAGAAGACCCTCAGAGTCCACAGCCCGAACCTGGAAAGACCCAGCGTGTGTAGGGAAGGGAAAGCAAACCTTGGCCTGCAGCACCCAGTACGTCTCCGGTTTGAAGGACTGGATTTTATCATGTCACTCCACGCAGAAGCCCAGGGTAGGGGTTTGACATGGCCCAAAGGAGATGAGGGAGCTGTCTAGATTGCCGTATTTTCCCTGGAAGTACTTAGTTTGAAATCTACAAGGAGGCATGGGGTAGAGAAAGATATTCTGGTCACGTATGCACTCAAAGCCACCATCGTTAATCACCCACGTTGAGTCCAGCATGGGGCCAGCTGGCGGCAGTGCCCCTGCTCAGAAGACAGGGGACAGAGTGAGAACGTGGCTCAGCACAGGGGCCGGGAAAGGTGTGTGTGGGTAGAGAGGAATCATGTGTTTGCACACATGGCACGGAAGGCAAGAGAGAAGAGTTTCCACCCATCCTGGGGCTGGGAAACCCTTCTATTCTATTCTATGCCCTCCACCCTCTCCTCAAGACCCATGCAGTGAGGCAAACACCCTGCCAGAGAGACAGTTGCCTTCAGGGTTTTTAGAATATGGACACTGGCCTAGTACTAACCAGGCCCAGGGGCAGCAAATGGGGACCCATGAGGCAGGAGCCCTGGCCAAAGGGAGGGCAGCTGGCACCTGGTGAACGCACAGCCGATGCGCAGGTCCAGCTCTTGCCTGGTGTCCACCGACAGCGCCTCGTTGTGGTCTGGCTCGCCCAGGCGGGCCATGGCAGCACAGATGTCCGTGTCTGTGATGGAGCTGAACCTGGCCCGGAACACGGTCTTTTCGCCACTATGGGTTGGATTCATGACAGGCAGCACAGCGTCCAGGACCTGGGGGAGGCAGCCCAGCTGTCACTCACCTTCCAAATCTCTGCCTCCACGCCTCTCGTGTGAGGGCTCCTCTCTGGGGCTGAACCTTGCTGGTGTGACTTCCTCTCCATCCTGCCAGACCCTCCTCCACCTCCTTGCCTGTCCAGAAGTCTGTCTCTCCACATCACTCCTGCTTCACGGCTTCTTTTCCTTCCACTGACAAACTTGTTCAAACACCCCCCCTTACTACCATCCTTTCTCTTATCTGCTTTCACCCTTGCCAAACCAGGAAATGCTAATGCCACGACACAGGGAAACTCAGTCATGCAATCCACCCCACTTGACCCATTTCCCTTCTTTTTAGAGGGCAGAGTGCAAGGAGGGGTGGGTGGAACTCTTAAGAAGCTGAAGAAAAGCCAGGGAGGGAAATCAGAATGAAGAGGAAAAGACAAAGGGCAGGAGCAGGGAGGGCACAGGGGACCCCCACCTTAGGGACTGAGGGCTAAGCCCAGCAGGGGGCCTGGAGCCAGACTCACTATGAAGGCTGTGCAGTGGGAGGGGAGTCACACTGGACCCTGGCCATGTAGATTCTTTGGTGGGGGGTGCCTTTGTTGCTGAGGGGAGAAAGCCCCCGAGCTTCTGCCCCCAGGGAAGGAGCAGTCCCGTAGGGGTGGGGCCGGGACAAGAGTGCCTAGGAAGGGACAAAGCGTGATCATGTTGACTGAGGGTGCTGTGCTGGAACTTGTGGTGTCCTGAGCTCCCTCTGCCACACAGGAAGCATTTCCTAAGCCCCAAAGTGTAATAGGCTCCGGGTGAGAACTGGGGGTGCAAGAGGCAGGAGCGTGAGCTGCACCAGGGAACACCTGCAGTCAGGAGCCGCGTGAGGGCGTCACAGCCACAAGAGAGGCAGACACCTGTGTCCTTGCAGGGAGGGTGGAAACAAGACGGGAGGGGGAGGCTTGATGGCATCTTGGAGGGGACGGTGAAGGCTGGAAGTGAGAAAAGCAGGAAGAAAGGTAGCTAAGTGGCAACCAGCCTTGGCCATAGGTCCCTGAGAGGTGCCCAGAAGGCCTGAAAACCTTCCCATCCACTGAGAAAATTCTGCCCTCTGTCTGTATGTTTGCTCACACAGTGCACCCGAGTAGGGGAATAGGTAATACCCCTCTGCCCTTGGCAGAGTCCATACATTTCAAAGTGTCTATGCAATTTCCAAACTAAAGGAGGAAAAAAGGCATTTCTAAGGCAACGCAGCAGATTCCCAGCCGCACCCCCGGCATGGCGCAAATGCGAGGACAGGTCAGTGGGAAGGCTCGAACTAAGGACAGCAGTAGGCCCCCTCTTACCTCAAAACAGATGTTCTCTCCCTCCTTGTCGCGGTCCAGCCATAGCACAATATAGTCGCAGCCTTTGCCCTCCACCTGCCACAGAGTACACAGTGACTGGCCCCTCCGTGGCCCGGCCCGTAGTGCCCACCGACGGTGCTCCCAACCACACCCTGAGCCCCATGGAGCAGGACTGCCACCCAGACTGGGCCCGGGCTGAGCAGCGGCGCTAGACGCAGTTAGGCTGCCTTAGCCACTCAGAGAACTTCACTCAGGACTTTGTTTTTTGGACACAAAGAAATTATAAATGCAAAATGATCTTAACCCCCAAAACTGCATGGGAAGAGGGCTGAAATAAGCCTAAATGTTAATGGTGGTTGTCTTAGGTAGTGTGATTATGTATTTTTTCTTCCTTCTACTTTTTAATATTTTCCATAATGTGTGTGCATTTAAGATTAGAAAAACCGCCACCACCAACAAACAGTTTAAAAAGCAGAATTTCTGCTCTCCAGGGCTGAGTGACCCGGCTGCCCAGGTGGGCCAGTGGATGGTTGTGAGAACAGTCTGAAAGGTGCCTCGTGGGCCAGCAGGGGGAGCTCGCAGAAAGGGCTGTGAGGCCCACCCAGGGCTTCCAGCAAAGGCCTCCAGTTCATGAAAGAGAGGACTCTGGAGACCACCTGCAGTGCAGAGGGCCCAGAGTAGAGGCTTCTCAGGTGCCCATGCCCTAGCACGCCCACACACCTGCAGGAACTTCACCATGTTCAGCTTGGGGTTAGCCTCCTTCTTCTCTGTCGGGGCTTGGCTGAACAGCTCTGCGGGGTCCACCTTGTCCCATTTGTTGTACTTTCCTACAAACCATAGCCACAGTGACAGCTGAATCATACTTCTTGGCTCACCAAGCTTGATCTCTCCAATTGTCATAGGCCCAGGAGGAGAGGGAGGCTTGGAGAACAATTTGCCCAGGGGAACCCCACAATTGGAGGCAGAGCTGGGCTTTCATTCCCCTGGGCTGCTGAGGTGACACCACACCTTGGTCACCTCCAGGAGCCACCGCTGGGCAGGGCTGCTGCTGCTCCAGCCTCACTTCAGGACATGCCCTGTGGCTGGAGCGCCATTCCTGGGCTGGCTCACTTTGCCAGAGCACTGAACCACACCCCTCCTACCTCTGTCTTCTCTTCCAGCCTGAATAGCTGCAACTCTCCCCCTACCCAGCACTTGACTGCACACATGACAGGTGCTCAGGGGAACCCCATGGGGAATCAGTCTCTTGGGCTTCGTGTCTGGTACATCCACCTACTTCTCTACTCAGTGCTCAGTGCTTGCAAGCTTAGCCCTCTGGCTTTCTTTTTGTCCCCATTTCGTACAGCCTGGGAGAACGGGGTCATACAGAGTCAAGTTCAAATCCCAGCTCCCCACCTGCTGGCTGGTGATAAAACTCAAGAGTCCAAATGCTTGGCCACACGACTGAATCAATGTCCTTGTTGTCACTGGGCAACAAGAAGTATTGAGACTTTGCTGTGCACTAAGCTCTCTTCCTTCACCGTCACACTGAGTCCTCAATCCTAGGAAGTGGATGGCACTATCGTAAGACTCACATCACACATGTGGAACAGAAATTTCTTTTTTTTTTTTTTTGGAACAGAAATTTCTAGAGGCTCCAGTCCCAGCCCATGAGCCTGTAGAGCATGAGACAGAGCCTAGGCTGGAGTCTCTCATCAACCACAGGGCCCTGCATGTGGCTCTGCTGGGTCACTAATGCTGGCCCTTCCAAGGTAACAGATAACAAAGATGACAATGACAGCCACCAAACGACCACTGGGCAACAGTCACATTCACCTCCCAAATGCCTGCATGGGCCAGCCCCTCTGAGGTGGGCATCCACCACCTCTAGGAAGCACAGGAAGGAGCATAGGGCATGCAGTGACTAAGGGGTGCCTCTGGGATGGGGACCCACGGGCATTGAGCTCTAAAACCTGGGTTCTAGATGACCCAGGACCTGCTGGCCTCAGGACTCATGGGTTCTGCACTAATTTGTCTGCCTGGAGCCCTCCCTGGCTCCATCTAGACTTGGGGCAGCACTTTGCCGGGCTTCCCTCAGTGGGATAGGGGTTGGGCAGGGTGCAGGGGGCTCACCCAGGAAATCCAAGGTCATCACATGACCACAGACGGATGTCATCTTGAAGCGGACGGGCTGGCCAGCAAAGGTCCCGCTGTACTCATGCACGGAGCATGTTCCGTTCAGCCCTTTGTGGGAGGACATGTTTCCTGCAGAGAAGCACAGTGATGGCTGTTCCAGCAGGCCACAGCCACCACAGAGGCCCCAGACCCAGAAGCCACCACTCACAGGGCCAGAGTCCCCCTTCCCCAGAGCAGTCAGTGGCAGCGTTCCTCAGGCCACTGCATGTAACAGTGCTGACGAATGTCGTGGTCCTCCGGGAAACACCACTCATTGCTAACCAACCAGCACGGTATGCTCACCACGCAGGGCCCTGGGCCAGCTGAAGGCCAGGAGCACCCTCTCTGAAGGCTCTCCACAGCAGACACTTGGGCCCTTCCTCTCATTTCTGCCCCACTTTTTTCAAACTTCACCAGGTCTCCATGGACCTCCTCATTACCAGGTCCCTTGACGTCTTCTCATGCTCCCGCTCCCCACTGACAGCCTCTCAGCTGAACTTTCTTAGCTTCTGTGGATCGGGCACTTCTCAGCTCTCCCCTCCCCTTCAAAGAGACACCATCCCACTGTCCTGACCCAGGGGAGGTCACGGTGGACATAGGCCATTTCTAGGTACCCAGAGCACCCAAGCACCCTTCCTATCTGGAGGGAAGTCAGAGATAGGAAGGAAAGGAGCACCCCACCAACTACCCCAGTGGCCAGGATGGAGTTAAGGGACAGATGTCCCCTTTCTTAGTGCCCTGGTGTCTCAGTAGGGCTATATACCAGGGCCAGCCTAATGCTGCTCTTGAGTGACATGAGGCACACAGGCTGCAGCTATAGTGGTTGAGGGCAGTGGCAAAGCTCCTGTGGCGATACGGTCTGTGGCATGGCCTCAGACTTAGACCAGGGCGAGATCTTGGCTCTGTATTCTTCCTTCTAGTGAATTCTCTTTCTGTGTAAGTTACCAGGGCTGGGTGCTGCTTTATGAGCAACAGTGGACTGCCCGGTGCTACGCTGTGAATGGTGTCTGTACCTTTTGGGAGTCCTGGACCGCACACTGAATGTAGCAGTAAATGCACCCACAAAAACTAATACTGAGATGCTTCAGTAACACCCACTGTCCTGAACCAAGTCAATTCCAGAGGGCTGGAGTCACACTCCAGAAAAAAAGAAATGACCATGTTTAGTGATTCCTCCCACAAACCCGCCGGTTTGTCTTTCCTACCCCGAGAGAGGATTTTAGCAATGGACTGGGCCAAGGATGGCTTTTCTGCAACCATGAGCACGGTCTTCATCTTGTCTGAAAGCTGCCCGGGGCTTTGGCCCTTCACACTCCAGTTTCAGAGGGATGGAGATGAAGTTCAGAAACTGTTCTTCTGCAGCTCAACACTACCATCAAAGCTGACTCCTAAAGAGAAGAAAGACACACAGAAAACAAATGCTTCTAATGGAAACTCTACCAAGAAGGAAACTCATTTTAAAAAACAAAAACCAGCGGTGCCTGGGTGGTGCAGTTGGTTGAGCATCAGACTCTTGGTTTCAGTTCAAGTTTGACCTAAAGGTAGTGAGATGGAGCCTTGCCTCAGTTTCCATGCTCAGTGGGGAGTCTGCTTGGGTTTCTCTCTGTCTCTACCCCTGCTCATACATGCTCCCTCTCTCTGTCGAGTAAATAAATATTTTTTAAATGTTTAAAAAAGATTTTTAATTTATTTATGAAAGAGAAAGAATAAGCAGGGGTAGCAGCAGAGGGAGAGGAAAAAGCAGGCTCCCGCTGAACAGGAGCTCAATCCCAGGACCCAAAAGAGCCACCCGGGTGCCCAACAAATAAATCTTTTTAAAAAACCCAAAAAGCAAAACACAAGTAGACACAATTTCTTTGGGATTCCTGGGTGGCTCAGTCAGTTAAGCATCTGACTCTTGATATCAGTTGAGGTCTTGATCTCAGGGTTGTGAGTTTTCAAGCTCTGTGTTGGGCTCCGCGTTGGGCACGGAGCCTACTTAAAAAAAACAACCCCCCCCCCCAAAACCCAAACTCCACACATAGGGGTTTCTGGCTGTCTCAGTCAGTAAAGAATGCAACTCTTGATCTCAGGGTTGTGAGTTCAAGCCCCACACTGGGTGTAGAGTTTACTTAAACAAACAAACCTGAAGAAAAAGAAAAAAAAAGACATGGGATAAACCAGGGCAATGGAACTGGCTTAGAAATGAACACCTTGGGAATTTGGGTTCCTTTGGCAGAAGTTGATGTGGCTCCCTGACCTCAGGTCAGTCATGTCACCAAATCCGTGCTAGGGAGACTTGGGGGCCTTTGGATCTGGACTGACAGGCTGGGGTAGCGCAGAGGGCCAGCCCTCCACCCAGGGCACACTTCTGTTTGCTCCCCAGGGCTGAGAGCAGTACCTCCACCTCAGCGGAGAATCGGGATGCCCCGGGACATTTTCTGGTTTTGTTTAAGATTTATTTGAGAGAGAAAGAGAGATCGTACACAGGCGGGGGAGGGGCAGAGGGAGAGAAGCAGACTCCCCACTGAACAGGGAGCCTAACTCAGGGTTCATGATCCCAGGACCCTGAGATCATGACTCCAGCTGAAATCAAGAGTCCTCATACACTCAACTGACTGAGCCACCCAGGCGCCCCACCCTGGGACATTTTATAAAATGCAGATGCCAGGCCATGTTCCCTAGATCTTTCTGATCCAAAAGAGGCCTGAGACCCATTGGACAATGGAGTCCAGACCCCAGTAGTACTCGACAGCCCCTTTCCAATGGGCTCCAATCTACCTTCCTGCCTGCCTTTCACAATCTCTAGCATTGCAGATCATGCTCTGGCCAATTAAACTGGACACCATATCTAAAGAAAAACATATTCTTAAGCCTCTGTTCCCTTGCTCGGAATGTACCACCAAGCCCAGAGAATGCAGCTTGACTGTCTGAAGGCCTGGCTCTAGTGCCAACTCTTGGTTAAAGAGCTCTCCCAACACCCTGGGGCGGGACAAAGCATTTCCTGCTGCCCCGAGTCCGTTACAATAGACCGCACCACGCCACGGTTAGTTACTGTCTCATTCTACACCAGCACGAGTTGCCTGAGGTCTGGATCACTGCCGGCCACTGTGACAACTGGTTCCATGATTGCTACAGGACATTGAATTCCTGCTTTTTTTTTTTCTTCCTGCTGTCTTTTTGATCACTATATATATGGCCTTAACATTGACAAATATGACACTGTATTAAAAAAAAACCAACCCAACAACATGACTGCTACTTAAACAACTGGGCAACCTTCTGGGTGGGCTGGGAGGGTTAAAGCTAGATTCCTACTTTATTTATTTATTTAAGATATCATTTATTTATTCATGAGACACACACACACACACACACACACACACACACACACACAGAGGCAGACACAGGCAGAGGGAGAAGCAGGCTCCATGCAGGGAGCCTAACGTGGGACTTGATCCCGGGTCTCCAGGATCATGCCCTGGACCAAAGGTGGTACTAAACCGCTGAGCCACCGGGGCTGCCCTAGACTCCTACTTTAGAATTGCCACCAAAACAGATTCCAGAGCTGGCAGAAATTTATGCAAAAAGATCAAACTAGAAAAAATACTAGGGGTGCCTGGGTGGCTCAGTCAGTGAAGTGTCTGTCATTGGCTCAGGTCATGATCCTGTGGTCCCAGGATCGAGCTCCCTGCTCAGTGGGGAGCCTGCTTCTTCCTCTCCCTCTGCCCCTCTTACCACTTGTGCTCTTTCTCCATCACGCTCTTTCTTTTGTTTTTTTAAAGGGCTTTTTTTAAAAAGATTTTATTTATTTATTCGTGAGAATACACAGAGAGGGGGGAGAGAGAGGAGAGAGAGAGAGAGAGAGAGAGAGAGAGAGAGAGAGAGAGAGAGGCAGAGACACAGGCAGAGGGAGAAGCAGGCTCCATGCAGGGAGCCCGACGTGAGACTCGATCCCGGGTCTCCAGGATCACGCCCTGGGCTGTAGGCGGCGCTAAACCACTGAGCCACTGGGGCTGCCCTCCATCACTCTTTCAAATAAATAAAATCTTAAAAAAAAAAACTAGAAAAATACTAGAAGAAAACATAAACTTTGGTATGAAGGAAAGATACATAAGGATTTCAGAAGCTCAGAAACATATCTCATGTTTGAAAGCATTTGCTTTCTTTTTCTGTGAATGGTCTATTCCTATTTCTTTACCCTTTCTCTCCCCAGCCAGACTGCTGTTTTCTCATTTTTAGTAATTGTTTTATATAATGAGGAAATTAGCCCTTTGTGATATGATGGCCAACAACACTTGTAATGGCAAATTAGAAGTAAAATGAGCTCATGCTTATCTCACTAGCAATGATCACAGGATGAGCACACGTGGAGGAGGGTCTGGTGACAGGCAAACTACGAAGGTAGGTGGCTGAAGTAAAACTGGACCAACCTCTGTGCGGAGCAATTAGACGATCTCTCTCAAAACTACAAGTGCACATCCCCAGCAATCCCACCCCTGGGAATGAATTCAATCACCCCACCAGAATTTATTGAGCACATACTACATGCTCAGTATGTGTTGCTATGTGCCACATGGAACAAAGTCCAGGCATTAAGACCCACAGAGGATTGGGGGACAGTGGGGAGGGCAGTTTCAGACTTTGGGTTTGCTTTGAGGGAACTGGGAGGTAGCACAGGAGCCTGATGACCTGACTTCAAGTGTTCAAGAGATCCCTCTGGCTCTAAGAAGGGAGTCACTGGGCCTTGGGGGCAGCGATGGAGGTGCTGAGGGAAAGTTGGGGTCTGGGGCTGATTCCCAAGGCAGAGCCAACAGGACTGAGAAGGGGAAGTGAGGCAAGTGCAGAATGACTCCAGTGCCTTTGGCCTAGGGAGCTAAAGGATGGGATTCCCATTTGTTGAGATGGGAAGTTAGGAGGAAGGAGCAGTTTGGGACAAAGATGCAGGAGCTGTCAGGTATGTTAAATGTGAGCTGCCTAATAGCCAGCTGGGCCATGGAGGAGGCAGTGGCACGTGGTGGCATGTGGAGCAGGGAAAGGAGCCCAAGTTGGGGGCTGGGGAGATAAGGTGACTCAGGAGAGGGGAGATCCTCAAAGGCCAGAGAAGAGGCACTTGGGTTGGTGGCGGGGGTGAGGAAGGTGGGAGGGGAGGCAGGAAGTCATTGCACATCACACATCGAAGGCTACAGATACTTGCAGCCTGGGGGAGGTGATAATGGAGACCTGACATTGGGGTCTGGAGACCTACAGGCGCCAGGTGACCTGGATGGGAGCTGTTTCATGCAGGAGTGCCAAAGGGAAAAGCCTGAGGGGGGTGAGCTCAAGAGGACCTGGAAGGAGGGAAGAGGAACAGTGAGTAGGTTTTTACATTTTAAGATGGAAGATAAACCAGCATGTTTGTAAGGAGGATAGAAGTAGTAGAGTAGAGGGAAAAGAGAAGATGCAGGAGGTGAGGGGGGAATTGCTGGAGTGATGTCTCTGGGTGGGAAGCAGTGGCTGTCCTTGGCCAGAGGGCCCCTCTAAGAAGTACAAATGTCAGCAGGTCAGCAGTGAGGACAGGAGATGGCACTGGGGGCAGGCTGCCAGCAGGGGAAGGGCTAGATTTAGCAGGGATGGGATGTGCCAGGTGAGTAGGAGTGAGAGGGTGAGGGGAAAGATACTCTAGGATGGGCAAGGAGGAGGGGAGGACGTGGGAAGGTCCACGCAGGGCATGCGCTGGTGGGGTCTAAAATCTTTATGTGCTAGAGTGGGGAGCAGGGGTGGAAGAAGAAGAAAAAAAGTCAGAGGGCAAGGTGCCTGGGCACTGGTGTGGGGGCCTGAATGGCGTGGGGGATGAGGCCGCAGGGGGACAGGAGACTGCAGAAGTAAGCAGTGGGCGCTGGCAAGACTGTCCATGTGGACACTGGGTTCCTGAGGCAGGACACAGCGGGTAACACACCGCCGGGGAATCCCCTGCAGCATTATCAGTCAGAAGACATTAGAAACGTTCTAGGGTATGCCAACAAGGAACTGTTAAATAAAGTGTGGCAGACAATGGAACACCAAGCAGCAATGAGAAAGAAGTGCATCTGCTCCGTAAATACTAACGTGAATTGAGTTTCAGAGAAATTACATGAAGAAGTGAAGTGTGTGACTGTACAAAGCACTGCCATCTATGGATGCGTGCACACACACACTCAAGAAATGGCAAAGCAACCACCTGGGGGCAAGAGTGGGGTTAGGGTCTGGAAGCTGGACCTGGGGGGGCCTTCTGCTAACCATACTTCCTTTTTTACTTGTTACATTTAGTGCAGTAGACACACATAAGTGGTCAAAAAGAACTACGATTTAGAAGTACGGAAGAGGGGCGCCTGGGTGGCTCAGGTTAAGTGTCTGACTTTGGCTCAGGTCATGATCTCAGGGTCCTGGGATCAAGTCTGGTATCCATCCATCCGGCTCTGTACTCAGTGGGAAGTCTGCTTGAGATTCTCTCTCTCCTTGGAACACCTGGGTGGCTGAGCAGTTAAGTGCGCCTGCCTTCCGCTCAGGACGTGATCCTGGGGTCCTGGATCGAGTCCCACATCGGGCTCCCCGCATGGAGCCTGCTTCTCCCTCTGCCTGTGTCTCTGCCTCTCTCTGGGTCTCTCTCATAAATAAATAAAATCTTAAAAAAAAAAAAAAGATTCTCTCCCTCTGCTTTGATGTGTGCGTGTTTTCTCTATCAAAAAAAATTTACCTGTGAAGTGAATAATAAAAACTTATAGATGCCTAAATTTTTTAAGATTTTATTTGTTTATTCATGAGATACACAGAGAGAGAGGCAGAGACACAGGCAGAGGGAGAAGCAGGCTCCATGCAGAAGGCCGATGTGGGACTCGATCCCGGGTCTCCGGATCACACCCCGGACTGACGGTGGTGCTAAACCGCTGAGCCACTCGGGCTGCCCTAGATACCTAAATTTTAAAAACAGACTTTACATCTATAGGACTACTGCAAACACTTCTCAACATCCTTTTTTCGTATGGTGTTAAAATTTCTAGAAGTTTTATATTTCTACTACTCTTCTTTGTACCTAAGGATCCTAAACACTTTCAGGAAATAACAGATTCTTCTCTACAGATCCCTTTAGAGAAACATTTTGTCCTAGCATCTTCAAAGGGAGTACCTCATTTATCCAGGGCTAGGGATAAACCTCGACAGCGCCCACGAAGGCACACCGGCATCCATACCCGTTTCAGATCACCTGTCCACCTCAGACTAGTTGCTGTTCCACACTGTTACATGTAGGTCTTTAGCAGCTCTGGCTCTAGTTCAACAGTTTATAGTTCAGTTCTGCATAAGGACTTTGTAATGATCTGAGTATCACTGATTTACTGGGAAAAATGTATGACTTTCTTTAAGGATTTGGAATCCTGGGAAAGGGACCCTGGTGATGATCTGGTACAGACGTGTCAAGGAAGAACAAATTAAGACTCAGAGAAAGAGATTCTCCAAAGGTTACCTGGAAAGTTTGTTGAGTTGGAGCTGAAACTCCTGCTTCTCTATGAGATACTTTTTTGTTTTTTTAACTGCACCAGGGTCTACCTGTTAAAAGAATTCTGCAGTCTTAACTGATTAATTTTCGGTGGTTATCTTGGGGCCTATTTTTCTATTAAGGCACACTCCAACTTCAAAAGGGAAATCAGGGACGTCTGGGTGGCTCAGTGGTTGAGCATCTGCCTTTGGCTCAGGTCGTGATCCAGGGTCTTGGGATTGAGTCCTACGTTGGGCTCCCCATGGGGAGCCTGCTTCTCCCTCTGGCTCTGTCTGTGTTTCTCATGAGTAAATAAGTAAAATCTTTTTTTTTTTTTAAAGGGGAAATCAATGAGAATAAAAGCTGAAAGCAGTGGTTTGCAAACTTCTATAAACCATCATTATACCATATGCCATCTTAAAACCCTTTTGCTGTACTGTTATTACTTAAGGGTTTGCATTTTTTAAAAAAGATTTTATTTATTCATGGGAGACACAGAGAGAGGCAGAGACATAGGCAGTGGGAGAAGCAGGCTCCTCACAGGGATCCCGACGTGGGGCTCAATCCCTAAACTGAGCCAAAGGCAGACGCCCAATCTCTGAGCCACCCAGGCGTCCCAGGTTTTTGCTTTTTAAAAAAATCTTAAGGCAGCCCCGGTGGCTCAGCGGTTTAGCTCTGCCTTCAGCCCAGGGCGGGACCCCGGAGCTCCGGGATCGAGTCCCACGTGGGCTCCCCGCATGGAGCCTGCTTCTCCCTCTGCCTGTGTCTCTGCCTCTCTCTCTCTTTCATGAATAAATAAATAAAATCTTAAATGTCTGTTATTTTTAAAGGGAAATGTGATCGCCTTCTTTTCCATAACCTATGTGGTTCATCACATTTGATCTCGTCGCCTGCTAAAGCTGCATCTGAAGTTGGTTCTCTCATTTCAAAAGGGAGAATCAGCCAGTGCTGAGGGCGTGTTGACAGCAAACAACACACACTGGAACTGTAAAGTGAGAGCGTCAGGTGGGCACTTACTGCCGGTCGGTCGGCGGACTCTCCTCTCGGCAGCAGGATCAGCAACGGTGGGTGCCCTCGGGGGTCGCGGTACACAAAGTCCTCCCCTGTCAGTCTTACGAACAACGGAACTCGGCTTGGGGGTGGAGGCCCAGCGGTGGCGCAGACAGCACCGAGAGCAGGATCTCCACCTTGGCCACTTAAGCCGGTGCCGCGGGGTCCGGAGAGCAAGCCCCTCCTCTGCACGCAAGCCCGCTCCGCACGCCGCCGCTCTCTCCAGCCTGGCCCGTCACGCCTCGAGGCTGGCCTGGGCAGTTTTCTGACTGCGAGCGGACCGAGGCTCAGAACAATGCGGCCGAGGCCCAGGCGACCTTTGCCGCGGCTCTAGGGGCACCTCGGGGCTCCGCGGCCATCAAGCCCACTCTGGGCGGACCTTCCCACGTCCTCTCCCGAAGGCTGAGTGGCAAAGAGGCAGGATAAGGCCAGTCCTCCCTTTCACCTGCGAGAACTGAATCCGGCGAGTCTGTCCACCAACAACTCGGAGAAACACACCCGGAGCCCTCAAGGCCGGGCCGGGCCCGGGGCGGCAGGCGGCCCCCCGCACCTCCGTCTCCCCACCTGTGGCCGCAGCCCGCACCTCAGAGCCCCGCGGGAGGGTCGATGGAGGTCGCCCCTCACCACCTCCCGGCACCCCCACCGCCAGCCGCGGGGTGCGGGCGCCCCCGCCGGGAAGCAGGGCGCGGGAAAGCAAGGCGCCGCCTCCTCTCCCACGCCCCGGGGCTGGGGGCCCACCTCCCCGGCGCTTCCCGCCGCCCGCCGCTCACCCGCAGCCCCGCCGCGGCCCCCGCCGGGGCTCCCGCCGCAGCTTCCGCTCGGGGGGCGGACTCGGCAGCCTCCACTTCCGGTCCGGCCGCGGCGGGCGTCCCCGCGGCTGGCGTCCCCTCGCCTGTCCTCCGGGGCGCGCACGTCCGCGTCCGCGGGTTCCGTGGCTCGCGGGTACCGGCCCTGCCTCCTGACCCCTCCCCGCGGCCTCCCCAAACCCCCCACCTTACTCTTCTCCGCCACCGGGAAAGCAAGAAAGGCAGCTGTTACAATGGTCGTAAAAACGGAATGATAAATATGAAAATATATATGCTGTTCATAATTAAAATAATCAAGGGATCCCTGGGTGGCGCAGCGGTTTGGCGCCTGCCTTTGGCCCAGGGCGCGATCCTGGAGACCCGGGATCGAATCCCACATCGGGCTCCCGGTGCATGGAGCCTGCTTCTCCCTCTGCCTGTGTCTCTGCCTCTCTCTCTCTCTCTCTGTGACTATCATAAATAAATAAAAATTTAAAAAAAAAGGGTCATGTCCCCATTTAAAAAAAAAATTAAAATAATCAAATTCGCAGATGAGTGTATAGCCGACTCTTTTTAATGCTGTGACTGTGGAATGAACGAATGAATGAATAGAAAATCTATCTGAAAAAAATCCATCTGGAAGATGAATTGGGCAATAAAAACAACTTTTTTGTGTGTGTGTTAAAGCATTAGGATTATGGAAGGCTTAAAAAACTTTTCATGGCCTTATTTCAATATCTTTTATGGTGTCCCTAAATATGTTTTAAGTAATAGCAGACACACATTTCCCCTGCTCCCTGTAGGCTCTTTCTCCAATCTGCCTTTTTTGAGTAGGAGCCCTGAAAGATGCTCTGGACAAAGAAACATCTTATGGTCAAATTAAGGTCGAGAAATGCCAAGAATTAAAAGTCATAATGAGACTCATTTTCAAAACGGAACTGATTCCAAACCCACTCCTTGGCAAGGTCTCCGTCTCCAAAATGGCAGCTTCATCTTCCTGGTTGCTTAAGCCCAGTGTCTGACAGCATCCTGGATTCCTCTCTTTTTCTCGCTTATTTCTCATCTGAAAATCCTGCCATCCCTGTCTTCAAAATATATCTGAGATGCAATCAATCCTCCCTGCTTCCACGGCCACCATCCTGACCCAAGCCCATCTCCCTCCTGGTCTCCTAGTCTCCACTCTGCGCACTATGGTCTGTTTCCCACACTATTCTAGCGGTCAGGTCTAAGACTGGATTTAAAGGGTGAGACCAGTTGGCAGAGAGGCAGCACCAGAGCCCCTTTATTCTTTAATTCCATTTGGGGATCATTCTGCCCACCAGGAGGTAAGATCTGAGGCCTGGACCCAGCAGGGGGCACGGCGTGCTCAGTTCTGGGGGATCTCAAGAGCGTTCTTGCCAAAGCCCAGTCAATGCTGACTCAGCTGGCCTCAAGGTCAGATCCCTGAGAGACAAGGTCACTGTATCCTCCACAGGAAGGGGCAGCAACATTGCAGGATGTGTTATCTTAAGCCACATCAGCAACTGCCAGGTCCCCGAAGTCCTCATCTACAAGAACAACAACCAGTCCTTAGGATTCCTGACTCATTCTCTGGTTCCAATTTGGGCACCACAGTCCCTCTGACTATTGCTGGGCTCTCAGCTGAGGACAAAGCTAGTTACTACTGTCAATCCTATGACGCCTCCGTTGAGCCTGCATGGCTCAGAGTTCCAGACCCCAGAGTAAGTGACACACACAAACCTTTTAGCTCTTCTAGCACATTCATGACATCTGCTGGGTAAATCTTACTTTCTTGTCACCATGATGATTTTAAGTCAATTCTGGCATTTTTGTGGTTTTAGTGTTCACACCTTACGTATGCTGGCTCCACGTGCATCTCTGCCTTCCTGGCTGCTGGTGGCGTATTGGTAACTGTGGTCTTTATCCTTGGAAGTCAGTGTAGCTGGACCTAAAATCCTTCACTCATGTTTTCCTTCCCTGAATATCTTAAATATATCACTCTAGTTTCTTCTGGTATAAAATGTTGCTCTCAAGAAGTCTGATAATCTGATTTTTCTTTCTCTTGTGATTTTTTTTTTTTTTTTGCCTCAATGCTCCAAGTTTCTTTTTAAGTTTATTGATTTTTGCTAGAATACATCCTGGTGTCGGTCACTTGGATCAGTTTTCTCAGGTTTACAGTTTCCCTTGGAATATATGGTTTCAAAGATGTTTTTTCTAATTTAAGGAAAGGTCTCTCAAATCTGTACTATTTGTACTTGACTTTGTACTATCCTCTTGTTTCTTTTCAGAGTCTCCTATATTATACAGGTGTTGGCTCCTTGTGTGTGTGTATCTGTGTGTGTATGCACCTATCTTCTAAACTTGTAACTTTTTTCTCAAATTTATTTTGTCAGTCTGCTTATTTTACATACTTGAATGAGAAGAACACAGGTGGGAACTTACATAACCTGTCCTCAACCCTTCTATAAGGCAGTCATCAAATTTTCTCACAAAGAAAACCAGCAAGTCTCCTTATACCAGCATGGTGCGGGCATAAGGAGAAGACAAAGACAGCTCAATGAAATGTAATACAGCTGCCAGTCAAGGATGAACATATGTAATATCAATGGATTTTTCACAAAAGCACCAGAGCAATTCAATAGGAGAAAGCAAAGTCCTTTCAATAAGTGGTGCTGGAAACAAGTAAACTTCCATTTCCATGGACTAAAAAAAGTTAATGTAAAATTTGTAGACAGCAAAGGCAGTCATCATTAATGTACACATGATGATTCCATTTGTATGCAAACACCTGTGTTACCACCTTCCAGATGAAGACAAAGAAAATTTCCAACACCCCAAAAGGGACTCTTAGTGGCTGCCCAGTCAGTACTCCCTCATATTCTGCTGGTAAAGGTTGAATTTGCCCTGTGCTCTGTGTGTGTGTGTGTATACATGTGTGTTCAGTGTGGATTCAGGCTCCACTGAGGAAGCAGGGCCTGTAATCTCTTCTTGGGGATGCTGTGGGCATGTCCTTGATAGATGCCCAGGGTGTTGGCAATAGGACGCCAACTCTGACTCCGTGGGTGCTCAGTGCTCCCTGGAGTCCAGAGCTGTCTTCCAGCCCCTACCCAGGCCACCCTTCACAGGACCACCTCCCTATAGACCACAGTGCTAAGGAGGGGAGCTGATCTGCACAAAGAGAATCTCCCTGCCTCACTGGGAGAATAGGAGAGATGGTGGACTGCTCATCTCCAGCTGTGGGGCCTTGGAGATAGGGTTAGTATTAGGTCTTTAAATGCTTAGAAAAATTCACTAGGGAAACCATCTAGGCATACGTTTTCTTTGTGAGAAAATTTAAAATCAGAGATTCTATTTTTTTAGCAGATATAGGACATTTTAGATTTTCTATGTGTATTCTGTTACCTTTTGAAATCTGTTTTCAAGGAATTTGTCTATTTCATTTGGTTGTCAATTTTATGGACATGAATTTACTTACATTATTCTTTTAAGCTCCTCCCTCTCCAAGACTGCGTTGTTCTCCATCTTTTCCCATTTCCACTCCAATTTCATTTCTCTCTGTGGATATCACTTGGCATTATTCTTTGGGGGTGGGGACAAGAGTGTTCTTTAGGGGTAGAGTCAGGGCCTAGGCCCTGAAGCAGCAGGGGCTCATGGGGCTGTCCCTGGGGTCCACTCACAGTGGGGCAATCAGGCCCCTGGTTTCCTGCATGCCAACCTCTGCTAAGGGTCCCTGGGGCCATGTCCCAGCCGGTGGGGTGGGGTGGGGATGAAAAGGATCAGGGGAGGGGCACCATTGTGCAGAAAGGATGACTTTCTCCCAGGGTGCTGGGGAGGGAAGGGTGGAGTCGCACCGTAGAAGTGGGGGGCCTGTGGGACCCAAGACAGGGCTTAGGTAGGTACTTTCTTCTGCTAGCTTTTTTTTTTTTTAAGATTTTATTTATTAGAGGCACACAGAGAAAGAGAGAGAGACAGAGACAGAGACAGAGAGAGGCAGACAGAGACAGACAGAGGCAGAGGGAGGCAGAGGGAGAAGCAGGCTCCGTGGAGGGAGCCCGACATGGGACTTGATCCCCGGTCTTCAGGATTATGCCCAGGGAAGGCGGCGCTAAACCGCTGAGCCACCAGGGCTGCCCTTCTGCTAGCTTTATATTTAGATGCTCTTCTTTTCCTGGGTACTCAAGATAAAGTTAGGTTACTGATCTGAGATCTTTCTTCTTTTTTAATATAGGCACTCACAGCTCTCCATTTGACTCTGGGTGATGTGTTTGTTGCATCCCATAAGTTTTGGCATGATGGGGACGACTGGGTGGCTCAGCGGTTTAGTGCCTGCTTTCAGCCCAGGGCGCGATCCTGGAATTCTGAGATCGAGTCCTGAGTCGGGCCTCCTCCATGGAGCCTGCTTCTCCCTCTGCCTGTGTCTCTGCCCTTCTCTGTGTCTCTCATGCATAAATAAAATCTTTTAAAAAATAAGTTTTGCCATTATGTGTTTCCTTTTTCATTCCTCTCCACTATTTTCTCCTTGCGCTTGTAGCTTTTTTCTTTGACCCACTGACTTTTTAGGAGTGTGTTTGATTTCCACACACTTGTAAATTTTTCTTTTTGTTACTGACTTATGGCTTCGTTCCTTTGTGATAAGAAAAGATATTTTGGGTGACCTCAGTCTTTGAAAATCTATGAAGACTTGTTTTGTGGCCTAACATATGGTCAACCTGGAGAATGTCCCATGTGCACTTGAGAAGAATGAGTATTCTTCTGTTGTTGGGTGGCATGTTCTATAGATGTTTACTAGGTTGAATTGGCTTACAGTGTTCTTCATGTCAATTTCCTTGTTGATCTTCTGTCTAGATGTTTTATTCATTATTGAAAAAGGTATAACTAAGTCTCCATTATTGTAGAACTATTTCTCCCTTCAATTCTGTCAATGTTTGTTTCATACATTTTGGACTCTGTTGTCAAGATATAATGTCCACTTTTGTCTTGAGACTGTTTTTTTTAAAATTTTTTTTTATTTATGATAGTCACACAGAGAGAGAAAGAGAGAGAGAGAGAGGCAGAGACACAGGCAGAGGGAGAAGCAGGCTCCATGCACCGGGAGCCTGACGTGGGATTCGATCCCGGGTCTCCAGGATCGCGTCCTGGGCCAAAGGCAGGCGCCAAACTGCTGCGCCACCCAGGGATCCCCTCGAGACTGTTTTTGACTTAATATGCACTTTTTCTGATATTGGCAGAGCTACATAAGCTACTTCAGTCTTTGGTTACTATTTGTATGGAATATATTTTTCCACTCTTTTATCTCAACTCTGTGTCTCTGTATCTCGTGAGTCTTTATATCTCAAATGAACCATATCTATGAATAATTTTTTAAATGCATTTTGCCTATCTCTGCCATTTGTAGAAAATTTAATCTATTTACATTTTTTAAAAGATTTTTTTTTATTTATGAGAGACACAAAGAGAGAGGCAGAGACATGGGCAGAGGGAGAAGCAGGCTCCATGCAGGGAGCCCGATGTAGGACTCGATCCCAGAACTGCAGAATCATGCCCTGAGCCAAAGGCAGTTGCCCAACCACTGAGCCACCCAGGTATCCCTAATCTATTTACATTTAAAGCAATTACTGATAAGGCAGGGCTTCTGCCATTTAGCTATTTGTTCCCTCACCTTCCTTGGGGAGACTGGATCCTCCACAAAGGCAAGGCTGCCACCAGCACCCCTGAAATCTTCATGCTTAGCATGGTCTCTGGAAGAGATGTTCACTGGAAGAATAATGAATGGACTGTTGCTTTTCAGACATAACTTTCTCCTCCCCTTGGGTTACTACCCCCAACTAGTCCAGGACAGCAACTTCCCAGTTATGATGAGTGTCTGAATAGTCCCCACCTGGCTTGGCGGGGGGAATACTTCAGAGTATTCAAGGGGTTCATGGCCTTTGTGTCTAAAAGGATACTTCCACTTGTTCCCTGCTCACCTGAGAAAAAAATCCTTGCTTCAAAGTAGCCCAGACTCCTAAGGTGGACAACAAGGTTGCTGAGATCTTGTCCTACCCCTTTTTCCCAGAGAGATGCTAGTGGAATCGTGGCCCTGTTCAGTTTGGTCACGGGTGCCATGCCTGGCAAAGCCTTCTCATAGCAAAAGGGTGAAAGTCCCGCTCCAGCATCTCTGCCTTCTGGAGGAAGTCTGGGTCCAGTCCAACACCCACAACACCATCTTGATGAAGATTCTGATGCTATCTTGACCACACAGTCTGGCAGCAGAGGAGTAGAGGGCCAAGGCTTAGTTTGATCTTTTTTAGGAGATAGAGGACTTGTCCATCTTTTGTTTTTTTTTTTTAAGATTTACTTATTTGAGAGAGAGTGTGAGAGCAAGTGGGGAGTTAGAGGGAGAGAGAGAATCTCAAGCAGGTGTCATACTCAGCACAGAGCCCAACGCAGGGCTCGATCTCACGACCTTGAGATCATGACTCAAGCCAAAATTAAGAGTTGGATGCTTAACTGACTGAGCCACCCAGGCACCTATGACTCATCCATCTTGCATAAACAGCTCAATACAAGATCTGTGCATTTTTCTATTGCTTTGTGCTTCCCCTGCCTTGGGCTCGCCTCCTCTCTGGCTGGGCCACTGGCTGGACTGCACAATTATGGCTGTTGTTTGGGAACAGATGATTATGTGTTCTAGGGATCCTGTTCTAAGTCTTGAATCAGGTCAAATTCTTCAGCTTTGACCTTCTGTGGGGATGGGAGAGGTTGGCCTGAGAGGCTGCCTTTTAGGACAGTGTACCCCCACACAATAAACCCAGCAGAGGTTGGAGACCTCGAGCAAGGGCCAGATTCCTTTTCCTTAGGCCTATGTCCCTGTTGCCAGCCTGTCCCTCCTCTACCTCATCCATCCTTCTTCCCTCTCAGATATTCCCTCATTCCCATCCCTAGTACTCATCCATATTACCACCTATAGGAGGTATATAGCTCTCACTAATCAATCTCATCTTGATCAACCTTGGCCCAATCAGCTTTGTACCATCTCAGCCTCTCCTTTCTCACATGGCTCTAACTCTCTGACTCTCCTTCTCTACTTGCCTTCAACCCTAATGTTATGGAAACAAGCTCCATCTTGAGGAAGGGTAAGACTTGCACCATGGCCTTCACTGCCTCTTTGGTCAACTAGAAAAAGCAGCAAGAATCAGAGGTGAGAAGAGGCTCTTGGGGAACTCTTCCAGGTGGCTAAGAGCTGAGGCTTTGCCTCCCAGCATGTTCCAGATCGCACGTACCAAGTGCATGGAAGGGGCTGGGTTCCTTGCCAGGATGGAATTTGTTGCAAGGTAAAACAGAATTCTAGAGAGCACATTTACAAGGCATGTTGTCCCTCATAAGACAGGGAAGGAAAACTCAAGCCTCTACTCATACTCTTCAGAAGCTGCTTCTGGAGAAGCCAGAGCTGTGCTAACCTTGGTCTAACTCTGCATTAGAACCTGAAATCCTCAACTCTGCCTCTGCCTAGTGATAGAGCCCCACAATACAAGAACCCCAGAAAATGTGTTCTGTATAATTTCAGGAAAATTGAAGATGCCAAGCTTGGGCATGTGAGGCTAGAAGAGCCCTCACTGGGCAGACTTAGCTGAGGCACACATAGGAAGAAGTGAAGCTGATTCGGGCCCCCTGGGCAACATGAGCTATGGTCTGGGAAAGGCTTCTGACTGGCTTCCTTTGGTAGATGTCTTGCCTTCGATCATCAGGTAGGAGCCAAGAGGCAAGGCCCCCTCTTGGGGAATAGGACCATCCCAATACTTTGGGCTTCCAGGAACCAGGTGGAGTTCCCACCCCAGTACTGAGATTGATCCCTACTAGAAACAGACCAAATCCTCAAGACGTGGGTAGGACAGGGTAGAGGAGAGTCATTCAGTCTCTGGCCCTCTTCCCCCAGGCATGCAGGAATAACTGCTTTGTGACCCTTAGAATAGAACTATCTAGGAGGGGAAGATCAATTTATCAAGACGATGTAATAATTCTAAACATGTATGCACATGATAAAATATTCTCAAAATATATAAAACAGAAATTGATAAAACTACAGGGAGGAGTTAATAAACCCCTATATGGTGGGTGATTAGTACAGCTGTGTCGATTAGCTGTTATCACCTAATGAAGACATATACAGGGATCCCTGGGTGGCGCAGCGGTTTGGCGCCTGCCTTTGGCCCAGGGCGCGATCCTGGAGACCCGGGATCGAATCCCACATCGGGCTCCTGGTGCATGGAGCCTGCTTCTCCCTCTGCCTGTGTCTCTGCCTCTCTCTCTCTCTCTCTCTGTGACTATCATGAATAAATAAATAAAATCTTTTAAAAAAAAAGACATATACAAAATCCAAAACTAATATTTAGCAAACCAAATCCAACAGAATATTAAAAGGACATGTCATAATCAGGTTATATTCACTCCAGCAATGCATTTTAATACTAGAAAACCCATAGGCTGAAGTAAATGAAATTAGGTTTGGTCAAAAATAAATGAAAGAAAAAAAATACTATCATCTCAATAGAGGTAGAAAAAGCATTTGGTAAAATTTAGTAGGAGAAGAAATAAGAGATTAAAAGCATAAGGTTTGGAAAGGAAGAAATGAAGCATAATTACTTGCCAATAATATGATCTTCTACTTAGAATACTGAGAAAAATCAATTGAAAAATTAACAGAAATTACAGGAGAGGTTTACAAGGTGACTTATACAATCAATACATGAAAGCCAATCACATTTCTATATACCAGTAATAAGCAGAAAATTTAATAATAAAAACTATATACCACACCAAAAAATTATAAGATATCTAGTGAAAATCTATAAAAGTTTTTGAAAACCTATATGGGGATACTTATAAAACTTTAAAAAATAAGTTTAAAAAACGAATAAATAATAGCCCATGTTTACAGATAAGAAAACTTTTTTTTTTTAAGATTTTGTTTATTTATTCATGAGAGACACAGAGAGAGGCAGAAACACAGGCAGAGGGAGAAACAGGCTCCATGCAGGGAGCCCGACATGGGACTCGATCCCGGGTCTCCAGGATCACGCCCTGGACCGAAGGCAGGCGCTAAACCTCTGAGCCACCCAGGGATCCCCCCAATTTCCTTCTACCCAGAAGCAAAGACAAGAAGAAAAAAACCAACGAGTGTCCAGAGGGGCATGCTGAGGAAAAGAAGAGCTCCCCGAGGGCTGGGCTCCTGGAATCTCTGTCACATGCCCAGGAGACGGGAACAAATGGGTGTCGGAACCGGGCTGAGGCTTGCAGCTGAGGAAGGAGAGCACAAAAAAAGAAAACCACACACACACAAAAAAACACACACACACAAACACACACACACACACACACAAAATAAAAAATGAAAAATAAAAATAAAAAAAAGGAAGGAGAGCACAGAACCCCCCAGGAAGCCTGGGGCCCCAGGCGAGCTTCCAGACCCCTCCACCCCCGAACCGCCCCTCTGGAGCTGCAGTAGCCACACGGGCAGCTCCACTGCATGGTCTCCAACAGCTTCTGCAGCCTGGTCGGCGTCCTTCAGCTGGCAGTGCTTCAGGTACAGGTGCTGCGGTGTCCCCGAGACCTCCTCCAGCAGAGTCTCCAAGGGCCCAGGGACCATGTACGACAGGTTGTCACCACTCAGATCCAGCTTCTTCAGGGAGGCGGTGTGAAAAGTTCTGAGACAAGTAGGTGATGCCCACGTACAGGAGCGGATCTCCAGGGAGTGCAGTGGCTCCTGCAGGTGACTGAGGAGAGAGGGTGCGGCTCTGTCAGGGGAGGGCCGGGCCGGCAAACACCTGCCTGTCCCTGTCGGGGCCAGTCCTGCGGCAAGCACCTCACCTGGGCTGCCATTTACCGATAGATTTAGGAGTATGTCCTTTGGTGTACCAAGGATTGGCCCAGTCTCAACAGACCTACCTCCTAGGTTCTCTTCCAACGCCCCCGACACAGTTTCTCTGGTGAAATGGAGACCACATTAGTACCTGGTAGGACTGCTGACAGGAGCTGTTTGGAAAGAGATTATATGACCATAAAGAATCCATAGCATAAGCTTGTTTTTTATACAGGTTTGGGTTTGGGGGAGCTTAGCTTGGCTGGGGTGTGCAGAAGGCCTCCACCCAGAAATTTCTGGGAGGCAGCACAGAGCAGATGTTTCCCTCCCATAATCATCCTGGGAGCCGTGCACACTCCTCTCCAGGGCAGCACAAATACCAGGACTGATCTGTGTTGTCTCTAGTTCTTTCCTCAGGGCCCAGCACAATGCCAGGCACTCAGCAGAGCCCAAAAGTATTGTTGAGGAAATCGCTGCATGCATCTTTCCCCATTAAATTTCTCTTCCTAAGGAGATCCCAGCCACTGGCTACAGGGGAAGCCCAAGTTCCCAGACTGCCTGCGATGCCATGAGCAAGTAAGGAGAGCCACCACTTCCTGTCTTACCCTCTGCCCTGACTTGACTTGAGGGGGCATCCTGGGTACTTTTTAGAGGACCCTGCCCACCCCTTCACCTGAGCACTTGATGCAGGTTGCCTGACAGGTAGGAGTAAGAGTAGAGCTTCTGAAGGTGACCCAGCTTGCTGAGCTATGACAGGAAGTACCTGGAGGGCTGCTCAGGCTCAGAGGAGAAGGCCCAGTGGTAGCAGGCCAGCTTGAGGCCTTGCTGGTTGCAGATCCTGCCCAGCTGGGTGGCAAACAGGCTCTGCTCAGACAGTGCCCAGAACCAGTCAAACACCTCCAGCTCCTGAATGAAATCTAGGTTCAGGATTTTCAGGATCCCTATAAGGCTATTAAAAGGCATTTCTTTAATATGCAACTTTCTACTGCAGAGAGGCAGGGACCCACAGCTCCCTTCCACTTTATTCAGGAGGCCAGAGAGGAATGTATCTAACTTGAGGGGCCTTCATAGGAAAAGATCCATCTGTAATTCCACTAGTTCTTGCAGACTCTGCTGGCTTGGGCTTGGCCCTGGCCGGGGGCATCACTGTGAATGGTAACCAAAAAGGGAACCTGGCCAGGGCCTCAGAGGCGCCTTTACCTTGGACCTGTTCGGAGTCCAAGGTCAAATCCAGCACCCTCAGTTCTGACCTCCTGTGGAGATGAGAGCGGTGTGAGGAGATGCTGACATCTGGGGAGCCCATCAGGGCCCAGGGTAAGCAGAGCAGCAGCAGCAGCAGCAGCCCTGGGCCACTGTGGAGTCTAAGTCCCCAGTCTCAGCATCAGCCCTTCCTAGGTGCCCCCCTAGTCCTCTCCTCTCTAATGGGTTTTTCCCTTCCTACTTTCCAGTCCCTATTCCTCACACAACCTCTACCACAATCCCTAGAAGGTAAAAAGCACACCCCTTAATGCTCTTCAGCTACACCATCAACCACTTCACGCAGAGATCCTCACTCACAGCCCTAGCAGATTCCAGTACTCCCTCCCTTCCTTCCCAGCTCTACCTCCAACTCAGAGCTCTTTCAGCACCCATACTTCAGTCCAGCAACCCCCTTACCTGGGACAAGTCCTCTGGGCAGGGCAGGCAAGCACAGCTTGCAGGCTGTCTTGGTTGGGCCACTGTACAATCAGGGAGCCCAGGTGGAGAAAAGGGAAGGACCAGACCTGCACCAGTGCCTTCAGAGCCGCCACCTTTTGGCAAAAGCAGCCATGAGCAGTGGTGGGAAGTACTTGACTGTGAACTCTTCCAAGGCAGGTATGGGTGAAGCCTCATTGCTCAGGAGGTTGTGGGCTGCAAGTTCCAGGATCTTGGGTGGTGCAGGATTGCTCATCTCCATGGACCTGGTGAAGAGTCAGGAGACTTGTTGCCTCAGCATCCCCCCAAGTCAGCACGGAGGCTCCAAGTCCTTCATGTCCATCGCAGGACAGATGTTAGCCAAGGAACTGGAGACCTCCCTCCACCCTCCATTCATGACTCCACATCCAGAGTTTGGGTCTTGCAAACCTGACTCTGTGACTGTCTCCCCCAACCCCCCACCCCAGGCACTGGTGGCACAGGGCCCAGAACTATCTCAGGGCCTTTACATTTACTCTTCTCTCTGCCTGGAAGATTTCTCCTAGAAATCCACTTGGCTGGCTCCCTCACTTTATTCTCTTTCAGTCTCTGCTTATATTTCCCCTTGTTTGAGAAGTCTTCCCTGAACACTGAACACTCACATAGGATAACACTCCCGTCCCTTAATGATGACTCTATCCTACTCTGCTTCATAGCTCTTGTACTACCACTTCTACCCTACCACCCACTCGTTCAAACACACACACACACACACACACACACACACACACACACACACACGTATCATTGCTTCTTGTCTATCTCTGTTAAACTGTAAGCTCCATGAAATAAAAGAGGTGTCTGCTCTTATCATTGCTGTAGTCTGAGGGACCAACATATAATAGGCAACTGAGGCATATTTTAAGTGCATTACAAGAGCAAGTCTGCACATTGTAAGCTCACCACAATCCCACTGATTGAGCTTAGGGTGACGGAGGATGGAGGTTTTCTTTCTTTTATTTATTTATTTATTTATTTATTTTTTATTGGTGTTCAATTTACTAACATACAGAATAACCCCCAGTGCCCGTCACCCATTCACTCCCACCCCCCGCCCACCTCCCCTTCCAACACCCCTAGTTCGTTTCCCAGAGTTAGCAGTCTTTACGTTCTGTCTCCCTATCTGATATTTCCCACACATTTCTTCCCCCTTCCCTTATATTCCCTTTCACTATTATTTATATTCCCCAAATGAATGAGAACATATAATGTTTGTCCTTCTCCAACTGGCTTACTTCACTCAGCATAATACCCTCCAGTTCCATCCACGTTGAAGCAAATGGTGGGTATTTGTCATTTCTAATAGCTGAGTAATATTCCATTGTATACATAAACCACATCTTCTTTATCCATTCATCTTTCGTTGGACACCGAGGCTCCTTCCACAGTTTGGCTATCGTGGCCATTGCTGCTATAAACATCGGGGTGCAGGTGTCCCGGCGTTTCACTGCATCTGTATCTTTGGGGTAAATCCCCAACAGTGCAATTGCTGGGTCGTAGGGCAGGTCTATTTTTAACTGTTTGAGGAACCTCCACACAGTTTTCCAGAGTGGCTGCACCAGTTCACATTCCCACCAACAGTGTATGAGGGTTCCCTTTTCTCCACATCCTCTCCAACATTTGTGGTTTCCTGCCTTGTTAATTTTCCCCATTCTCACTGGTGTGAGGTGGTATCTCATTGTGGTTTTGATTTGTATTTCCCAGATGGCAAGTGATGCAGAGCATTTTCTCATGTGCATGTTGGCCATGTCTATGTCTTCCTCTGTGAGATTTCTGTTCATGTCTTTTGCCCATTTCATGATTGGATTGTTTGTTTCTTTGGTGTTGAGTTTAAGAAGTTCTTTATAGATCTTGGAAACTAGCCCTTTATCTGATATGTCATTTGCAAATATCTTCTCCCATTCTGTAGGTTGTCTTTGAGTTTTGTTGACTGTATCCTTTGCTGTGCAAAAGCTTCTTATCTTGATGAAGTCCCAATAGTTCATTTTTGCTTTTGTTTCTTTTGCCTTCGTGGATGTATCTTGCAAGAAGTTACTATGGCCGAGTTCAAAAAGGGTGTTGCCTGTGTTCTTCTCTAGGATTTTGATGGAATCATGTCTCACATTTAGATCTCTCATCCATTTTGAGTTTATCTTTGTGTATGGTGCAAGGGAGTGGTCTAGTTTTGTTCTTCTGCATGTGGATGTCCAATTTTCCCAGCACCATTTATTGAAGAGACTGTCTTTCTTCCAGTGGATAGTCTTTCCTCCTTTATCGAATATTAGTTGCCCATAAAGTTCAGGGTCCACTTCTGGATTCTCTATTCTGTTCCACTGATCTATGTGTCTGTTTTTGTGCCAGTACCACACTGTCTTGATGACCACAGCTTTGTAGTACAACCTGAAATCTGGCATTGTGATGCCCCCAGATATGGTTTTCTTTTTTAAAATTCCCCTGGCTATTCGGGGTCTTTTCTGATTCCACACAAATCTTAAAATAATTTGTTCTAACTCTCTGAAGAAAGTCCATGGTATTTTGATAGGGATTGCATTAAACGTGTATATTGCCCTGGGTAACATTGACATTTTCACAATATTAATTCTGCCAATCCATGAGCATGGAATATTTTTCCATCTCTTTGTGTCTTCCTCAATTTCTTTCAGAAGTGTTCTATAGTTTTTAGGGTATGGATCCTTTACCTCTTTGGTTAGGTTTATTCCTAGGTATCTTATGCTTTTGGGTGCAATTGTAAATGGGATTGACTCCTTAATTTCTCTTTCTTCAGTCTCATTGTTAGTGTATAGAAATGCCACTGACTTCTGGGCATTGATTTTGTATCCTGCCACGCTACCGAATTGCTGTATGAGTTCTAGCAATCTTGGGGGGGAGACTTTTGGGTTTTCTATGTAGAGTATCATGTCATCGGCGAAGAGGGAGAGTTTGACTTCTTCTTTGCCAATTTGAATGCCTTTAATGTCTTTTTGTTGTCTGATTGCTGAGGCTAGGACTTCCAGTACTATGTTGAACAGCAGTGGTGAGAGTGGACATCCCTGTCTTGTTCCTGATCTTAGGGGAAAGGCTCCCAGTGCTTCCCCATTGAGAATGATATTTGCTGTGGGCTTTTCATAGATGGCTTTTAAGATGTCGAGGAATGTTCCCTCTATCCCTACACTCTGAAGAGTTTTGATCAGGAATGGATGCTGTATTTTGTCAAATGCTTTCTCTGCATCCAATGAGAGGATCATATGGTTCTTGGTTTTTCTCTTGCTGATATGATGAATCACATTGATTGTTTTACGGGTGTTGAACCAGTCTTATGTCCCAGGGATAAATCCTACTTGGTCATGGTGAATAATTTTTTTAATGTACTGTTGGATCCTATTGGCCAGTATCTTGTTGAGAATTTTTGCATCCATGTTCATCAGGGATATTGGTCTGTAATTCTCCTTTTTGGTGGGGTCTTTGTCTGGTTTTGGAATTAACGTGATGCTGGCCTCATAGAACGAATTTGGAAGTACTCCATCTCTTTCTATCTTTCCAAACAGCTTTAGGAGAATAGGTATGGTTTCTTCTTTAAACGTTTGATAAAATTCCCCTGGGAAGCCATCTGGCCCTGGACTCTTGTGTCTTGGGAGGTTTCTGATGACTGCTTCAATTTCCTCCCTGGTTATTGGCCTGTTCAGGTTTTCTATTTCTTCCTGTTCCAGTTTTGGTAGTTTGTGGCTTTCCAGGAATGCGTCCATTTCTTCTAGATTGCCTAATTTATTGGCGTATAGCTGTTCATAATATGTTTTTAAAATCGTTTGTATTTCCTTGGTGTTGGTAGTGATCTCTCCTTTCTCATTCATGATTTTATTAATTTGAGTCTTCTCTCTCTTCTTTTTAATAAGGCTGGCTAATGGTTTATCTATCTTGTTAATTCTTTCAAAGAACCAACTCCTGGTTTTGTTGATCTGTTCCACAGTTCTTCTGGTCTCGATTTCATTGAGTTCTGCTCGAATCTTTATTAACTCCCTTCTTCTCTTGGGTGTAGGATCTATTTGCTGTTTTTTCTCTAGCTCCTTTATGTGTAAGGTTAGCTTTTGTATTTGAGTTCTTTCCAGTTTTTGAATGGATGCTTGTATTGCGATGTATTTCCCCCTTAGGACTGCTTTTGCTGCATCCCAAAGATTTTGAACGGTTGTATCTTCATTCTCATTAGTTTCCATGAATCTTTTTAATTCTTCCTTAATTTCCTGGTTGACCCTTTTATCTTTTAGCAGGATGGTCCTTAACCGGAGGTTTTCTTTCTTCACTCATGAAGCATCAGGTTAATTTCAGGTCACTTATACTCTTTCCACGGCCTAAACCCTCCTTTCTTCCTAGGCTTCCTAGGCTTTCTTCCTACACTTCCTAGGGAAGTGTAGCCCCATCCCATTACCCTCCAAGGCCACCCAGGCTACAGAGCAGATCTTTGTGCTGTGACAGAGATTTTCTAGACCCGTGCTGTCTGATGTGAAAGCCATGAGACACATGTGACAACAGACCACTTGAAATGTGGCTCATGGGACTAACTCAATTTTTAGTTTTATTTAATTTCAATTAATTTCAATTAATAGCTACATGTAGCTACATGCTACATTTTTGGACAGTACAAAACTAGAATCTATAGAAGTCAGAGACAGGAAACATTCATTCGTAATCTCACCAAGCTATGAAATCCACTCCTATGATGCTATTATGGCGTTGGCAAGAAAACTGAGAAATAGAATATATCCCTTTTTAAGGAACAGTGAATATTGGCAATTATTGGCCAATCTCACTTTTTTATAAAGATATTTATTTATTTATTCATTCATTCATTCATTCATTCATTCATTCATTCATTCGAGACAGAGAGAGAGAGAGAGAGAGAGAGAGAGAGAGAGGCGCAGAAGCAGGCTCCATGCCAGGAGCCCGACACGGGACTCAATCCCAGGACTCCAGGATCACGCCCTGGGCCAAAGGCAGTTGCCAAACCGCTGAGCCACCCAGGGATCCCCTCACTTTTGAAGCTGGATGTAAAAGTCCTAAACAATGAAACACTGACAAATCGTTCTCTTAAAAAGATGATCATGTATGATTGATACCAGGAATGCAAGAAGGGTTAATGTCATTAATTATTTAACTGTGTCAATGGCGACAGGAAAATCAAGTAAGGGATAGGAAGAAAATTCCTGAACCTGATATTTAGTAGTGGTGTTCTATATACACTGCCTTTAAAGTCAAATAAGAGCCACCATTCACATCCTGCACACCTGATGCACCCTGCACGTCCAATTCAGGGAGTGTCACTGATCCAGGGCCCACCCTGTTGCCCACAAGAATCCCTGGCAGCCTGGAGCAAGGGCCACACCTCACATGTGTTGCTCTGCACCAAGGACTGCGTGCAACAGACTAGCTCCTGGGAGACACTTTGGTTTGAGGACTTGCCAAGGACTTTGCTGAACCTGCTTGAGAGTGCCTGGTGGATCTGGCACACTTCCACCTCACCTTGCCTCCTTAATTGCCTCATCGCCTATGTCCATCTGTAGCTCTCCAAGCCTTCCTTGGCTCCTTCCTCATTTTCCTTCATAGACAACTCCCCTAGTAAAATCCTTGCACATTTTCCTATCTTAGCATCTGGTTCCTGTGGGGCCTGGACTAACTCAGATGTCATATCGCCGCTTCTATTCAACACTGTACTGGACATCCTGTCACACTTTTACAAGGAAAAAGGTTGTATGAGAACAGGAAAAGAAGAAACAAAAGTGCTAATAAATGTAGATCATATGACTCTTTACACAGGAAATCCAAGACAATCCTAGACAAACCTACAGAATAATAGAGTTCAGCCAGGTTGTGTCACATAAGATTGACATATAGACATCAGTGGTGCTAGTATGTATCAGTAACAACCATTGGAAAAATGTAATCGTCATGATTATAAGGTCCCAATCACAAGTGTACTAGATGGTCCTTAATAAAAGCAACAACAACAACAACAACAACAACAAAATAAATAAATAAATAAATAAATAAATAAATAAATAAATAAATAAAAGCAACAAATGTTTCTCAAGATGTCTTTAAAAGATTTCAAAATTTTGGACCAGAGTATATATAACGTGACAATCACTTAAATTGACTTTTAACTTTCTTATAAGTTTTAGATAATAACAACCATAACACACAGATTGTTAAGACAGCAAAAGGACACTGCTGGGGGGCTGCATGGTGGTGCAGTCAGTTGAGCGTCCAACTCTTGGTTTCTCCCAGGGGTTGTGGGATTGAGCCCTGCAGAGGGCTCCAGGCTCTGCGCTCTGCATATAGTTTGCTTGAGACCCTCTTTCCCTCTTCTTCTGCCCCTCCCCACCACCCTCTTGGGCTCTCATAAATAAATAAATAAATAAATAAATAAATAAATAAATAAATAAAGTAATTAAAAAAGTACACTGTTGGGAGAAATAATTTTTTTTGGGGGGGGGGAGAAATAATTAAATAAAATCTCCTGTCAGGGGATCCCTGGGTGGCTCAGCGGTTTAGCACCTGCCTTTGGCCCAGGGCGGGATCCTGGAGTCCCGGGATCGAGTCCCACGTCAGGTTCCCAGCATGGAGCCTGCTTCTCCCTCCTCCTGTGTCTCTGCCTCTCTCTCTCTCTCTCTGTCTATCATAAATAAATAACTCTTTAAAAAAAATCTCCTGTCAACCCAGTACAACCCCTTCACAAAATGTAGACAAGAATGAAAGTTTTGTTATTAAGCATTAAACCAGACCATGATGCATATCACAGGCATTCAGCTAAAGAAATTGGAATGATAAAGAAATCTCACCCTTTTAGATAGCTAGGCAGAAACAATCCATTACATACATACAACTGTCTTAGTCCAAAGGAAAAATTAAAACTTGGAGCCAAGTGCTTGGACAAAACTTCCACAGAGTTAGGGAGACAGAACCCCACACTCCTCTGTGTTCACCTTTCACAGAGGTGGCTCCAGAAAGACACACCTAGAATGCAAAACTGGCAAAAGGCTTGTTCAGCTTTTTAAAAGATTACATATGTGTGAAAAGAACAAAGAAGATTAGGATCACAAATTTTCAAAAGGAAATGCTGGAAAGAAAAGCAGGGGAAGAAAGTGTTCTTTCCCTTTTGGCACGAGGGACACATCAAAGTTCTTGAGACTAAAGCAAAGTTATTTGTTTTGTATATTTTGTAATTGGAGTTCAATTTGCCAACATATAGTATAACATCCAGTGCTCATCCCGTCAAGCGCCCCCCTCTGTGCCCATCACCCAGTCCCCCCGTCCCCCCGCCCCTTCCACTACCCCTTGTTTGTTTCCCAGAGTTAGGTGTCTCTCATATGCTGTCACCCTCTATGATATTTCCCACTCATTTTCTCTCCTTTCCCCTATAATCCCTTTCACTATTTTTTATATTTCCCGAATGAATGAAACCATATAACGTTTGTCCTTCTCCAAATGACTTACTTCACTCAGTGTAATACCCTCCAGTTCTATTCATGTTGAAGCAAATGGTGAGTATTCATTGTTTCTAATGGCTGAGTAATATTCCATTGTATACATAGACCACGTCTTCTTTATCCATTCGTCTGTCGATGGACACCGAGGCTCCTGCCACAGTTTGGCTACTGTGGACATTGCTGTAAAGTAAAGTTTTTAGTTAGAGGCAAATTCATAGTCAGATTCTTCAATTACTAAAGAACACTGAACATATAAACTCTACAATTCATTTAATAAGAATAAAATCAACCACAAAGGCAGCAGAAGAAAGGGCATAATTACGAGCACTTGAAGATAAAATAATTAGCAGAAAAACAGCATTAGGAGAAAAATAGGCAGACTGTAAAGAAGAGAAAAAGAACTAATCAGAATTAGAAATGGCAAAGTGACTATACCTATGGACACGGATCATATCATGAGAACCAAGAGAAACAAAGACAGAACGAGCAGCACTATCAGTATTTTGTTGATGTTTGAATTAGGACAAGCATACACACTATCAACATTGGGAAAGCTGTGGCCAATGCAATATGACATGTAATGCTGGTGCTCTCAATAGCAATTAAAAGAAAAAGAGATAGAAAAAAACCCATGTATTTCAGTGGAAAACTATGCATCCTTTATAATGTATACCCTTTTAGATTATCAGATTCTAGATTATCAGCTCAGATTCCTGTTCATTATCTTTGTGCGATTTTGTAACTCCTTGTATGTTGTAGGTAACTGATAGATATATAATTCTATCTAGCCTGGTAGTGACTTTCCGCTAATTTCCACCTGTGGAAAAGCAGTTTTATCTTTATTCATAATTCATCTCACCATCCCTTTATGTCATATAACTGCACTGTTTGGATTCTTCTTTTGAATTGGCTAGAACATCTGCCTCACATATTCACTTTATAACTCTATATGAGAGTCATGATTCTACCTTTTTTACCAATAGAAAGCTAAAAGAAAAAAAAATTTTAAAGGCTAATATAATAAGAATATTTTTATTGATGTGACTGGATGGGAATGTTGAGTATATCCAGCAAGAACTGAATAGTAAATGTACAATGGCAAAGTAACTTAGACACATGAAAGAAACCACACCCTAACCAGGCTATCACTAGGGATGACATTAATAATAAATATGTGAAATAAAATTAAGAATAGCAAATTATTGATGTAATGGAATAAAATTAACAAAACTAAAGACTTGTCAAAGGGCAGAAAGCAAATATTGAAAAGATATAAATTCTTAACTTATTGTTATAATCAGAATATTTTTGGTAATCTGTCTAAATAATTATAACTTTAATCTAGAAGAAACAACAAAATAAGAGAATGCTAAAAGATACTAACTTTACCAGATATTTGCATAAAGTAATATTGACCCAAGAACAAAAACCAACTGATGAACATAAATAAAGGAAGCTCTCCCAAGAGCTCACTGTATTATTGAAGGATCTAGTCTTCAGGGGATCCCTGCATGGCTCAGGGGTTTGGCGCCTACCTTCAGCCCAGGGCGCCATCCTGGAGTCCCAGGATCGGGTCCCGCATCGGGCTCCCTGCATAGAGCATGCTTCTCCCTCTGCCTGTGTCTCTGCCTCTCTCTCTGTCTATCATGAATAAATAAATAAAATCTTAAAAAAAAGAAGGATCTAGTCTTCAGTATCCAGATTGTTGACTACAGATAGCTAAGACAAAAAGACGAGCTTCTTTGGAGAAGATTCCACTGAAAGGTGGCTCAGCAAAGTGAGGGAAACTGCCTGTCACAGTTAAGGTTTAGGCAGCAGGAGAATCTGGCAGCTAACTCTTCGTCCTCCAACCTCCACTCTCAGAGCTTTCCCACAAATCCAGCAGCAACAAACCCTCCGCAATGCTTCCCTGTCTCAGGGACACCTGGGTGGCTCAGGGGTTGAGCGCCTGCCTTGGGCCCAGGGCATGATCCCGGATTCCCCGGATCGAGTCCCACGTCGGGCTCCCTGCATGGAGCCTGCTTCTCCCTCTGCCTGTGTCTCTGCCTCTCTCTCTCCCCCCCCACCCCGTGTCTCTCATGAATAAATAAAATCTTTAAAATAAAATGCTCCTCTCTTCACAAACATCGGATAGCTTTGAGAGAGATGAATTTGTAAGATGCGGGCAGCCCCGGTGGCGCAGCGGTTTGGCGCCGCCTGCAGCCTGGGGTGTGATCCTGGAAGCCCGGGATCGAGTCCCGCGTCAGGCACCCTGCATGGAGCCTGCTTCTCCCTCTCCCTCTGCCTGTGTCTCTGCCTCTCTCTCTGTGTCTATGAATAAATAAATAAAATCTTTAAAAAAAAAGAATTTGTAAGATGCATCACATAGGAAAGAAAAAAATCCACTACCAATAAAACACCCAGTGAGGGTAAGGCCCATACTGATTACTGAGATGCCAATCCCTGATGTATCCATGATGCACAATGAATAGGACTTTTTGGTAGGTGGACGTATAGCGTGAAAAAATAATTTTCTAGAGGGACACCTGGGTGGCTCAGCCGTTGAGTGCCTGCCTTCGGCCCAGGGCGTGATCCTGGAATCCTTGGTTCGAGTCCCACATTGGGCTCCCGGCATGGAGCCTGCTTCTCCCTCTGCCTGTGTCTCTGCCTCTCTCTCTGTGTGTCTCTCATGAATAAATAAATAAAGTCTTTAAAAAATAATAAATAAAGTATGTTAATTTCATTCATAAAAAAGTCTTTAAACACAGGCTAAACAACATTGGTTGGGGCTTAAGAATGCATTTATTTCAGGAATAGTTTCTGCTTGGGCATAACTGATAACATTCAAAAGGCAGAAAGTGATTTTTTCCGTACAAATTATTATAACTCTAAAGTACCAAAGGGCATTCTGGAGATACTAAGACATTTGGGGATAAAAAACATATGTAGTTTCCATAGCTTGGCTTTATTCCTGAAAGACTCCCTCATCCTTTTGACAACAGAAATATCCCCCGCTCGCTAAGGCCAGTTGTATATCAAACACTCCCATATACAAAGACTGGCCCCATCCCCATCCACCAATTTTCCAGTGATAAGAGAAGCTACAGGAGACAGCAGGAAGCAGACCAATAGGGAGATCTCTCAGGAACTCCAATTTGCTTCGCTGGAATTTTCTTAACCGTCCAAATACGTCTTTTGCCAAAGAGCCATAGTTGTCAATAGCAGTCAGGGAATAAATGACGCCAGGGGCAACACAGTTGCTCCTTACTCCGTTCTGGCCTATTCTACAGCCAAGGATTTGGTGAGATTGTAAACACCTGCTCTGGAAGCTGCACTATACACAAGTCCTGGAAATCCATTTTAAACAAGGATAATATTATTCAGAATGGATCCTCCATGCTCTTTCATCCAGGAGTTGTAAACTGCTCTCCACATGTAGAAGGTGCTCATCAATTTGGTTTCGATCACAGCATGCCATCCCTTTGCACTGATGTGTTTTGCAGGAGACCTGAACTGACCTCCTCCATTGTTTACAAAAAATTGATCTTACCATAAATATCTAAGGTGGATTTGACCAAATTGTTCACCGCCTTTTCTTTGCAGATGTTGCATTTTATGGGAGTGACCTGAGCCTGGTGGGCTCAGTTCATCTGCAGTAGATTTTAGTCAATCAAAGTTACGTGACGCAATGACCACATTACACCCCAGCTGCAAGATCTTGGTCATGATGGCCTTTCTGATACCTGTGTCCCCTCTGGTGATGATGGCCAGTTGGTCTTGCAGCAAGCCAGCAACCAGCCAGCTCTTGCCCTTGTCCCAAGTGCCCATCTCCACCAAGCATCTGAGTCTTAGGAGTGCTAAAGTCACTTACATGGTAAAAAATAATAATAATAATAATAATATTTTTTACTTTATTTATTCTTGAGAGACACATACACCGAGAGGCAGAGACATAGGCAGAGGGAGAAGCAGGCTTCCTGTAAGGAACCCAATGTGGGACTCCATCTCTGACCCCGGGATCATGCCGTGACCCGAAGGCAGAAGACACTCCACTCCTGAGCCATCCGGGTGTCCCTACAGGAAAATTTTTATGTTTAAAAAAAATCAATAGCCTGTCTAAATTATCTCATTTTATTAAAAATAGATTATCATTTTAAATACTGATATTCCGTCAGAAGTCTCTTATTGACAGTTATTTTGAATTTCAAACTATAAATAACCCAGAAATAAATTTTGTTAAATGCCTTTATCCAAATTTCAGGTTATTGAGTATATGCTTCCTTTACATCTTTTTCTCCTTTATGGAGATGATCATGTGGGATCTCTTCCTCTCTTTTGTGTCAATATGGTGAGGTTTGGTTTTGTCTTTTTTATTTTTATTATTTTTTTTTTAATTTTTATTTATTTATGATAGTCACAGAGAGAGAGAGAGAGAGAGGCAGAGACACAGGCAGAGGGAGAAGCAGGCTCCATGCACCGGGAGCCTGATGTGGGATTCGATCCCGGGTCTCCAGGATCGCGCCCTGGGCCAAAGGCAGGCGCCAAACCGCTGCGCCACCCAGGGATCCCTGTCTTTTTTAAAGACTTTATTTATTCATGTCAGAGAGAGAGAGAGAGAGAGAGAGAGTGACAGGCGGAGGGAAAAGCAGGCTCCATGCAGGGAGCCCGATGCGGGTTCGATCCTGGGTCTCCAGGATCAAGCCCTGGGCCGAAGGCAGGCGCTAAACTGCTGAGCCACCCAGAGATCCCCAATATGGTGAGTTTTATTAAAAGATTTCCTCATATTGGACTATCCTTGCATTTCTAGTATTTCTCACTTAGTCACATGCTATTATGACTATCAATGCCATTGCACCAGTATTTATCAATGAGATTCGTCTGTAATTTTCTTTTAGAGACCGTTTTGTGAATTTGTGTTTGGGATTTTTTTTTTTAGTGAAATAGCTCTGTCAATTTTGATCTGTGTTGGACTTTGACTTGAATCTAGTGTGGTCTGGGGTGAATGAGCTGGCTGAATGACAGACCCTATCCTGTGATAGGTGGAAAGAGGATACTTCCGTGAAAAACTATGCATTGCTCATATCTTACTTGTTCAGTCTAGTCTTCACTATTTCCTAGTCTTTCATGGTTTTTAAGCTACTTCAGAAGACAAGTGATAGCAATGCAAAATAATTCTTGTCTCTGGACATGTACATTCTGTCCTATTCAATTGACTTCTCCTCACTAGCCGGTTAAATAAATCTTTAACACTTGTTCGTTTTTGTATCTGCATGAGTCATGATTTTATCATTTTTAAATAATCTATTTTTATTGTAAAAATATATTTATATTATGTATATTTATGTAAAATATACATAAAATTGCCATCTTAACCATTTTTTAAAATATGCGGGTCAGTGGCATTAAGCACATTATTGTGCACCCATCACCACCATCCATCCCCAGAACTCTTTCATCCTACTAAATTGAAATTGTACCCAGTAAATAATAACCCTCCATTCCTCTATCACCTAAGCTCCTGGGAAACCACCCTTCAACTTTCTGTCTTTATAAATTGGACCGCTCTACATATCTTTGTAAGTGTGCTAGGAGGAAACACTTCCTACCAATTCAGATGCAGTGATCTAGAGACTATTAATTAACTGACAGATTTGGGATCCCTGGGTGGCGCAGCGGTTTGGCGCCTGCCTTTGGCCCAGGGCGCGATCCTGGAGACCCGGGATCGAATCCCACATCAGGCTCCCGGTGCATGGAGCCTGCTTCTCCCTCTGCCTGTGTCTCTGCGTCTATCTCTCTCACTGTGTGCCTATCATAAATAAATAAAAAAATTAAAAAAAATTAACTGACAGATTTACAGGAGAAAAGACAAGATTAATTTACACACTCACGCAGGAACATTCAGATGAAGAGGCTCCCTAAAGAGCTGGAGATAGACGTTTATATACCAACTGAACAGGGGAAAGTGATGGAAAGCAAAGAAAGAGCTTCTCTGGAAAAGACTAAGGAGCTTTTAGGAAAACAAATGGAAAGTATGATATTGTCATGTTTGCCACTTCTCAGATGCAAGTGGTCCAGGCTGAGAGTGAAACTACCCCAAAGAGGGATTTATGGCAGCTTCTCTCTCAGAAGGATAAGCCTTTAGTCAGATACATGAGACCCAGAAAGGCTTCTGCATTTGCTGTGTCATAAATGACTTCAGTTTAAAATAACCTTGCTCCAACTCAAGGGGTATAAGTGGATCCATACAAGTGGAATCATATAGTATTTGTCCTTCAGTGACTAGCTTATTTCATTTAGCATAATGTCCCCAAGGTTCATCCATGCTTACAATGTGTTAGGAATTACCTTCCTTTTAAAGACTGAAATAAAATTCTGCTGTACTTATATATTACATCGTGTTTATCCGTTCATCCATTGATGGACACTTGAGTTCCTTCCGCCTCTTAACTATTGTGAATAAATGTGCTTATGAATACAGCTGTACAAATTCTTCAAGACCCTCCTTTCAATTCTTTGGGGTATATACCCAGAAGTAAAATTGCTGGATATATATTTTTTAAGATCTTATTTCTTTATTCATGAGAGACACAGAGAGAGAGAGAGAGAGAGAGAGAGAGAGGCAGAGACACAGGCAGAGGGAGAAGCAGGCTCCATGCACCGGGAGCCCGATGTGGGATTCGATCCCGGGTCTCCAGGATCGCGCCCTGGGCCAAAGGCAGGCGCCAAACCGCTGCGCCACCCATGGATCCCCCAAAAGGTTTTAATATTTAATTGTAAAGGTGGGCAATAAATCTAAATTGTGGTATCATTATGATTTTTTCTTTTTTAAAGAGTTTACTTATTTCTTTTAGAGAGAGAGAACACAAGTTGAGGAGGGAGAGGGACAAGCAGTCTCTGCACTGAATGTGGAGCCTGATGTGGGATTTGACCTCATGACCCTGAGATCATGCTCTGAGTCAAAATCAAGAGTTGGATGCTCAACCGAGACACCCAGGTGCTCCTCATTGTGATTCTTAAAACGAGAGATACACAATGACTTATTTTTCATGGCAAATATTTTTAGATCCATAAAGCTTTATGGTAATTATCCATGTGTTATTTGTTTTGGTCATGCTGTCAAATTTGTAATAAAGCTTCTTAACCCAAAGGAAAAATAAAGTTATGTGTAGCAAAAAAATTTTTTCTCTCTGTAGTGTGTTTGAATCTATTAAGATATATATGCTCCAGGGGCATCTGGGAAGCTGTCAATTAAAATGTTTGCCTTTGGCTCAGGTCATTATGCCAGGGTCCTGGGATCAAGTCCCGTGTTGGGCCTGCCTGCTGCTCCCCCTACTATTCTTTCTCTGATTGATAGATAAATAGATAGATAAATAAATAATCTTTTTAAAACAGATATATATGCTCCAAACAAACCTTAAAGAAAAAACAGCAAAATGTTATTGTTTTCACTCTTCACACACTGCTATAAACATTCTCATTAGCTCACACAGTCCTTCCAGCTGGCTTACGTATACTTACTTCCCTTCGGCTTCAGGGATTGGGGGAATGGCTGGAAGTGCACACGAGGCTCTTTTTGTGATAAATTGTAAGCAGGCATACATTCAGCCAGAAGCCTTCCAGACTGGTCATATAAAAACATGGAGAGCAAAAAGAAAATGGAACTGAATGACTACCAAATTTCTACTCAGTACAGAACATTTTAGACTTACAACAGTAACTCTAAAAGCTCCCATTAAGCACGTTCAATATTAGTTTATAACCATTATCTCATTTAATCTTCACACACATACAATTTATGTGGTATATAGCATCTTAATTCCCATTTCAGAGCTGAGGAATGCTCTGCTTGAGGTCATGCAGCTAGTAATTGGAGCTAGGGGTTCTTAACATTGCATACTCTTTTCACCCTGGGGATGCTACTGAACTCAAAGGGCAGTTCTGAGGATTAGATGTGCTGAGGCACATTGTTTCCTTAGCCTCCTGCCTGCCATGGAGTAAGTAGTCATTATATGATCGCCATTAGTATTGAATCATTACTATTTAATATTAAATTATATTAATACAAATAAAACAATTAAGTTATTAATTGTGCATATCTGGGTCCTATGTATAGGTTTTCCATCCGTTTTATTCAATTCCTGTACTTCAAGATCATATAGCACACAAGTGAGAATATCTCCAACTTTGTGATTATAAATTAATAAAGGGTTAAGACTAGGAATACAGAAGTACTCACAGTTCAAATTTTAACTCACCATTTGTGAAATTGTGGGTCAGGATGATGTTGTAATAGGTAATAGGGCCATCCTAGTTGCTGGACAATGTTCTGGTCAGGAGTCCATCGGCAGCACTTTGGGATGGGTACTCCATTCTGGAGTCTGACTTTAAACACTTGCAGTCCAGAAACTCAACTGAGTCAGTCTATGGAAAATTACTGAGGCTCTTGGAAATTATTAAAATGAACCAAACTAACCAAATAAATAATCTTTAAATCATATTATCAATTGTGTATATATAATTAGAGACATACCTCTCCTAGAAGGGGCTATTCTATCCCCTTATTGTCCTAGCAATGAGAACAAATTCTTGCTCACAGGTGGTCCATTGGAAATCACTTCCCTAACCAGAGTTAGGGAATCTCCCTAACCAGAGTTCTTCCTCCCCAAATCTCTCCCCTATTATGTGTTTTGTTTTCTGGTAGCAGTTATCACTACCTAAAATTATCTTACTTCCTCCTAGATTGTCTGCCTTCCTCCATTAGAATGGCAGGTTCTCTGATGTTTGTTCACTGCCATATCCCTAACTTCTAGAACAGAGCTTGACACATAGCAGGAACTCAATATATGCTTGAATGAATTAATGTCATCTGGAGGTTGTAAACCCAAGTTAGATGCAAGTCAACTTAAGCTTCTTTCCCTCAACAGGAAATAGTTGCCCTGTCACTGAACTGAGTTTAGGGACAGTCCTCAGAGATGGGTCGGCCCCCTCGGACTCAGACCCCAGAGCAGGTGGAACCTGGCCCAGCCCAGTGATCTGTGTGTCTGCTCTCTCAGCTGCCCTCCAAAGCCCTGGGATCGACTTGCCACACTCACTTGCACCCTGAGCCACAGCTTCTGGTATAAGCAGAAACCACGGAGCCTCCCAGTTTCTCTTATTCCTTTCTTCAGGTTCAAGGACCCCTAAGGCTCTGGGTCCCTAGTTGGTGTTCTGGACCTAAAGATATGGGCATCTGCTTATATCTAACTCTAACCTGTTGTGGCCCAATGATCTCCTCCCTGCAACAAAGAAGGACTGAGATATGTAGATTGAGAACTGTGATCCTTCTTGGTTGTTAAAATAACTTACAAGTTATTATGGTACTAATTTTGGGGAACAGCAATGGATACTGAGTTTGTGCTTAATGCTCATCGACTGTTCCCCTCCCATATTCCCATTAAATATGTTTGAGAACTCAAAAGGCTAACTCCCAAGACCACCCTGAAATAGAGTCCTCCAGTCATTTTTCTTTTTTTTTTTAAGATCTTATTTATTTGAGAGGGAGAGTATCTGCACACAGGAGTGGGGGGTAGAGGAGACGGGAGGGAGAGGGAGAAGCAGGCTCCCCGCCTGAGAGGCTGCAGCGCCTGGCATTCCAGTAGTGCTTTATGTGGACTCAGGGGACCATTCCTCCGGTGACTTTGAAGGGAAGCCTTCTGAGAAGCTTGGGACCAGAAGAGTTCAGGTGCAAGAGGAATAGGGATGGTGTGGACCTTGAAGACCCTGATCCCATCATAGAATGTTGTGGTGTCCTGGGGGTCTCATGCAGGACTGGGGTGCCAAAGTAGCAGACACTCTGTTCAGCTTTGTCGGGGCACGATGGCACTGTGTATCCAGGCTCCAGCTGTTATCTTTTCTTTTTTTTTTTTCCAGCTGTTTTCTGAGAGCCACTTGTTATTGTCTTCTCCTCATAAAAGTGAGGGGAACTGATTCTTCAAGTTGGTTTTATAAGATCACTTGAACTACTTCTCAAATGACTGAATTCACAAGCCAGGTCACAGACTATCCTAGTTCAGGTAACAATGACCTGCAATGCACACGTAAACCTCTTATCCACCAAGTCCACTGCGTACTCCTAGCCACAGACTCTTTTACTCTGGACATCACCCTGATTGATCCTGGGTGGCTAAATACATGTCCATCGTTTTCACCGGATTGTCCCGTCTTTTCATGGTTCTACTTCTGCTTTCTTCTGCATCCTGTTCTGTGCAGTTCCCTGCTGCTCTGGATCTATGCAGTCCCTTTAGGGGAATGTGCTGACCTCAAGATGCTCCTGGCACGAAGGTGGTAAGTGACAGCATCCAAAACCTGGTTCAAAGTTCATGCTATTCCATGATGTCACAGGAGCTGAGGCCTGTCTACACAGTGGCCTACTTCACAACTCCCATAAATAGCCTATATTCCATAAAACGCAGGGGTTGGTCACTATCAGGAGATTGGAATGAAACTTAAAATAACTCCACCAATCCAAATAGGAGGGGTCTGCCCTCAGTTTGTTTTGATCTTTTTTAAAAAAATCTTTATTTTATTTTATTTTTTATTTTTTTGAGAGAGACAGCATGACCAGAGGGTGAAGGGCAGAGGGAGAGGGAGAGGCAGAGAATCCCAAGCAGGCACCACACCCAGCTCGGTGCCTAACTAACATAAGATCTGATCTCATGACCCTGAGGTCATGACCTGAGCCAAAATCAAGAGGAGGGCACTTAACTGACTGAGCCACCCAGGTGTCCCTCAGTTTCTTTTTCTATTAACCCTTTAAGATAGAGATCTTTTGTATAAGTGAGCAGTAGGTAGAAGAATTGGTGGCACCAACAAAGACCAACAGGACTCACAGCAGGGTCGTCTGTCTTCAGTGGTGCTGGGAGCAGGTCTCTGCGGACTTAACACTCCCTGCATATCACGGGGAGATGGCCACCTATCGCTCAGGTCCTTAAAAATGTTTGTTAAATTCGTTTAGGCAGGGGTAGAAGTACTTTCTAGAAACTGAATTTAATAGCACCTGTCAGGGAGAAGAAAAGCCTATTGTTCAGATCGAAAAGGCTCACAGAGTCAGAAAGTCTGAGGAACTCAACAAAATAGCCTCTGATGTGCGGCACCATGGGGGGAAGGGTTCCAAGGTCCTGGGGGAGACAGGAGAACCGGAAGTCAGCATCTCTGTTGCCTGAGACCTCAGCCAGCTCACTCCTCCTGCCCCTTCCCCATCCTGGGCAAGTGGCGCCTCTAACAGTGAACCCAGGAAAGGAAAAGACAGCAGGAAAGGGAAAACAGGAATAGAAAAATGGAAGGAACAAACAGAATAAAAATAGTAAGATGAGAAGAATGTGGTTTTTTTCCTCGGATACCAAATATGTGTTGTTTTCCACACCAACCAATTCTGACACTAACTGGGTATCTAAAAATTCAATTTAATGACACCGCCTAGCTGGAGTTACCATCACATTCCACACAGGTTAAATGGCTCAGTCCCACAAGACTATGTGCACTTCAGATGCCAGATAGGAATGGGGGGGGGGTGCTCAGGCTACCTGTGCTTCTGCCAACTGCAAATGTGGGGGCTCCCCTGACCCCTCAGGTATGATTACGACTCACCTTAGGAATGCACTTGACTTACAATGACTGGTTATAAAGGATCTACCTCAGACACAGCCAAAGGGAAGTGATGCATAGGACACTGTAGAGGGTGGGTGCCACAGAACTTCCAGGGCTCCTCCAGGGTGCCACCCTACCAACACATCCATGTGCCCACCAACCAGAAACTCTCTAGAACTTGTTTTGAGGGGTTTTATGGAGGTTTCATTACACAGGCGTGACTGGCTGAATCAGTGGCCATGGTGATTGAGCTCAATCTCTGATGCCTCTCCCCTCCTAGAAGGTTAGGGATGAGGCTGAAAAATTTAACCCTCTCATCACCAAACCTTCACACAGGCAAAAATCTACATATACATTTGGATTTCCCAAAATGTAACTACTAATAACCTAATAGTCGATTAACACACATTTGGTATGTTACAAGTATTATATACTGTATTGTTAAAATAGAGCTAGAGAAAATAAAATCATTAAGAAAAATCACATTTATACTATTGTACTGTATCTGTCCAAAAAGAGAAAATCCACCCTTGCATTAAGTGGACCTTTGCAGTTCAAACATGTTGTTCAAGAGCCCTGCTGTGGGGCACAGCTACAGCAGTGCTTAGAAAGAAATTAAGAGATAAGTGCTTAGGTAATAAATATACCATAGACAAAATGACCTTACTGGATGTGAACTCCATTCTGTGGGAGATTGACTAGCCTTCTCTTGAGGAATAGACACCCACCTATGAGCCTGGCTACTGGGTTCCTGAACTTTTCCCATAACTACCCAGAAGAGTTGCAGTAGGAATGACTGGACAGAGACAGAAACTGAAAGCTATGACTTTATGTGGCCAGAAACCCAACATAATCTTTGTACAAAGAGAAAAGAGAAGAAAAAATGGCATTGGCAGAAAAAGCAGGATTGTAGCACAGGATGGTCTTGATCCATTGACCATTGGGTTAGGGGTCCAGCACCCTTCTGCTACCTTTTCCTCTGTTGTAACAAAGATCCCTATTGTCGGGGCTATAGGGAAAAAACACTTATGGCATGCCTGTAGCACAGTGAAGGGGTTGATTCAAACTAATTGGAAGCCCAGGGTCCTTAAGCACTATAAAGCCATCATACCATGAGGGAGGCTCCTAACCCTGAGGGTGCTAACTGGAAAATTTTTGGAGAAATAAATTTATACAGATGAGAAGAAATGTAGGAGAATCACTGAAGTGTATACTGAGTGTCTAGAGGAAGGAAGAAACCTGACAGTGAGGAACTGAAGCAAAGCTAAAATAAGGATCCACCACTTGATCCAATTGGAAATTCAAAATCTACTAAAAATTTCATATGATAACTGTGGGACCCAAGGAATTTAACAAAAATCCCCTACCCCTGGACAAGCAGAGCAGGGCTAACTCCATTTTGTGCTACATCCGCCATCTCATGTATGACCCCCACAAGACCTACTTATTGCACTCCCCCCACCCTAGTAAAGCCACTGAGCACACCCTTACTGGAAACGGGCTCATATAGGAATGTGGAACCCCTAAACCGCAAAGAATGTAAACCCCGCCTTTTGCTTGCCAATCCCGCGCGCCAATTCTGACCAGAGTGATAGGCTAGTTCAAATGGTCACTGTAGGGTAAACTGTAATTCAATTGGCCACCTGCGTGTGGACCGACATGACTGTGCAAGTCTGTGTGTGTTACAATCCCATTGGCCACTGGCCCCTATAAAACTGCTACGCCTCTTACCCTCGGGGTACAAGTCCCTGCTCCACTGTGTCGGGTATACTTGGCCCAAGCTCTAGTTTGCAAATAAACCCTCATGCGCTTGCATCAGTGTTGGCTTCTAGGTGGTTTCTCGGATACGCCATCTTGGGCACAATAACAAAAAGACACACATTGGCTTTGTGCCGCTATTAACACAGATTCTTTTTTTTTTTTTTTGATTCTTTAATATTTGCCTTAAATGTGTCAGTTGGTAAAGCTTCACAGCCTTAATCCTGAGGCTCAAGTTATAGTTGTATCTGGAGACCCCAAAAATTTAACCAAGGTACTCATTATAACCCTTTAGTAGAGTTACTGAATATGAAGTGGAGGACAAATAGGTAAGTTTTACCTTAATCATCCAAACTATTACTGTCCTGCGTAAATCTTCACAGTCATAGCACCCATTGCCTCAAAATATCCCACATTGGGTGAGAAAGCTCTGCCCAAGTGAGTAATAAATTAAAATTAAGACTTTGGGGGCAGCCCGGTGGCTCAGTGGTTTTGCACCGCATTGGACCCAGGGCATGATCCTGGAGACCTGGGATGGAGTCACACATCGGGCTCCCTGCACGGAGCCTGCTTCTCCCTCTGCCTGTGTCTCTACTGCTCTCTCTCTGTCTCTCTCTCTCTGTGTCTGTCATGAAAAAATAAATTTTAAAAATCTTAAAAATAAATAAAAGACTTTGGTAATTACAGGGGCACCTGGTTGGCTCACTTGGTAGAGCATGTATGTGACTCTTGATCTCAAGGTCATGAGTTCGGGCCTGATGCTGGGCATGGAGCTTACCTTAAAAATAATAATAATAAAAAAAGACTTTGGTAGTAACAAATTGGCTTGACAAAAGTGAATCCCCATGGATGCCCCTCATCTATTAAAACAGTTAATATAGCCCAGTGCAAAATAAAAATTAAAAATAAAATAGGACTTCCTTCGGGCACCTGGGTGGCTCAGTCAGTTCAGGGTCCGACTGTTATCTCAGCTCAGGTTTTGGTCTCAGGGTTCTGGGTCCAAGGCTGGTATTACGCCTTCCTTCAATGATTGAAACTTTGGGAAAACCTAATGATTGAAGAAGTGATTACCCCTACTACTGCTCCGTTTAAAAAGTTAAATTTGCCTATTAAACTTTGCCTGTTAATAAACTTGGAAAGAAGGCAGGCACCTCATGGTGGACTACTGCAACCTTAATTCTGAGGTCCCATTCCCTAAGGCTCCATTACCAAACATTATTGAAATTTCCAAGTCCATCCCATCAGTAACAAAGAAATATTCTGAGATTACAGATTTGGCTAATAAATTCTGTTCGTTGTCTATTTCAATGCCTCTCAGCCATAGTTTGTCTTCACCTCCCAAGGGATACAATACACCTTTACCCATGGGGGTACCTCATGGGTACCTCAACAGCTTTGGGATCCATCACATACAATCTTTGAGGGCAAGCCCTTAACTGGACCCAACTTTCTTGACACGCACAGGTATGACATTATATTGATGACATACCTCCTCCAAAGAGAGTCTTCTGACACACTCGTTATGAAGATATGAATCCCAGAGCTCACAAAAGGAGGATGGGTCCTCAATGTTCCATACACAATGCAAGTCCCACCACATCATTTTCAGTTAAAGTACCTGAAAATTATTTGGTAAACCGTCCCTGACACTGTCAAGAAACAGTTGTTAACCTTCTCAGCACAGAAGTCGAAAATCTTTTTGTCTTTTTGGGTTCTCAAAGGCAACATATTCCCTATTTACTAATTTTACTCAATTTGATTGATGCTGTTATTTGCAAATTGACCTCCATGGAATTGATGTAGGAACGAATTAGTGGCAGATGGGGGCCTAAGCAGGGAAAGATCAAGGAAAGGCCCCAGAGTCAGGCTCCTACCCATCCCAAGAAAACAGACATAAGACAGCAAAAACAGAAGAAATAAACGTGGCTCCCTAACTCCAAAATGCTAGGGACTATCCCCCCTTGCATGGCTACTAAGTAATCACAGAAACTCACCAGACTAAAAAGAAATAGGTCATTAAGATGTTTTCAATACAGTCCCTGCTCAAACCAAGACATCACAAGAATCGCAAGCTCATGGGCTACCTGACCAGGCTCACAGATATCCCAGATGTAGAGAAATATTATGGAGGAGGGATCAACCAGAGACAAAGGAACACCTTGCTCATGATATTTATAAGAACATCTTGTTATTACGATAGTTACAAATCCACCACTTTTGTTCTAAATATCCATCCAGATACTGACAAGAAATTTACCAAGTTCCCTGAGCAGTTTCCTATAAAAGACCATAAAAAGCCCTCAGTGGCACCCCTGTCAGGGGGGCCGTCTCAATTCTGAGAACTTTCTCTGCATGTCTGCTTAAAAAACTTCTATCACTTTGCTCACTCTGTGTCGTCTGTTCTAGATTCATTCCTTGACTCCTTGAGACAAGAACCAAGCTCTCCTGTATCATTTTGGTGCCCAAACCGGGGGCCACTCCCCTTAAAGGGTGAGTAAATGTGGATTCTATCCTTTCTTTCCTGGGTGACATCTCTCCCTTCGGTAACCGCTTCTTGTAACAGAAAGCAAAACCAGGTACTTGTCAGCCAGTTAAAGGCAGATAGCGAGGCTGCTGGTCTTAAAGACTCAGGTTGACAGGCTTCTGGAGAAAGGTTTGCTCAATCCCCCTTCCCTAAAGGAAGGGAATGTTGGCCTAAGCCTAACCAGCTCCACTTTCTGTTTTCTGGCTTTCTGCATTGGCTTTTCCCCCCGCCTGAGGGCCTTCGCTTATTGTGGGGTCATGCTTGCAAACGGGGCCCCAGGTACTGGAACAGAGAGAAGCAAGGGTGAGGCAGGAAACTTAACTGCAACTGATCATTGTGGAGTCCGAGAAAATTAAGGCCATTCACCTCAAGTTCAGCATTAGCACAAATACAGCCATCTCAGGCCCTGTGAAGAAGAGCTGAACTTTACCTTCCTTCAGTTAAGCCCCATATTAGAATGAGAACAAAGCTCAGAACGCCCTTGGCAGGAAGTCCCATATCAGAAAGACTACAGAGCTCAGAGAATCCCTTATCAGATCTTAAGAAACTCCCCCACCCTTTCCCCTCATATTGGAATGGGAAAAAAACATTCCTCCACCCCTTCTGAAAATTCCCTAGACCAGCCCATGAAAAACCCAGCTGTAACCCACTTCAGGGTCCAAGCTCCTGCTCTGTTGTGTGGAGTATACTTGGACCCACGCTCGAACTTGTAAATAAACCCTTGTGTACTTGCATCGGTGTTGGCTCCTTGGTGGTTTCTCGGATTCGCAATCTTGGGCACAACAATCATGATCGGCCTGACTCATCAGGCACCATGGGGCAAGGGATGCAAGTGAATTTATGTGACCAAAGGATGAGGTCTCCTGTAGGAGAGCCCAGGAACATAAGGTCATTTATAGGATTCCATGTTCATTGATTGGAAGAATTAATATTGTGAAAATGTCAATGATACCCAGGGCAATTGGCACATTTAATGGAATCCCTATCAAAATACCATGGACTTTCTTCAGAGAGTTGGCAAAAATCATCTTGACATTTGTGTGGAATCAGAAAAGACCCCAAATAGCCTGGGGAATATTGAAAAAGAAAACCAGAGCTGGGGGCATCACAATGCCAGATTGCAGGTTGTACTACCAAGCTGTGATCATCAAGACTGGGTGGTACTGGCACAAAAACAGACACATAGATCAATGGAACAGAATAGAGAATCCAGAAATTGTCCCTCAACTCTAGGGTCAACTAATAGTCAACAAAGCAGGAAAGACAATCCACTGGAAAAAGGACAGTCTATTCAACCCAATGGTGCTGGGAAAATTGGACAGCCACGTGCAGAAGAATGAAACTAGACCATTCTCTTACACCACACACAAAGATGAACTCAAAATGGATGAAAGATCTAAATGTGAGACAAGATTCTATCAAAATCCTAGAGGAGAACACAGGCAACACAACACCTCTTTTGAACTTGGCCACGGCAACTTCTTGTAAGATACATCTATGAAGGCAAGGGAAACAAAAGGCAAAATGAACTATTGGGACTTCATCAAGATAAAAACCTTCTGCACAGCAAAAGAAACAACAGAACTAAAAGACAACCCGCGGAGTGGGAGAAGATATTTGCAAATGACGTATCAGATAAAGGGCAAGTATCCAAAATCTGTAAAGAACTTCTTAAACTCAACACCAAGGAAAAAAACAATCCAATCATGAAATGGGCAAAAGACATGAACAGAAATCTAACAGAAGAAGACACAGGCATGGCTAACAAGCACGAGAGAAAATGCTCTGCATCACTGGCCATCAGGGAAATACAAATCAAAACCACAATGAAAAACAAAACAAAACAAAACAAAACCCCAATGAGGGCAGCCCCAGTGCCTCAGCGGTTTAGCGCCACTTTCTGCCCAGGGTGTGATCCTGGAGACCCGGATGGAGTCCCATGTCTGGTTCTGGCATAGAGCCTGCTTCTCCCTCTGCCTGTGTCTCTGCCTCTCTCTCTCTGTCTGTCATGAATAAATGAATAAACTCTTAAAACACACACACACACACACACACACACACAATGAAATACCACCTCACACCAGTGAGAATGATGACAATTAACAGGACAGGAAACAACAAATGTGGGAGAGGACGTGGAGAAAGTGGGACCCTCTTGCCCTGTTGGTGGGAATGTGAACTGGTACAGCCACTCCGGAAAACTGTGTGGAGGTTCCTCAAAGAGTTAAAAATAGACCTGCCCTACGACCCAGCAATTGCAGTGCTGGGGATTTATCCCAATGATACAGATGCAGGGAAACGGCGGGATACCTGCACCTGGGTGTCCACCGAAAGATGGATGGATAAAGAAGATGTGGTCTATACATACAATGCAATATTACTCAGCCATTAGAAACAACGAATACCCACCCTTCGCTTTGATGTGGATAGAACTGGAGGGTATTAATTATGCTAAGTGAAGTCCATCTGAGAAAGACAATCATCATATGGTCTCATTCGTTTGGGGACTATAAAAATAGTGAAAGGCATTATAGGGGGAAGGAAGAGAAAACGAGTGGGAAATATCAGGGAAGGTGACAACACATGAGAAACTCTTAACTCTGGGAAATGAACAAGGGGTAGTGGAAGGGGAGGTGGGTGGGGGAACAGGGTGACTGGGTGATGAGCGCCGAGGGGGGCACTTGCTAGGAGGAGCACTGGGTGTTATGCTACATGCTGGCATATCAAACTACAATAAAAAAATATACAAAAAAACCCCCAAAACAGGATTCCTTGCTAGCCTAAGGTTCATCTGGAGAGTGCACATAAGGACTGGCAATCCAGCACTCTGAACCTGCCTTTGCTTACCTCTGGTGGCCTTGGGGTCCCCAAGACAGGTTAAAGGATGGAGACCTGTGCAGCCCCGGGGACTCCGCCGTTTAGCCCCGCCTTCAGCCCAGGCCTGATCCAGGAGACCTGGGATTGAGTCCCAGGTCGGGCTCCCTGTAAGGAGCCTGCTTCTCCCTCTGCCTGTGTCTCTGCCGCTTTCTCTCTCTCTGTATGTGTGTCTTATGAATAAATAAATTAAGTCTTTAAAAAAAAACAAAAACAAAGGAGACTGGCCCTGGGGGTGACACCCTGGGAAGCCTCATCCACAAGCAGCACAGGCCTCCCGCTGAGAGACCATAGGTGTTCCACTTACTTTCTCAGCCTTCTAAAAGGAATATCACCGTTTAAATTATTAAGCTTCAGGGATCCCTGGGTGGTGCAGCGGTTTAGCACCTGCCTTTGGCCCAGAGCGCGATCCTGGAGACCCAGGATCGAATCCCACGCCGGGCTCCCGGTGCATGGAGCCTGCTTCTCCCTCTGCCTATGTCTCTGCCTCTCTCTCTCTCTCTCTCTCTCTCTCTCTGACTATCATAAATAAATAAAAATAAAAAAATTTATTAAGCTTCGCTAAGCTCTGGATTAGGACTCGGTTTTTCACAAGATCCAGAGGAAGCAGGATCATTTAGGTGGCAGACGGGTGAGAGTGGCTACTCCCGCTGGCCTCACCCCTCCTTATCCCAAGATGTCAGGCCACTCTATCACCTTGGATAGGCAGCAAAGGGGCACCTTGGTTTAGGTGAGAACTGACTTGTAGGGATGCCATCAGTGGTCACCTCTCTAGAACAGGTACAGGGCAGGAGATTCCTACGAGAATTTCGAGGTGGGAACCAATCAGCCTTTGCAGAGATGCTTGTGCACTGCATTCTGAAAAGTTGGGGAAATTGACCCACTGACACTGAAAAGGAAGTGTATGATGTTTTTCTGTTCCCAGGCTTGGCTTCAGGATCATCTGGAGGATGGAGAGACCTGGTCCCCCCTGAGGGAAGTATTGAAACAAAGCTATCTTGCAATTAGATTCATACTGTAAAAGGGGAGTTAAATGGTCCAAAGTCCCTTCTGTGCCTTACAAGAGCAGGCCGACTTCTGTAAATCTTGCAAAGAAAACACCTCCCTAGCCAAAGCAAAAGATCACAAGGGGCAAATGCTGATAACCTGCCCCCTGAGGCTCCCTCCCATCAAGTGGTACCTGTCAAACCTTCCTGCCGGCCTTACCCAGGCTTGCCTCAAACCGAGAAACCTCCCAATGAGAGGAAGGTGCACTAGCTATACCCATGAACTGACACGCGTAGTAGAATTGGCCCAAGTAAGGTACACGTGCCATTCTCTCTCCAAGACTTTATAAACAGATCAAGAGTGACTTGGGCAAATTTGTAGATAATCCTGACCACTATACTGAAGTCTGTCAAAATACAAGCCAAATGCTTGAATTTGATTGCAGAGATATAATGCTGATTCCTTTTTTTTTCTTAAGATTTTTAAATTTTTTTGTTTATGAGACACACACACACACACACACACACACACACACAGAGGGGGAGACCTAGGCAGAGGGAGAAGCAGGCTCCATTCAGGAAGCTGGATTCGGGACTCTATTCTGGAACCCTGGGATCACACCCTGAGCCAAAGGCAGGCAGATGCTCAACAGCTTAGCCACCCAGGCATCCGGGCCTTTTACAAACTTAAACAAGCTTCATTAAAAGCTCCAGCTCTAATTTCCTGTAGGAAAAGAGTTTAACTTGTATGTTACAGAAAGAAAGGGAATAGCATTTGGAGTTGTGACCCAGACGAGGGGATCAACTCAGCAACCGACAGGATACCTAAGCAAAGAATCAGACATGGTGCCAAAAGGAGGGCCGGCTTGTTTACGGGTGGCAGCACCATTGAGCTTCTAATACCTGGAGCTACTAAGATAACCTTGGGGGCAGAAAGAACTGGTTACCCCCCTCCTAATGTAACAAGACTATGGGAATCAAAAGGAGGCTTCTGGCTGATAGTCGTCGCCTCTTGAAATATCAAGCCTTACTCCTAGAGAAACCCCATATTTGCATTACAACTTGTACATCTTAAAATCCTGCAACTTTCTTGCCAGAGGAGGCTGCTAAACTGGAACACGACTGTGAACAAATGATAATGCAAGATGATGCTGCCAGGCAGGATCTGCAGGAGACTCCACTAGACAATCCTGAGTGGAATCTGTATACTGATGGCAGATGCTTTGTAGAGCAGGGAATAAGTGAGGCCGGATGGGCTATAGTTAGACCCTCTCAAGTACTGAAAGCAAGCCTCTTTCTGTGGAGGCCAAGAGAGAGAAGATCTCTGGCTACCATCTTAAACCCCTAGACCAGCCCATAAAAACCCAGCTGTAACCCACCTCAGGGTCCAAACCCCTGCTCTGTCGTGTCGGGTATATACTTGGACCCAAGCTCGAGATTGTAAATAAATCCTCATGCGTTTGCATCGCTGTCGGCTCCTTGGTGGTTTTTCAGATATGCAATCTTGGGCACAATATTTGGGGGCTCGTCCGGGATCCAAGAGACCCCTAGGACCCCATCTGGAGGGTGCCAGGCATGGAGAGTATACTCAACTTTTTCCACCTTTTGCGCGCATATTTCCCGAGAGCTCTAAACTGTATTTTTACCTGTAGGAATTCCAATCTGTATTAGGTCGACACTGGCTTAGGCGGTTGTGCTGGCAGACCGTCGACCAAGGGTCTTGGGAGACATCCCTTACGCCTGCCGACTTCCGTCCTCCCGGCAAGCCTACAAATCTGGCCAAGGTGTATGATGTAAGTAAGACAAGGTAAGGATGAGAGTCCAGCAGCCTTCATAGAAAGGATCATAGAGGCTTTTAGGCAGTACACCCCTATGAACCCAGGAGCCCCAGAAACGAAGGCCGCAATGATCATGGCCTTTGTTAACCGGGCCGCTCCAGACATTAAAAAGAAATTGCAAAGAGTAGAGAGACCGGGGGAGAAGAGCTTGCAGGACTTAGTAATAGTAGCAGAAAAAGTCTATAATAATAAAGTCTGGAAGAGCATCAAACTAAGTGACCGGCAGACCCGAAACCTAGCCAAGATCCTCCTGGCCACAACCATGGACGACCCACGGGAAAGTCGGAGACACCTCAAGAAACTGGCTTCAGGGACAGGTAAGGACGATGGCCCTGGTTCCCATCCGGAGTGCCCTAAACTGAACAAAAGCCAATGTGCTTATTACAAGGAGGAGGGCCACTGGGTGAAAGACTGCCCTAACAAAAGACCCAAGGCCCCTACCAAAAACTTGGAGATAGAGGACATGGACGACTAGAGGAGTCGGGGTTTGGCGCCCCTCCCTGAGCCCAGGGTAGCTCTCAGAGTGGAGGGGCAACCCGCTGAATCCCTAGTGGACACTGGGGCACAACATTCGGTTTTATTACAACCCCAAGGTAAATTGGCTAGCAAAACTTCATGGGTGCAAGGGGCCACGGGCACCAAACAGTACTCATGGACTACCCGGACAACTGTGGATCTAGGCATGGGCCGGGTGTCCTACTCCTTCATGGTCATCCCTGAGTGTCCCTACCCATCGTGAGGTTGGGACTTGCTCACCAAGATGGGGGCACAAATTTGCTTCCACCCCGAAGGGGCAAAAATCCTAAACAAGGAGGGGCACCTGATTCAGGTGCTTGTCCTGAGTTTAGAAGACGAATATCGTCTTCACCAAATGCCCTCGGCCCCAGTGACTGACATTGACCATTGGATGCAGGAATTTCTCCAAGCATGGGCAGAAATTGGGGGAACTGGGCTTGCCTGGCACCGACTGGCCATTTACATAGAACTAAAGCCGGGGCAGATCTGTCAGGGTCCGCCAATACCCCATGCCTCCCATAGCCCATACGGGAACCACACCCCACATATGGTAACCAATGGACTTGGGCATATTGAGACCTTGCCAGTCGGCATGGAACACTCACTCTCTTCTGCCGGTGCGGAAACCGCACTCTAATGATTACAGGCCAGTCCAGGACTTAAGGGAAGTCAGCTGGCGAGTGGAAGATATGCACCCTACGGTCCCAAACCCATACACCTTCCTCTCCACCCTGCCTCCACACAAACTTTGCTTTACTGCATTGGATGTAAAAGGTGCCTTTTTCAGCCTGCCTTTAGCAACCAAGAGCCAAGACCTTTTCGCCTTTGAATGGACAGACCCCGAGAAAGGCATCAATGGCCAGCTCACCTGGACTCGACTGCCACAAGGATTCAAAAATTCACTGACCATCTTCGATGAGGCCTTACACGAAGACTTGGGTGAGTTCCAGTCCGAGCACCCTCATTTGACCTTATTGCAATATGTACATGATACCCTGTTGGCAGCGGAAGACCAGGACACATGCCTGCGAGGCACCAGGGACTTGCTCCAGACAATAGCGGCTCTAGGATAACCGGGCTCAGCTCAAAAACCCCAGATCTGAAGAGCAGAGGTGAGCAACCTAGGGTACACATTAGAGGATGGACAAAGATGGTTGACAGACGCACAGAAGGAAACCGTCCTAAGGATCCCACAGCCACAAACCGTATGCCAGGTACATGAATTCTTGGGATCAGCAGGGTTCTGTCGATTATCCATTCCGGGTTTTGCCAAGATGGCTAGACCCTCCTCTATGAGGCCACCAGGAACCAGCAGAATTTTGAATGCATAGAGGCCATGAACAAAGCCTTTAATGATCTTAAAACAGGCCTTGCTGTCTGCCTCAGCTCTTGGGTTGCCCGACCTAACCAAGCCCTTCTACCTGTATGTGGACGAGAAAGACGGGGTGGCAAAAGGGGTCCTCGTCCAGTACCTAGGTCCCTGGAAGAGACCGATAGCCTATCTCTCGAAAAAGTTGGCCATGGTAGCCACTAGATGGCCCCCATGCTTAAAAATTATTGCCGGTGGCCACTATGGTCAAGGACGCAGACAAACCGGCCATGAGGCAAGAACTGCATGTTACCACCCCACATGCTATTGAAGGGGTACTTAAACAGCCCCCAGACTTCTAGATCAGCAATGCCCGTCTGACCCATTATCAGAGCCTGCTGCTAAACCCCACCAGAATTTGATTTAAGGCACCAACAACCCTGAATCCGGCAAAGCTACTCCCTAACCCAGACTGGGACCCCCCTCTACATGTGTCAAGAAATTGTGGCACAGGTGCATGGAATCAGAGCTGATCTCCAGGACCAGCCACTGCCTAATGCGAACACCACCTGGTACACGGACGGCAGCAGTTTTGTCCTAGAAGGAATCAGATTCGCGGGGGCAGCCGTAACCATGGAAACGGAGAGCATCTGGGCAGCACCATTGGCAGCCGGAATATCGGCTCAATGGGAAGAAGTGATCGCACTGGCCGAGGCGCTAACCGTGGAGAAAGGTAAACGAATAAACATTTATACTGACAGCAGGTATGCCTTTGCCACCGCGATATCCACGGAGCCCTTCACAGGGAGAGAGGGCTTCTGACAGCAGAGGGAAAAACTATTAAACATAAAACAGGGATCCCTGGGTGCTCAGCGGTTTAGCGCCTGCCTTTGGCCCAGGGCACGATACTGGAGTCCTGGATCGAGTCCCACGTTGGGCTCCCCGCATGGAGCCTGCTTCTCCCTCCTGCTGTGTCTCTGCATCTCTCTCTCTCTCTCTCTATGTGTCTATCACGAATAAATAAATAAATAAATCTTTAAAAAAATAAAAATAAAACAGAGATCCTTGAACTCCTAAGGGCCCCCTGGCTGCCCAAGGACCTAGCTATCACTCATTGTCCGGAACGCCACAGAGCAGTACTACCAGTAGCCAGGGGAAGCCGAGTAGCCGACTCCAAAGCTAAGGACGTGGCCCTTATGATGACCCAGGTTTTAACAACCACACTACCTGATGCGGGGGCTGCAACCCTGCCTGATACTCCCAACTATACTGACACTGACTTGCACTGGATCAAACACTTGCCTACGACCCAATGCTTGCGTGGCTGGTGGAGGGCCGCAGACTCCAGCCTCATCCAGCCAGAGGAACTAGGACGGCGAGGCCTATCCAAAATGCATCAGAGTACTCATATGGGAACAAAGAAAATGGAAGACCTCAAACGGCACGAAAAGATCAGTATTAAAGGCTCTAGAGCAAAGATCAAGCAGATATTGGCGAGCTGCCACGCATACCAGTTAATGCCACTGCCCGTGGATCTCACCCAGGTACCCGACTCTGAGGGGACCGCCCAGGAGCCTACTGGGAAGTGGACTTCACTGACGAAAAACCTGGAAAATACGGGGACAAGTATTTACTAGTGTTTGTGGATACTTTTTCAGGGCAGACAGAGGCATTTCCCAACAAACATGAAACAGCACAGACCTTGACCAAGAAACTGCTAAAGACATCTTACCGAGGTATGGTTTTCCTGTTAGAATTGGATCAGACAATGGCCCAGGATTCGTCTCTAAGGTAACACAGGGAGTGGCACAAATACTTGGGGCAGATTGGAAATTACATTGTGCGTATAGGCCCCAAAGCTCAGGACAGGTAGAGAGGAGGAACAGAACATTCAAGGAGACCTTAACTAAATTAGCTCTGGAGACTGGCGGGAACTGGGTGACTCTCCTCCCCTTTGCCTATATAGGGTGAGGAACTCCCCATATAAGGGGGGACGGACTCCCTACGAGATCATGTTCGGTCTTCCTCCACCTGTTATCCCCAATTTAAAACCTGAGGTGCTTGCTGAATTGGATGATCACCCACTTCTTTTCACTCTCCAAATGTTACAATGAACCCATGAGCAGGTGTGGCCTAAGCTGAGGGCCCTCTAGGAGACTGGGCCACCCCCGGACCCCCATCAATATCAGCCAGGTGATTGGGTGTACGTGTGGAGATACCAACACCAGACACTTCAACCTCCCTGGAAGGGACCCTTACATCGTGATCGTGACCACTTCCACCACTCTCAAGGTTGACAGGATTACGCCCTGGGTCCACTACACCCACGACCAGCCAGCTGACCCACACGCCTTTCTCAAGGACTTTGTTCCAGAATGGAAAAGCCAACCAGAAAAGGTCAATCCCCGAAAGCTAAGACTGAGCTAATCTCACTTATTTCCCACCTCCAAGACTCCCTAGTCTTAGGTTGTCCTTCAAAATAGAAGGCGATTATACTTAGTCTTCTTACAACAAAGGGTGGGGGGTTATGTGCTGCCATAAACGAAGGCTGTTGCTTCTATGCTGAAATGTAAATCGGGGCGAGAACAGGAACAAGGTTGGATCGAACCCTGGTTTAATCATTCCCCCTGGCTGACTACCATGTTATCCTCCCGCCGTCCCACTCATCATCAGCCTCCTCCTTCTAACCTTCAGACCCGGCATCATTAATCGATGAGTAGCTTCTTGTCAAAGATCGGAGTCAATACAGTCCAACTTATGGTACTCAGGCAACAATGACAACCACTGCCTCTTTAGACAGAAACCCAGAACCGGAAATTGGATCCTGCTTAGGATCCTAGGAAAAGAGGAGAATGTGGCACCCAGGGAATTTAACAAAAATCCCCTACCCCTGTTTTAGTATATGTGCTGCCGAAGCGAGCACAAAAATCCCCTACCCCTGGACAAGCGGAGCAGGACTAACTCCATTTTCTGCTGCACCCGCCACCTCCTGCTATGACCCCCACAGGACCTGCTTATTGCTTAAGGCGCTGCCCCACCCTAGTCAAGCCACTGAGCACACCCTTACCCGAAATCAGATCATAAAAATGTAACCCCCGCTTGTGCCCCCCAACACTGCGCGCCAATTCTGACCAGAGTGATAGGCCAGTTCAAACGGTCACCATAGGGAGGGTAAATTGGGAGTCAACTGGCCCCCAGTTGCGGGCGGACTCACATGACTGTGCAACCTTCTGTGTGTGTTACAATCCCGTGGGCCACTGGCCCCCGGAAAGCTGCTACGCCTCTGAGCCCCGGGGTCCAAGTCCCTGCTCCGCCGTGTCGGGTATACTTGGACCCAAGCTCGAGCTTGTAAAGAAACCCTCGTGTGTTTGCATCGGTGTCGGCTCCTGGGGGCTTTCTCGGATTTGCTACCTGGGGCACAACGTGGGGTCCTGCTCCCGGGAGCGGGGAAGTCCGTCTCTTTCCTGCTGGACACGGGGCGACTGGCTCCATTCTGCCTTCCACTCGGGTGCCGGGTTCCCCTCTCCAGTGGTGGTGGTGGTGGGAACTGATGGCACCTCCATCTACTCCACGGACGGGCTCCCCTCTCACCCTCCTTCCTTAGAACTCCTTCCTGCCCGGCTCCTCTCCTCGGCCGGGATATCCTACACAAACTCAAGGCCACCGTTCGTCTTTCTCCCTCACCCACTGCCTCTGCTCACCTCGTCTTACCCTTCACTTCTCCTGATCCCTCCACTCCACGCCCCCCGTCTCCCTCTACCCCTTAACCCCCAAGTCTGGGACACCTCTAAACCAATGGTGGCCACTCACCACCCCCCAGTCAAAACCCACTTAAAAGATCAAACCCCCCCGCCTCCTCTCCTTCTCAGCCCCAATTCTCCATTTCGGAAACTCACCGACGGGGACTTAAACCTAGTACAGACCGACTTGGCCAGCACGGCCTCCTTATCCCCAACAGCTCCCCGAGCATCACCCCCATTCTCCCTGCCAGGAAACCTTCTGGAGCCTATCGCCTAGTACAAGGTTGAAGACTCATCAACGAGGCTGCTAGCCCTCTCCACCCGCTGGTGCCCAACCCATACGCCCCACTTTCTACTGTTCCCTCCACCGCTACTCACTTCTCACGCTTAGGCCTCAAAGACGCCTTCTTGATTCACTGCTCCTCCACGCCCACATTCATACGTTCTCTTGGCCTTCCCATGGGAAGACGCCGACACACATACCTCAGGACAACTGGCCTGGACGGTCCTGCCTCAGGGACTCCAAGGATAGTCCCCAACTCTTTGGCCAGGCCCTTTCTAGACATCTCCAACAATGCTCTTTCACACAGAGCACACTCCTCCAAGAAGTCGATGACCTTCCCCTTTGTAGGCCCTCCCGACCTTCCTCACAGGAAGACACTGCTCTCCTCCTCAGCTTCCTTGGTTCTAAAGCGTACCCGGTCACTCCCTCCAAAGCGCAACTTTGCACCCCCACGGTTACCTATCTGGGTATATCCTTAACCCCTACACCTCGAAAACACTCACTGGAGACCACCTCCGCCTACCACAACGCCAGCATCTCCGGCCTCCCCTCTCCCCGCCAGAACGCCGACAACCTTCTCTCTTTCTTGGCTCTCGTGGGTTTCCTCTGGTACTGGATGCCTGACTTCGCTCTCCTGGCACGACCCCTCCACAGGGCAGCCAAACCAACCCCACGGGGGCCACGGACAGACCCCTCCCCTGTCAAACACCTTTTCTCCAAACGGGAAGACTGCCTTACTTTGGGACCCGTTTCAGCTCTTCCAGATCCCCCAAAACCTCCCTACTTATTGACTGATGAACGTTCCCGCTCGGCCCCTCGCCTCCTGGTACAGCCAACAGGACCAACGGAGCGGACACGGGCGTACCTCTCACAACAGCTAGATGTCGCCGCTCAGGGCTGGCAACCATGTCTCAGAGCCCTGGCTGGGGCCGCCTCCCTGACAAAGGAGGCCCTTAGACTCACTCTACAAGGCCCCTCACCGTTTTCTCCTCTCACCACCTGGGACACAGATCTACTGAGCCAGAAATCTGTTTCTCATCTGGACCCCTCTAGACTCCAACTTGATCTTCTCCTCTTCACCGAAAACCCGGACATCTACCACCTACCAACCTCTCGTCTAAATCCTGCTCCCCTCCCGCGGGTGGGTACTCCCCCCGCGACTCACTCAGAACCCTCCCGTTCCTGCCCTCAACTCCTGCACGAGCTGACTCCTCCACGTCGGGACTTTCCTATCAAGCCCTCCCGAAGCCTGACCGAATCCTCTTTGTGGATGGTAGTTCTCTCATCGCCCCGGACGGCCAGAGAGAGACACGCGGCCTACGCCGTAGCTGCTTACCCTCGATGCCGTCCTGGAGGCGGCTGCCCTCCCCCTCGGGACACCACATACACTGCCTCCAAATACGCCTCCCTCATCACACACACACATTCTGTCCTCTGGCAAGAGCGAGGGTGTCTTACCACCAAGGGTACCACCCATAATCAATGGGCACCTCATTTCACAACTACTGGAGACCCTCAGACCCCCCAACCACACTCAAGTAGCCACTGTCCACTGTCGTGGACCGACCCTCCAAGGACCTGGTGTCCCGAGGCAACAACAAAGCCGACTCTCCACTGCCCGACCCACTGCCTTAGACCCCCACCAGCTCCCCTCCGTTTCCTCCACACACCACAGTCCCCCTCTTACACACACCAGGAAACTCACACAGACACCCAAAAGGATGGGAGGAATCGCCAGGGACAAAGGCCGCATCTTCATTCCAAAGAAACTCGCTCTTCCAGACCATTCAGCCCCCATGATCGTTTCAGACATACGGCAGGCCCTACACGTCGGGCCCAAGGCCTTACACCAGTTCCTACAACCCCTTTTCCACCCTCCACATGTGCCACAGGTTACCGGAGAGGCGCCGAAGTCTTGCAAACCCTGCTCCACGGTCAACGCTCGAGGGGGAATTCGCAGGCCCGGCGGGGCCCAATCCCCAGCTCTGCGCGCACCAACCTGGCGAGGACTGGCAGCCTGACTTTTCCCACGTGCCACGCCATAAATCCTTTCCCTACCTGTTAGCCTCAGTGGACACCTTTACACGGTGGATAGGGGCTTTCTCCATACCTCGGGACACTGCGGAGGCGGCGGCCACCATAGCCCTCCAACACATCATTCCGAGGTTCGGCCTCCCACGGACCCTACCATCTGACAACGGCCCGGCCTCATCTCCAGCATCACCCAGCAAGTCTCCGAGAGCCTAAATATTACCTGGAAACCCCATATCCCATGCCAACCCCAGTCTTCGGGTAAGGGAGAGCGGGCCGACGGCCTTCTCGAGGGACGTCTCACCAAACTGCCCTTGAAGCCCGCCCGTCCTGGCCACCCTCCTCCCGCTGGCTTTAACAAGGCTCAGAGCTTCCCCTAGAGGGCCGTGGGGTCTAAGTCCCTTTCAGCTTCTCGTGGGCGGCCCTTCCTGCTCACTCAAAATCTTCCCGTCACCGCCTCCTCTGCTCCTATCTTGCCTACCTTACCTAACTCTTCTAAGAGCCCTCCTGCGGGCCCATGCGACTCAGTCAGCCCGACTCCAGGGGAACCCACAGCAGATACTCCCCAAGCCCTGGCCCCAGGGGATAGCGTCCTGCTACAAGAACTATACCCAAAAACCTTACAGCCTAAGCGCACCGGTCCCGATACGGTGGTCCTTACGACCCCCACGGCCGCCAAACTCCTAGCACACCACCCGCGGGGTACACAGCTCTAAGTGAAAGCGAGGCCCCTCACAACACGGATGCGCAGGACCACCTTTGGGACCTACTCCAATACTGCTATGGCTCCATCCTCCTCCCCCTGGTCCTACCTCCTGGTCACTCCACCACTGACCCTGGGTTTAGGTGGACGTTTACATGACAGAAACCTGGCACCGGGGAATGTCCACCACTGATTGTCAACCACTGGGTTGCCAGGCCCTCATCAATTTCTCCATCCCCAATTGCCAGTCAATTCCTGTATCCACATCTGATCCTAGAATCTCTTCCACCTATGATCAAGACCCATCCTACCTGCCAAAACTACCCGGTTGAAATCCACGGATGCTGCCCTTATCGCTACTGGAATATTCATCGCCTTGGCCACTTGTGCCGGGACCCTTTCGCCGGCACCTTTGCAACCAGTGACCCATGAGGCCGCTTCTACAGAACACACAGTAACTATAGCCTAACTATTCTGGACCCTTGGGATTCCCACTGGGCGACGGGGGTAACCGCAAAATTGTACCGCTGCCCCTTTTCCTCCTACCCTACCGTCTTCTCTCCCCGCATCTACACGACATACACACGTGCGGGTCTCACTTCCACCAATCCAACCCGACCGAAGGAACCAGACTCCCACCATATGTGCACAGGAGCAACTTCTCCAAACCCACCTACAGGCTACCCCAGCTCAGGCCCGGGGCGGGGCCCCTTCTCCTAGATGAAACTTAGCCAACAAGGCACTTACTTCCCTCTCCAGCCTTTCAGGCATGGGCAATCTGTCCCACTGTTTTATCTGTGCCGCCTGGGGCAAAGCCCCCCTCTTCCCTGGTGGCCGTTCCCCTCCCTAACGCATTGAACTGCGCCAACCTCACACCCGCACCTCCAGGGCATTGCATTCTCCCTCTCTCCTGGACAATGCCTTATTCACGGACCCTCTCAACCACCACTTCCCTTTGTGTTACTCCACCCTTAGGTCTTCCCTGCGTGTAGTCACCCTGTCAAATGTGACCTCTCATCACGCCCCGATCCGTGGTCTCTCTTGGCGCAACGGGCAGCCTTTCTGAATCTCTAGGTACCTCTGCCTCTCTCCTCTGTCTGCCTGTCTCCCTGGTTCCGCGACGAACTCTCTCTAGTCAGGCAGAAGTAGCCCTCCAGGCCAGCCTCCCGGAGAAGCACAAACGAGTGATCTTTCTCCCACTACTTATCGGGGTCTCCCCGGCTTCAACCCTGGTGGCCGCCCAAGGACACGTCACTGGCGAGACAGGACCCAGGTAGGAAACCTGAACCATACCTTACTTACCCAGACCCCATAGAAAGGCAGAAGCGCTCATCGCCCCGTACCGCTTCCTCCAGTCACATGCCCCAATGCCTATCAGCCCGTACAGACACGAGCCCTTAGCACGCCCCCTTCAAAAGCCGGCTCCCCCGGCTCTGTTCCCTCTCGGGGCCTGGGAACCTCGCCCCAGATGCACCCACTGAAAGCCTCTTTTGACCCACATTTGCCTGGCCTCTCTAGTTCATTTGCCTACCAGTCGCATGAAACCTGAGATTTGGTGCCGAAACCCGGGAGGAGTTCGAGGTCCCGCTCTGGAGGGAGCCCCTCTCCTCTCACCACCAGGACCTGAACTGAACCCCACGCCTCGAGACGCCGGGTAGGTGCCCCCTGATTCCGTGCCCCTGTCCCGCTGGTCCTGCCGGAAGCCGCGGCCGCGCCAGGGCAACTCCACAGAGCCAGCGGGTGGCTCTCCGGTGCTCCCTGGGGATCAGGAGACGTCCTCATCCTTAGGGCCACCTCTGTTTCTCTGGTGACCCTGGGCTGCAAACGGGGACGCCTGTCTTCAGTCTCCGGGTTACCCGGTGCGAATCATGGAACTGCCCAATCCCAATGGGACCCCGAAACTCCGACGGGTTGTCTACTGTCCAATTTCAAAACCCGGGGCCGGGATCCCTGGGTGGCGCAGCGATCTGGCGCCTGCCTTTGGCCCGGGGTCCGATCCTGGAGACCCGGCACCGAATCCCACGTCAGGCTCCCGGTGCATGGAGCCTGCTTCTCCCTCTGCTTGTGTCTCTGCCCCCCACCCCCTCTCTCTCTCTCTGTGTGACTATCATAAATAAATAAAAACTTAAAAAAAAAGAAAAGAAAGAAAACCCGGGGCCTTTCCCAGGACCTGAAAAGGCGCCGCCTCAGCCTCATTCATTTCTCTACGGTGGCCCGGCCCCAATATTACCTGGACAATCAGTCTCCATGGCCCCTGAGGGTACTTCTGACTACCAAATTCTCACGGCCCAGGACAATCTCTAGACCTCAGGGCAAGCGGACCAAGGTCCCAGACATGCAGGCTTTCTGGGACCTCCGCTCTCGCCCCTCTCTCTGCTCCCAATGTTCCACCACCCAGGTCCTTTCGGCGCGGGAGCCGCTCCCTCCGCCCCCTCCACCCATTCCCTCAGCTCCAAGAGCCCCCGAATCCTTTCCCCCTTCCCCTGTCTCAGGGTCCCCTGACACCCTGGCCCGAACACCTACTAGGGGAACGCCAGCCCTGCCCCCTGCCCCCTTCTCCTCCTCCTGCCTCCCAACCACACACCTCCTTACCCGTTTCTGACCCCCAACCTTCACCCCCCTACCTCCCCTCCGATCCAGGTGCACAAGATCCCACAAGGTCTCGCCTCCCCTGACCTGGCCGGCCCCCTGCGACAGGTGGTGGGAGCTGAAGGGATCGTTCGGGTCCACGCTTTCTCCCTTCAGGACCTTTCCCACATGGAAAAGGGGGCTGGGCTCTTACTCTGCTAACCCGGGACTGCAGCCAAGAATTCAGTATTTGGCCCAGGCAGAGGGCTTGCTTGACTTGGCAGGATTTGCATGTGCTGCAGACCACCCCCCTTCCACCAGAGGACAGGGAGCGAATGCAGGCTGCCGCCCGACAACACGCCGGCCGGGTCCGTTTCACCGACGGGGCTGTGCCAATCGGTGCTCGGGCGGTTCCCGCCGAGGATCCCGCACGCCCTTAGCAGACGGGCCAGGAGCGGGGGGGCCGCCGCCGCCGCCGCCGCCGCCGCCGCCCCACGTCCACTGTCTCCACGCTGGCACGCGGGCGGTCTCTAACAGGGCTGTCTGTCAACTACGCTAGGGTCCGGCAAGTCGCTCAGAACCCAGATGAGAAGCCTGCTCTTTGCCTTCAGAGGCTCGCTGAGGCTGTAACCCAGTACCCTCGCCTGGACCCTGCCTCCCCGGCCCCGTCCAGGGCTACTGTGGTGGCGACGCGTTTTCTCTCTCAGTCCTCCCCGATACCCGGAAAAAAAAATTCAAGAAGGCCGAAGAGGGTCCCCAAACTCCCATTCCCGACCTGCTGACCATGGCATTGAACGTCTTGAACACCCGAGACGAAGAGCGGCTGAACCGCAGGGGCAGGCCAGACTGCAGCTGCAGCTGCAGGTGCAACTCCACACCCCAGCCTCGCTGGCAGCCCTGCGGCCGGCGGGCTCCGGGAGGCACACAGAGGGGCACCCCACCGCATCCCGCCTGGGGCTTGCGTCAGACGCGGCACCGAGGGACACCGGGCCCGTCAATGTCCCAGGATCACGGAGCCGACGCGGCCAGGCCCGCGATGTCGAGTGACGGGCCACTGGAAATCCGCCTGCCCTGGTCTCGGGGCATCCTCGGCGCCTCCACACGGAGGCAACCCTGAGCCGCAAAGTCCAACCTTCCGACTACTCGGACTGGACCACGACTCGCGGGGCCCAGACTCGGACACCCCCTAACCCAGGCCGAGCCTGCGGTGTGGGACCCAGGGAATTGAACAAAAATCCCCTGCCCCTGGACAAGCGGAGCAGGACTAACTCCATTTTCTGCTGCACCCGCCACCTCCTGCGATGACCCCCACAGGACCTACTTATTGCTTAAGGCGCTGCCCCACCCTAGTCAAGCCACTGAGCACACCCTTACCCGAAATCAGATCATAAAAATGTAACCCCCGCTTGTGCCCCCCAACACTGCGCGCCAATTCTGACCAGAGTGATAGGCCAGTTCAAACGGTCACCATAGGGAGGGTAAACTGGGAGTCAACTGGCCCCCAGTTGCGGGCGGACTCACATGACTGTGCAACCTTCTGTGTGTGTTACAATCCCGTGGGCCACTGGCCCCCGGAAAGCTGCTACGCCTCTGAGCCCCGGGGTCCAAGTCCCTGCTCCGCCGTGTCGGGTATACTTGGACCCAAGCTCGAGCTTGTAAAGAAACCCTCGTGTGTTTGCATCGGTGTCGGCTCCTGGGGGCTTTCTCGGATTTGCTACCTGGGGCACAACGTGGGGTCCTGCTCCCGGGAGCGGGGAAGTCCGTCTCTTTCCTGCTGGACACGGGGCGACTGGCTCCATTCTGCCTTCCACTCGGGTGCCGGGTTCCCCTCTCCAGTGGTGGTGGTGGTGGGAACTGATGGCACCTCCATCTACTCCACGGACGGGCTCCCCTCTCACCCTCCTTCCTTAGAACTCCTTCCTGCCCGGCTCCTCTCCTCGGCCGGGAGATCCTACACAAACTCAAGGCCACCGTTCGTCTTTCTCCCTCACTCACTGCCTCTGCTCACCTCGTCTTACCCTTCACTTCTCCTGATCCCTCCACTCCACGCCCCCCGTCTCCCTCTACCCCTTAACCCCCAAGTCTGGGACACCTCTAAACCAATGGTGGCCACTCACCACCCCCCTGTCAAAACCCACTTAAAAGATCAAACCCCCCCCCCGCCTCCTCTCCTTCTCAGCCCCAATTCTCCATTTCGGAAACTCACCGACGGGGACTTAAACCTAGTACAGACCGACTTGGCCAGCACGGCCTCCTTATCCCCAACAGCTCCCCGAGCATCACCCCCATTCTCCCTGCCAGGAAACCTTCTGGAGCCTATCGCCTAGTACAAGGTTGAAGACTCATCAACGAGGCTGCTAGCCCTCTCCACCCGCTGGTGCCCAACCCATACGCCCCACTTTCTACTGTTCCCTCCACCGCTACTCACTTCTCACGCTTAGGCCTCAAAGACGCCTTCTTCATTCACTGCTCCTCCACACCCACATTCATACGTTCTCTTGGCCTTCCCATGGGAAGACCCCGACACACATACCTCAGGACGACTGGCCTGGACGGTCCTGCCTCAGGGACTCCAAGGATAGTCCCCATCTCTTTGGCCAGGCCCTTTCTAGACATCTCCAACAATGCTCTTTCACACAGAGCACGCTCCTCCAAGAAGTCGATGACCTTCCCCTTTGTAGGCCCTCCCGACCTTCCTCACAGGAAGACACTGCTCTCCTCCTCAGCTTCCTTGGTTCTAAAGGGTACCCGGTCACTCCCTCCAAAGCGCAACTTTGCACCCCCACGGTTACCTATCTGGGTATATCCTTAACCCCTACACCTCGAAAACACTCACTGGAGACCGCCTCCGCCTACCACAACGCCAGCATCTCCGGCCTCCCCTCTCCCCGCCAGAACGCCGACAACCTTCTCTCTTTCTTGGCTCTCGTGGGTTTCCTCTGGTACTGGATGCCTGACTTCGCTCTCCTGGCACGACCCCTCCACAGGGCAGCCAAACCAACCCCACGGGGGCCACGGACAGACCCCTCCCCTGTCAAACACCTTTTCTCCAAACGGGAAGACTGCCTTACTTTGGGACCCGTTTCAGCTCTTCCAGATCCCCCAAAACCTCCCTACTTATTGACTGATGAACGTTCCCGCTCGGCCCCTCGCCTCCTGGTACAGCCAACAGGACCGACGGAGCGGACACGGGCGTACCTCTCACAACAGCTAGATGTCGCCGCTCAGGGCTGGCAACCATGTCTCAGAGCCCTGGCTGGGGCCGCCTCCCTGACAAAGGAGGCCCTTAGACTCACTCTACAAGGCCCCTCACCGTTTTCTCCTCTCACCGCCTGGGACACAGATCTACTGAGCCAGAAATCTGTTTCTCATCTGGACCCCTCTAGACTCCAACTTGATCTTCTCCTCTTCACCGAAAACCCGGACATCTACCACCTACCAACCTCTCGTCTAAATCCTGCTCCCCTCCCGCGGGTGGGTACTCCCCCCGCGACTCACTCAGAACCCTCCCGTTCCTGCCCTCAACTCCTGCAGGATCTGACTCCTCCACGTCGGGACTTTCCTATCAAGCCCTCCCGAAGCCTGACCGAATCCTCTTTGTGGATGGTAGTTCTCTCATCGCCCCGGACGGCCAGAGAGAGACACGCGGCCTACGCCGTACTTGCTTACCCTCGATGCCGTCCTGGAGGCGGCTGCCCTCCCCCTCGGGACACCACATACACTGCCTCCAAATACGCCTCCCTCATCACACACACACATTCTGTCCTCTGACAAGAGCGAGGGTGTCTTACCACCAAGGGTACCACCCATAATCAATGGGCACCTCATTTCACAACTACTGGAGACCCTCAGCCCAGACCCTCAGACCCCCCAACCTCACTCAAGTAGCCACTGTCCACTGTCGTGGACCGACCCTCCGAGGACCTGGTGTCCCGAGGCAACAACAAAGCCGACTCTCCACTGCCCGACCCACTGCCTTAGACCCCCACCAGCTCCCCTCCGCTTCCTCCACACACCACAGTCCCCCTCTTACACACACCAGGAAACTCACACAGACACCCAAAAGGATGGGAGGAATCGCCAGGGACAAAGGCCGCATCTTCATTCCAAAGAAACTCGCTCTTCCAGACCATTCAGCCCCCATGATCGTTTCAGACATACGGCAGGCCCTACACGTCGGGCCCAAGGCCTTACACCAGTTCCTACAACCCCTTTTCCACCCTCCACATGTGCCACAGGTTACCGGAGAGGCGCCGAAGTCTTGCAAACCCTGCTCCACGGTCAACGCTCGAGGGGGAATTCGCAGGCCCGGCGGGGCCCAATCCCCAGCTCTGCGCACACCAACCTGGCGAGGACTGGCAGCCTGACTTTTCCCACGTGCCACGCCATAAATCCTTTCCCTACCTGTTAGCCTCAGTGGACACCTTTACACGGTGGATAGGGGCTTTCTCCATACCTCGGGACACTGCGGAGGCGGCGGCCACCATAGCCCTCCAACACATCATTCCGAGGTTCGGCCTCCCGCGGACCCTACCATCCGACAACGGCCCGGCCTCATCTCCAGCATCACCCAGCAAGTCTCCGAGAGCCTACATATTACCTGGAAACCCCATATCCCATACCAACCCCAGTCTTCGGGTAAGGGAGAGCGGGCCGACGGCCTTCTCGAGGGACGTCTCACCAAACTGCCCTTGAAGCCCGCCCGTCCTGGCCACCCTCCTCCCGCTGGCTTTAACAAGGCTCAGAGCTTCCCCTAGAGGGCCGTGGGGTCTAAGTCCCTTTCAGCTTCTCGTGGGCGGCCCTTCCTGCTCACTCAAAATCTTCCCGTCACCGCCTCCTCTGCTCCTATCTTGCCTACCTTACCTAACTCTTCTAAGAGCCCTCCTGCGGGCCCATGCGACTCAGTCAGCCCGACTCCAGGGGAACCCACAGCAGATACTCCCCAAGCCCTGGCCCCAGGGGATAGCGTCCTGCTACAAGAACTATACCCAAAAACCTTACAGCCTAAGTGCACCGGTCCCGATACGGTGGCCCTTATGACCCCCACGGCCGCCAAACTCCTAGCACACCACCCGCGGGGTACACAGCTCTAAGTGAAAGCGAGGCCCCTCACGACACGGATGCGCAGGACCACCTTTGGGACCTACTCCAATACTGCTATCGCTCCATCCTCCTCCTCCTGGTCCTACCTCCTGGTCACTCCACCACTGACCCTGGGTTTAGGTGGACGTTTACATGACAGAAACCTGGCACCGGGGAATGTCCACCACTGATTGTCAACCACTGGGTTGCCAGGCCCTCATCAATTTCCCCATCCCCAATTGCCAGTCAATTCCTGTATCCACATCTGATCCTAGAATCTCTTCCACCTATGATCAAGACCCATCCTACCTGCCAAACCTACCCGGTTGAAATCCACGGATGCTGCCCTTATCGCTACTGGAATATTCATCGCCTTGGCCACTTGTGCCGGGACCCTTTCGCCGGCACCTGTGCAACCAGTGACCCATGAGGCCGCTTCTACAGAACACACAGTAACTATAGCCTAACTATTCTGGACCCTTGGGATTCCCACTGGGCGACGGGGGTAACCGCAAAATTGTACCGCTGCCCCTTTTCCTCCTACCCTACCATCTTCTCTCCCCGCATCTACACGACATACACACGTGCGGGTCTCACTTCCACCAATCCAACCCGACCGAAGGAACCAGACTCCCACCATACGTGCACAGGAGCAACTTCTCCAAACCCACCTACAGGCTACCCCAGCTCAGGCCCGGGGCGGGGCCCCTTCTCCTAGATGAAACTTAGCCAACAAGGCACTTACTTCCCTCTCCAGCCTTTCAGGCATGGGCAATCTGTCCCACTGTTTTATCTGTGCCGCCTGGGGCAAAGCCCCCCTCTTCCCTGGTGGCCGTTCCCCTCCCTAACGCATTGAACTGCGCCAACCTCACACCCGCACCTCCAGGGCATTGCATTCTCCCTCTCTCCTGGACAATGCCTTATTCACGGACCCTCTCAACCACCACTTCCCTTTGTGTTACTCCACCCTTAGGTCTTCCCTGCGTGTAGTCACCCTGTCAAATGTGACCTCTCATCACGCCCCGATCCGTGGTCTCTCTTGGCGCAACGGGCAGCCTTTCTGAATCTCTAGGTACCTCTGCCTCTCTCCTCTGTCTGCCTGTCTCCCTGGTTCCGCGACGAACTCTCTCTAGTCAGGCAGAAGTAGCCCTCCAGGCCAGCCTCCCGGAGAAGCACAAACGAGTGATCTTTCTCCCACTACTTATCGGGGTCTCCCCGGCTTCAACCCTGGTGGCCGCCCAAGGACACGTCACTGGCGAGACAGGACCCAGGTAGGAAACCTGAACCATACCTTACTTACCCAGACCCCATAGAAAGGCAGAAGCGCTCATCGCCCCGTACCGCTTCCTCCAGTCACATGCCCCAATGCCTATCAGCCCGTACAGACACGAGCCCTTAGCACGCCCCCTTCAAAAGCCGGCTCCCCCGGCTCTGTTCCCTCTCGGGGCCTGGGAACCTCGCCCCAGATGCACCCACTGAAAGCCTCTTTTGACCCACATTTGCCTGGCCTCTCTAGTTCATTTGCCTACCAGTCGCATGAAACCTGAGATTTGGTGCCGAAACCCGGGAGGAGTTCGAGGTCCCGCTCTGGAGGGAGCCCCTCTCCTCTCACCACCAGGACCTGAACTGAACCCCACGCCTCGAGACGCCGGGTAGGTGCCCCCTGATTCCGTGCCCCTGTCCCGCTGGTCCTGCCGGAAGCCGCGGCCGCGCCAGGGCAACTCCACAGAGCCAGCGGGTGGCTCTCCGGTGCTCCCTGGGGATCAGGAGACGTCCTCATCCTTAGGGCCACCTCTGTTTCTCTGGTGACCCTGGGCTGCAAACGGGGACGCCTGTCTTCAGTCTCCGGGTTACCCGGTGCGAATCATGGAACTGCCCAATCCCAATGGGACCCCGAAACTCCGACGGGTTGTCTACTGTCCAATTTCAAAACCCGGGGCCGGGATCCCTGGGTGGCGCAGCGATCTGGCGCCTGCCTTTGGCCCGGGGTCCGATCCTGGAGACCCGGCACCGAATCCCACGTCAGGCTCCCGGTGCATGGAGCCTGCTTCTCCCTCTGCTTGTGTCTCTGCCCCCCACCCCCTCTCTCTCTGTGTGTGACTATCATAAATAAATAAAAACTTAAAAAAAAAGAAAAGAAAGAAAACCCGGGGCCTTTCCCAGGACCTGAAAAGGCGCCGCCTCAGCCTCATTCATTTCTCTACGGTGGCCCGGCCCCAATATTACCTGGACAATCAGTCTCCATGGCCCCTGAGGGTACTTCTGACTACCAAATTCTCACGGCCCAGGACAATCTCTAGACCTCAGGGCAAGCGGACCAAGGTCCCAGACATGCAGGCTTTCTGGGACCTCCGCTCTCGCCCCTCTCTCTGCTCCCAATGTTCCACCACCCAGGTCCTTTCGGCGCGGGAGCCGCTCCCTCCGCCCCCTCCACCCATTCCCTCAGCTCCAAGAGCCCCCGAATCCTTTCCCCCTTCCCCTGTCTCAGGGTCCCCTGACACCCTGGCCCGAACACCTACTAGGGGAACGCCAGCCCTGCCCCCTGCCCCCTTCTCCTCCTCCTGCCTCCCAACCACACACCTCCTTACCCGTTTCTGACCCCCAACCTTCACCCCCCTACCTCCCCTCCGATCCAGGTGCACAAGATCCCACAAGGTCTCGCCTCCCCTGACCTGGCCGGCCCCCTGCGACAGGTGGTGGGAGCTGAAGGGATCGTTCGGGTCCACGCTTTCTCCCTTCAGGACCTTTCCCACATGGAAAAGGGGGCTGGGCTCTTACTCTGCTAACCCGGGACTGCAGCCAAGAATTCAGTATTTGGCCCAGGCAGAGGGCTTGCTTGACTTGGCAGGATTTGCATGTGCTGCAGACCACCCCCCTTCCACCAGAGGACAGGGAGCGAATGCAGGCTGCCGCCCGACAACACGCCGGCCGGGTCCGTTTCACCGACGGGGCTGTGCCAATCGGTGCTCGGGCGGTTCCCGCCGAGGATCCCGCACGCCCTTAGCAGACGGGCCAGGAGCGGGGGGGCCGCCGCCGCCGCCGCCGCCGCCGCCCCACGTCCACTGTCTCCACGCTGGCACGCGGGCGGTCTCTAACAGGGCTGTCTGTCAACTACGCTAGGGTCCGGCAAGTCGCTCAGAACCCAGATGAGAAGCCTGCTCTTTGCCTTCAGAGGCTCGCTGAGGCTGTAACCCAGTACCCTCGCCTGGACCCTGCCTCCCCGGCCCCGTCCAGGGCTACTGTGGTGGCGACGCGTTTTCTCTCTCAGTCCTCCCCGATACCCGGAAAAAAAAATTCAAGAAGGCCGAAGAGGGTCCCCAAACTCCCATTCCCGACCTGCTGACCATGGCATTGAACGTCTTGAACACCCGAGACGAAGAGCGGCTGAACCGCAGGGGCAGGCCAGACTGCAGCTGCAGCTGCAGGTGCAACTCCACACCCCAGCCTCGCTGGCAGCCCTGCGGCCGGCGGGCTCCGGGAGGCACACAGAGGGGCACCCCACCGCATCCCGCCTGGGGCTTGCGTCAGACGCGGCACCGAGGGACACCGGGCCCGTCAATGTCCCAGGATCACGGAGCCGACGCGGCCAGGCCCGCGATGTCGAGTGACGGGCCACTGGAAATCCGCCTGCCCTGGTCTCGGGGCATCCTCGGCGCCTCCACACGGAGGCAACCCTGAGCCGCAAAGTCCAACCTTCCGACTACTCGGACTGGACCACGACTCGCGGGGCCCAGACTCGGACACCCCCTAACCCAGGCCGAGCCTGCGGTGTGGGACCCAGGGAATTGAACAAAAATCCCCTGCCCCTGGACAAGCGGAGCAGGACTAACTCCATTTTCTGCTGCACCCGCCACCTCCTGCGATGACCCCCACAGGACCTACTTATTGCTTAAGGCGCTGCCCCACCCTAGTCAAGCCACTGAGCACACCCTTACCCGAAATCAGATCATAAAAATGTAACCCCCGCTTGTGCCCCCCAACACTGCGCGCCAATTCTGACCAGAGTGATAGGCCAGTTCAAACGGTCACCATAGGGAGGGTAAACTGGGAGTCAACTGGCCCCCAGTTGCGGGCGGACTCACATGACTGTGCAACCTTCTGTGTGTGTTACAATCCCGTGGGCCACTGGCCCCCGTAAAGCTGCTACGCCTCTGAGCCCCGGGGTCCAAGTCCCTGCTCTGCCGTGTCGGGTATACTTGGACCCAAGCTCGAGCTTGTAAAGAAACCCTCGTGTGTTTGCATCGGTGTCGGCTCCTGGGGGCTTTCTCGGATTTGCTACCTGGGGCACAACGTGGGGTCCTGCTCCCGGGAGCGGGGAAGTCCGTCTCTTTCCTGCTGGACACGGGGCGACTGGCTCCATTCTGCCTTCCACTCGGGTGCCGGGTTCCCCTCTCCAGTGGTGGTGGTGGTGGGAACTGATGGCACCTCCATCTCCTCCACGGACGGGCTCCCCTCTCACCCTCCTTCCTGCCGGGCTCCTCTCCTCGGCCGGGAGATCCTATACAAACTCAAGGCCACCGTTCGTCTTTCTCCCTCACCCACTGCCTCTGCTCACCTCGTCTTACCCTTCATTTCTCCTGATCCCTCCACTCCACGCCCCCGTCTCCCTCTACCCCTTAACCCCCAAGTCTGGGACACCTCTAAACCAATGGTGGCCACTCACCACCCCCCAGTCAAAACCCACTTAAAAGATCAAACCCCCCCGCCTCCTCTCCTTCTCAGCCCCAATTCTCCATTTCGGAAACTCACCGACGGGGACTTAAACCTAGTACAGACCGACTTGGCCAGCATGGCCTCCTTATCCCCAACAGCTCCCCGAGCATCACCCCCATTCTCCCTGCCAGGAAACCTTCTGGAGCCTATCGCCTAGTACAAGGTTGAAGACTCATCAACGAGGCTGCTAGCCCTCTCCACCCGCTGGTGCCCAACCCATACACCCCACTTTCTACTGTTCCCTCCACCGCTACTCACTTCTCACGCTTAGGCCTCAAAGACGCCTTCTTCATTCACTGCTCCTCCACACCCACATTCATACGTTCTCTTGGCCTTCCCATGGGAAGACCCCGACACACATACCTCAGGACGACTGGCCTGGACGGTCCTGCCTCAGGGACTCCAAGGATAGTCCCCATCTCTTTGGCCAGGCCCTTTCTAGACATCTCCAACAATGCTCTTTCACACAGAGCACGCTCCTCCAAGAAGTCGATGACCTTCCCCTTTGTAGGCCCTCCCGACCTTCCTCACAGGAAGACACTGAGCAGAGGCCTCATGGGATAAACAGCTCCCACGGAGCCTTGCACCTGCTAGGGGGCGAAGCATGTCCCACATGTGCACACACCTGAGAATCAGCATGGCCGGTCCCTCCCCCAGAAGACCAGCTGGAAGGACAGGGGAAGAGCAAGTTCCTGTCCAAGCAGCGCTAGAAGGTTCAAGGCTAAATCTAGGCACTTACAGTATATAAAATCAGAGGATACCCCTTCTTGTTTTTTGTTTCCCGCACCCTTTCTTCTTTTTCCTGTACTAGTTGTTTTTAGCTAATCTGCGTGAGCAAAATGACTAGGAGGAAGGATTCACCACAAAAGAAAGAATAAGAAACAGTCCTCTCTCCCACAGAGCTACAGAATTTGGATTTCAATTCATTGTCAGAAAGCCGATTCAGAAGCACAATTATGAAGCTACCGGTGGCTCTGGAAAAAAGCATAAAGGATTCAAGAGACTTCATGACTGTAGAATTTCGATCTAATCTGTCCAAAATTAAAAATCAATTAAATGAGATGCAATCCAAACTGGAGGTCCTATCCTGCTAAAAGATGAAAGGGTCAACCAAGAAATTAGAGAATTAAAAAATTCATGGAAGCTAATGAGAATGAAGATACAACCACTCAAAATCTTTGGGATACAGAAAAGCAGTTCTGAGGGGGAAATACATCACAATACAAGCATCCATCCAAAAACTGGAAAGAACTCAAATACAAAAGCTAACCTTGAACCTAAAGCAGCTGGAGATGAACAGCAAATGAACCTTCCACCAGCTGAAGAAGAGAGTTAATAAAGATTTGAGCAGATCTTAACAAAATAGAGACCAGAAGAACTGTGGAACACATCAACAAAACCAGGAGCTGGTTTTTGAAAGAATAAGATAGATAAACCATTAACCAGCCTTATTAAAAAGAAGAGAGAAAAGACCCAAATTAATAAAATCAGGAATGAGAATGGAGCGATCACCAACACCAAGGAAATACAAAGGATTACAATAACATATTATGAGCTGAGCAGCTATACACCAATAAATTATGCAATGGAGAAGAAATAGACGCATTTCTGGAAAACCACAAACTACCAAAACTGGAGCAGGAGGAAAGAGAAAACCTGAAGAGGTCGATAACCAGGGAGGAAATTGAAGCACTCATCAAAATCCTCCCAAGACACAAATACGAGGGCCACATGGCTTCCCTGGGGAATTCTATCAAATGTTTAAAGAAGAAACCATGCAGATTCTACTAAAGCTGTTTGAAAGATAGAAAGAGATGGGATACTTCCAAACTCGTTATATGAGGCCAGCATCACCTTAATTCTAAAACCAGACAAAGACCTGTCCAAAAAGGAAATTACAGACAAATATCCCTGACGAACACGGATGCAAAAATTCTCAACAAAATACTAGCCAATAGGATCCAATGATACATTAAGAAGAGTATTCACCATGACCAAGTGGGATTTCACCGCGGAACGCAAGGCTGGTTCAGCACTCCTAAAACAATCAATGTGATTGATCATATCAGCAAGAGAAAATCAAGAACCATAGGATCCTCTCAATAGATGCAGAGAAAGCTGCATCAAAATACAGCATCCATGCCTGATCAAAACTCTTCACACTGTAGGCATAGAGGGAACATTCCTCAGCATCTTAAAAGCCATCTATGAAAAGCCCACCCCAAATATCATTCTCAGTAGGGAACCACCGGGAGCCTTTCCCCTAAGATCAGGAATACGACAGGGATCCTGAAGTGGGATTCAAATCCAGAACCCGAGGATCATGAACTGAGCCAAAGGCAGATGCTTAACCGCTGAGCCACCCAGGCGTCCCTCATCTCTCACTTTCAACCAAAAGCTAGAAACAATTAAACTTAATAGGCATGTTGAATCCCTAGAGAAGAGGTCAAAAGCTTGGTGTGTTGTGCCAGTGAGCCAAATTGTGAATGTAAAGGAAAAGTTCTTAAAGGAAATTGAAAGGGCTATTCCAGAGAACACATAAATCCTAAGAAAGCAAAAGAATCTTACCACTTATATGGGGAAAATTTTAGTGGTTTGGATGGAACATCAAACCAGCCACAATATCTCAACGCAAAACTTAATGCAGAGCAAGGCCCTATCGCTCTTCAATTCTGGGAAGGCTGAGAGATATAAGGAAGCTGTAGAATAAAAGACTGAAGCTAGCAGAGGTTGGTTCCTAAGATTGAAGGAAGGAAACCATCTCTATAACATAAAAGTGCAAAGTGAGGCAGCAAGTACTGATGCAGAAGCGGTAACAAATTACCCAGATCAAGCTAAGACAACTCATGAGGGTGCCTACACTAAACAAATTTTTTTTAAGATTTGAGAGAGACAGCACCCACCCGCACACTCGTGAGTGCACAGTGGGGAGGGGAAGAAGGAGAGCGAGAGAGAAACTACAAGCAGACTCCACGCCGAGCACAGAGACCAACACAAGGCCCAATCTCACAGCCCTGAGATCATGGCCTGAGCAGAAACCAAGAGTAGGATGCTTAACAGACTGAGCCACCCAGGAGCCCCACAATAAATTTTCAACAGAGACGAAACAGACATATGGGAGGAAGATGTCATTTGGGACTTCATGGCTACACAAGAGAAGTCATGGCACGCTTCAAAGGAGGGGATGACTCCCTTATTAGGAGCTCATGCAGCTGATGACTTGAAGTAGAAATCTAAGCCCATTTACCATTCCAAAAATCCTAGTGCCTTTAGGAATTATGCTAAGTGTACTCGACAAATGGAGCCTGGATGACAGCACACCTGTTCACAACATGGTTTACTGCGTAATTGAAACCCACTGTTGAGAACTACTGCTCAAGGGGGAAAAAAAAGATTCCTTTCAAAATATCACCGCTGACGATACACTTGGAGACACATTCTGATGGGAGTTGTACAATGGCATTAATGTTTTCCTGACTGCTACACATCTGCTCTGTAGTGCATGGATCAAGGAATAAGTATGCCTTTCAGGTCTTATTATTTAAGAAACAAATTTTGGAGGTGCCTGGCTGGCTCAATTGGAAGACATGTGACTTGATCTCAGGGTTGTGAGTTCAGGCCCCATGTTGGGTCTAGAGATTTCTTTAAAAAACCTAAAAATAATAATAAATAAATTTGTAAGGCTACAGCTGCCACAGTGATTCCTCTGATGGATATAGGCTAAGTAAACTGAAAACTTCTGGGAAGGGTTCACCATTCCAGATGCCATTGAGAACACTCTCATGGTACCAATGCAGGAAAAAAATCCAGAATAGAGACACAAAAGATGAAAGCAAATTACTATAAAAAAAATGACCAAATAATAAAGACAGCAAAAGACAAAGAAAGGAACACAATAGCAAAAGAAAACAACCAAAATGGCAATACTAAGTCTTCATCCATCAATAATTATTGAAATGTTAAAAATTAAACTTTTTTATTTTATATTTTAAAGATTTTATTAATGTATTCGTGAGAGTTAGAGAGAAGGGGGCAGAGATACAGGCAGAGGGAGAAGCAGGCTCCATGCAGGGAGCCTGACATGGGACTCGACCCTGGGTCCCCAGGATCACGCCCTGGGCCGAAGGTGGCGCTAAACTGCTAAGTCACCGGGGCTGCCCATAAACTCATTAAAAAAAACAAAAAAAAAGAAAGAAAGAAAGAAAAAGATGTATTTTTCCAGAGAGAGTGCACATGCATGTGAGCAGGTCAAGGGCAGAGGGAGAAGAGAGAGAGAATCCCAGCAGACTCTCTCCTGAACGCGGAGCCAGACATGGGGCTTGATCTCCTGACCCTGAGGTCAAGATCTAAGCCAAAACCAAGAGTCAGATGCTCAACCGACTGAGCCACCCAGGTGCCCCAGCATTAAACTCTTTACTCAAAAGCCATAGAGTGGCTGAATGGATAAATAAAACAAGAACCAGTAACATGCTGCCATAAGAGACTTGTGGTATATTGAAGAATACACACAGACTGAAAGTGAAGGAATGGAAAATATTCCATGCAAATGGTAACTAAAAGAAAGGGTGGCTCTGCTTATGTCAGACAAAATGGACTTTAAGTTAAAAATGGTCTCACGAAACGAAGAATGCCATTATGTAATGATAAAAGGGTTAACCCAGAAGTAAAACATAAGACTTGTAAATATACATGCACCCCACATCATAGCATCACAGTGATAGACAGTAATCCCCCTCACCCACGGTTTTGCTTTCCATGGTTTCAATTACCTGTGATCAACTGTGATTTGGAAGCAGATGACCCTCCTCCTTCTGAGGTAAGATCAGAAGATCAACAGTAGCCTAACACTACGTCACAAGGCCTACGTTATTCACCTACTTCATCTCATCACACAGGCATTGCGTCGCCTCACATCATCATAAGAAAAGGGGTGCGTACGGTACAATAAGGTATTTTGTGAGAGAGAGACATTCACATAACTTTTTTTAGGCCATGTTGTTACAATTTTTTGTACATTAGCTTTATCGTTAATATCTCACGGTACCTAATTCATAAAGTAACCTTTATCATAGAAATAGATGTTTAAGAAAAAAACAGGATATGCAGTTGATCTGTGAACACCACAGGGTTGAACTGCATGGGTTCACTTAAATGTAGCTTCTCAAAGAGCTGCCAACATTAAGCCACAAGGCATTTATTTACAACCGCATAGGACCAAACTGAAGGCCTTTAGCACAGACGTCCCATCTGTTGTTGCCTTCTGAGTACCTAGAGAGGCTCAGTGAGGCTGCCAGCATCCGCCCACCACAGGAGGTCCCAGGACTGGGCAGGTCACATCATGTACTAATGGGGTGATTGGGCTGAACTCCTGGGGCTGGCAGGTAGAAGGCTGGGCTAAAGTAGAAAGTGCCCAGAGGGCAGAGACAGTGCCGCAAAGAGAGCCCCACACCCCTGGTGCCCTCGTCCCTCCCAAGTCCTCCATGCAGTAGGTGTGACTGCAGGCCTTGGGCCCCTCCTGGGCTGGGTGTGGACTCCTCCTCCTAGTGGTGCCCTGGCCCCATGGCCTCCTGGAGGCCAGCACACTCAAGTTTGGCTACAGTAGCTGTTGACCATGGCTTGTGGTACACCAGCAGGCAGATGGGGCAGCTATACTGAACCTCCAAGATACTGCTGCCACCTTTAGACCCACCCAGTGACCTACTGATGAGCCAAGGCTACCAGGCTGCAGGACATGGCCATCTCGGGGCCACCATTCCTGTCACGAGCCAGTACACTCACGTAAGTATGTATACAGTACCCTGACCCTATCTTCTCTTTTTTATTAGAGTGCAGGTGGGCAAGTTGCGGGAGGGAGTGGGAGAGAGGATCTTAAGCAGGCTCTATGCCCAGCATGGAGTCTACACTGGGGCTTGAATTCATGACCCTGAGATCATGTATGGTCTACGTTGAAATCAAGAGTCAGATGCTTAACTGAATCATCCAGGTGCCCCCACACCCTTGAAGGTAGACTCCATTGGGCGTGGAGCCCAATGCAGGGCCTGAACTCATGACCCTGAGATTGAGACCTGAGCCGACATCAAGAGTTGAACTCTTAACTGAAGGAGCCACCCAAGCACCCCTATTTTCTCTTCTTTGTGATTTTTTTTAGTATTTCCTTTTCTCTAGTTTACTTTACTATATAAATACAGTATATCATACATATAACATAAAATATGTGTTATTCCTGTCGGTAAGGCTTCTCACAATAGTATGCCATTAGTACTTACGTTTTGGGGGAAGACAAAAGTTATATACAGATTTCTCACTGTTGGCATCCGTATCCACCATGCTGTTCTCAAGGGTCAACTGTACTAACAAACTAAATTCAACAGCACATCAAGAGAGTCCTATACCCTGACCAAGTGGGATTTATCCTTGGGATTCAAAGTTGGCCTCACACATGCAAAATCAATGCAAATCAATGTGAGACACAATACAAACAATGAGACACAAATATTACATCATCATCATTTCAACAGACGCAGAACATGTGACAAACTTCAACACCAACTCATGTTCAGTAAAACTTCTAAAACCTCAACACAATAAAGCCCATCTATGAAAACTCTACAGCTAATATAACCAGTGCGTTAAACCTGAAAGAACAAGGCAACGATCTCCACTCTCACTACTGCTACTCAACACTGTTCTGGAAGTCCTAGCCTGAGCAATCAGGCAAGACACAGAAACACAAGGTGTAGAAGTCATAAAGAAAAAAGTAAAATTATCTATTCACAGGTGGAAAGATCATATATGTAGGAAAGTGTAAAGACTTTCCACAAAAACCTACTAAAATTCAGTAAACTTACACAATATAAAATCAACATATAAAAATTGGAGACATTTCGAAAGACTAACAATGAAATACCTAAAAAAGAAATTAAGAAAACAATTCCATCTACCATAACAACAGCAAGAATAAAATACTTAGGAACCAAAAGAGGTGCAAGACTCGTATGCTGAAAATTATAAACACTGATGAAGGAAATTTTCAAAGACACAAATAAATGGAAAGACATTCCAAGTTCCTGGATTGGAAAAATACTGTTAACCTATCCATACTACTCAAAGTGAAGCCTCCATCTCCTTGACTCCTTCTCACCGTCTCTCTCATTTCTCCGCCTGGGAGGGGTGTCCCCAGCTCTCCTCATATCTGGGTGCTTCTCAACACTCACCTATGAGTCATCAGAAGGTTCACACAGAAGCCTCAATTCCCTGATCTTCCCCACCACAACCCCCCTCAAAAAGAATAGGGGCTATAAAGGAAAACCCCAGTTCTGTCTACCTCCTTCAAAGGGAAAAACCTGGGGCTTCCCTGCTGGGAGTCTCTCCTGTGTCTCCGTTACTCTTCACACAAGTGACTTCTGACACTTTAGGCGTGAGGCGATTTTTCCCTGCAATGAGAACTCAGTCACATCACATCTCTGATACCATCCACCTGGAGATAGTGGCGGATCCCAACTTACCCGCCCAGTCCCACAAGACCGCCCCCGCCCTACTTCAGATGCCAATAGTAGTTAAGTCCCCAGGTTATACAACTTGTCTGATCTGGATGCAAATCAGAGGCTCCCATGAGCACCCCCTCGGGTTGGAGTAATTTGCTACAGTGGCTCACAGATCTCAGGGAAACACATTTACCAGTTATAAAAGGACAAACAATACAGATGAAGAGCCGGATGAAGACTTACACAGGGTGAAGTCCTGGCGGGGGGAGGACGTGCAGGAGTTTCTGTCCTTGTGGTGTTGGGGTACATCTAGGTGGAAGCTCTCCAAATCCCCTATGACTGGGGTTTTAGGGAGGTCTCCTCACATAGGCATGATCAATCATTCCATTTCCAGCCCCTCTTCCCTGCTCTGGAAGATGAGGGATGGGGCCTAAAATTCCAAGCTCGTAATCATGGCCTCATCTTTCTGGGGACCAGTCCCATCTGGGAGCCATCTGAGAGCACAGCCTGAGCCACCTCATTAGAACAAAAGATGATCCTAGCACCCTTATCACTTGGGAATTTATAAAGCTTTCAAGAGCCCTCTGGGGACTCCTGGGTGGCTCAGTGGGTTACCCTGCCTTTGGCCCAGGGCGTGGTCCTAGTGTCCCAGGATCCAGTCCCACATCGGGCTCCCTGGGCGGAAGCCTACTTCTCTCTCTGCCTGTGTCTCTGCCCCTCTCTCTCTCTCTCTGTCTCTCTCATGAATAAATAAAATCTTAAAAGAACAAAAGCCCTCTGTCAGGGATGGGGGTCAAAGACCAAATGCTGGAACAGAGGATGTTCCTAGTGTTATTACTTAGGAAATGACAAGGTTTCAGGAGCTCTGTGCCAGCAACTGAGGGCAGAGACTGATGCATATTCTCAATCATCTCATAGTGCTCCTAACTCCAATAAGCCCTCATCAGACTGGTATTCCTTCTGTCATTCTTACAGCGCTCCTTTGAAACCAGCTTTCTTACGGGTCTGCTGACTTGGTTTAGTGGGCCCCATCCTCTTTCAAAGCTAAGTTCTTGGAGAGCAGACACCCCGAATGTTTACACCGTCTTCCCGGTGAGAGCAGTTTCTGAACAAAACAGGAAGTCAACAAATATTTGAATAAATAGTTGAATGAACGCTCCGTGTTGATCGTATCACGTTCACCTATTCCTTTGATGAACATTTCATTGACCTTACTTTATAAACTAATGTTTTGAGAATTAACTCACCCAACTGCGTGTTGTTGAAAGTGGGAACACTGAAGCATAATGAAAGGGAAACTGGGTAAACAGACTAGAAGTACCAGTGTCAGGCGAAGTTGTCCTTTTATACGCAGCATCAGAACACTTGCACAGTGTCCATGTTTGACCAGTGCTTGTCGATTTCATGAAGAATTGAGCCCCAGCTGGATCCAGAAACAGCAGTCCCCACTGGAGCGTTGGTTGTGTTTTCTTGTTTTGATAGTTTTCCTTGAAGCCACACCATCCGGGAAATCCACAACCACAGCTCCAGGACAGATGCTGCTCCTCTTCCCCATCAGGTCAGCTGTGCGTTTTCATTGTCAGGCCACTGAGGTAGAATTAGTTGACTCCATGTCGGCCCGCTGGGGTGGTTGCAACATTTCCTGCAACTTGGCGTGCACCCGGGCAAGTTCCACTCTGTTGAGCTTCCCCCACCTGTATTCATCCAAGTATACAACACATTCAGCAGGAACAGGGGACTGCACACGCTTCAGCTCCTTCAACCCTCCTAACTGTTGAAGCACGTTCGTGATGCCCGATGTGGAGATGACATTGTCGTAGAACACGAGCGAGGGGAGGCTCGAGCAGCAGCACAGAGCAGGCAAGCAGGGTTCGGAGCTGGGCTTCCTTCAGCCGGCAGCTGCACAAGTTCAGGTGCTGTAGAGTGCCAGACACCTCCCCCAGCAGAACCTGGAGGGGCCCAGGAACCGTGTGGGACAGGTTATTGCCACAGAGAACCAACTCCTTCAGGCAGGTGGCACGAATGCTCTGGGACAAGTAGGTGATGTCATTCTCAATGAGCCTGCATCCATTGATCACCAGCGTCTCCAGTGGTTTTGCAGGCCATTGTGGACAGACAGACACAGTCACTTCTTGGAAACTCGAGTGTCCCACTAGATACATTTGGGAAAGATCCAGAAATCTGGCCTGAGAAATTGGCACAATGCCTACCTGAGTCTGGATGCACATGGTGGGAGCCAGGCTTCTGTAGTGGTTAAGACCACAGAGTGTGGAGTGAAACCCATCCCCGCTGGCCATGGGACCTCTCTGTTTGCAGACTATGGAGTCAGGCACCTCTCAGCCTTCGCTTCCTAATAAGCCCCATCAACACAATTATCGCACATGCTCCACAAAGTGTGGCTGAATTAATGAAATTTAGCTATAGCTCCTACACATAGTAAAGCATAGGTTTTACTGGCTGGAGAATTTGGGAAGATGGTTCCCCATGCTTCTATTTACTCAAAGACCAGGCCCCAGGAGAACAGCTCTGTATTCGGGGGGGTAGGGGGGGGCAGGCTACAGAGAAGTCTGTGAGACACAAAAGAGAGGAAGGAGTTCATCAAATCAGCTGAGCTTAGACATTGGTGAGGGGGCAGTTCCCTCCCTCAAACACCACCCTGACAACCTACCATCCTGGTTCACTTTCTCTACATAAGCTCTAGGAAGACGAGACCCTGAGTTTGGTCAGAGTTTCATATCCATTCTTAGCTGTCTGCTTGGCACGGACTGAGTGCGTGAAAATGAATGAAAGAGTGAATGACAGGCCAATTTCAGACCTGCATCTTTCTCTTCTATAGCAATCGACAGCCACTGGCTGGTCCAAGACCTCAGCCTTGCAGTCTGTGTCCTCAGTAACTCTGCGGCCTCACAGGATTGGAAATCCAGGCTTGTCTCTGCTCCGACGCAGCGGGGTTCAGGGACGACTCCAGGGATCCTGGCCCCTGGCCCTTCAGAGGGACTTGTCACACACTCACTCAGCATCTTATGCAGCTGGCCCGAGAGACAGCCAAAGATGAGATGGAGCTTCTAGAGGCGGCCCAGTGGACTCAGCAAAAAGAAACAGTCTGCAGGGAAATCCCAGGGGATGTCGTTCATGATGAGGTTGCCCAGGTTGCTCATTTACCCTTGCGCGGGTAAAAAAACTGGATTAGGTCAGAACGGGAGCAGAACGTACTCCTGTAATGAAGCCTCAGCTCCCGGATGGTCTCCAGCTCCAGCATCCCCAGGATCTCGACAAGGCTGAGGAATGGCACTTGGACAATGACCAGTGTCTGACAGTGGAGGCGCAGACCGCCATGGTTCTTCTCGACTCTCTGGAGTATGTACGTGGGGAACCCAGACAGGTGGAAGAAGCCGAACAAACCACCTAGGAAAAGGTCTCTGTGTATTTCCTCGGGTTCTCGGTGATGCTAAGGCTGTTCTTTGTAACTGGGTGTCAGCTTGTCCGCCTCCGGCTCTTCTAGCATGTGAGTGATGACAAAGGGTGCAGGAGTAGCCTCCGAGCACTCCTCCCAGTTGGAGTGCTCAACGTCATGGGTAAAATCCAGCACCTTCAGCTTTGATCTCCTGTGGGGAATGAGGAGGAGAGCAGACATGAGGAATTTCAGGCCTGCAGAGCGGGGCCGGCAGGAGACCAGCAGCAGCGGCAGACCCTGGGGACCCACCACTGTGCCAACCAGCAGCCCTGCCCTCTGCCGTCCACTACGCCTTCTAGGTGCCCTCCTTGCTTCCCCACATTATACGTTGCCGGGATACCACCCAGGAACCCAGCCACACTCTTAACCACCTCAGTAGCATGATCAGCTCTGAACTATGCCAGGACTCTCTTCACGGAGGGACTCTGACAATGGCCTCAGGGCCTCATGATGACAGATGCTGCACCACCAGGAGAGGCTAGCACATGCTTGGACTCCACATCCCTGAATCCAGCTCCCACTTCTGCAATTCACTGTGCCCCTACCAGCACCCCAACTCTCCAGTTACCTGGGCCAAACTGCGTTAGGAGGAACCAATTCCAGCCCATCCAGGACGGCTTCCAAGAGGTCTTGAGTTCTTGACTGATCTCTTAACGGTCCCAGACGGAGGCAGGGAAAGGGCCAGGCCTGCACCATTGCTGTCACAGTCTTCGTGTGTCCCCCATCAAAGGCTGCTGTGGACAGAGTTGGGAAAAGGCCCACAGGGAGCTCTTCCAGGTCACGTACAGCTGAGGCCTTCTCATTCCGCAGGCTCTGTGCTGCAAGATCCAAGAGATTGAGAGGGTCTTGTCCACTCATCTCCACCAACCTGGCACAAGGTTAAGGGAAAAGCCTAAGTAGATTTTCACAGTGCTCAGCCTCCTCCTGTTGGCACAGGACACTCAGCCTCAACCACCCATCTTAGCAGGAAGTGAGACCCTAGGCGGTCCTCCACCTCTCCTGCCATCCTACAACTTCTAGTCCTAAATCTTCAGCTCTTTCTCTGCTAGGTTCACCCAGTGTCCCTTAATACCAGCTAAGTGAAGGAAAACAATTACGGCTTCATCTCCATTCTTTATTGGACTTCAGAGAGTATAAATTGTTCCAACCTAATTTCCTGAACTTTCCCAAAGATCATCACCATCTCCAAGGTGATTTCAAGGAGCCGGACAGAATAACCCATCTCTTACCCCAGTCCAGTGGTAAGAGGTCGGGTCCTGAGGTTTTGTTTGCCTTCTCTGGCAAGCAGAGCTTCTAAAACAGTAACGGCAACTTTCCACAAGTTCAGATCTGTCCTCCTTCCTGCTCTATGGAATACGTTCCTATTCACATTCTACCAAGCTCAGAGCAATTCAGAGACTAGAAAATTATTTTTAAAAAATCAAGAAGACATAAAAAACCCCTCTTATGGGGCTAGTGAATTTTTGACATAAAATGTCAGAAAAAGACAAGAGAAGGGAACATTAAAGCACCATCGTGGGGTGCCTGGGTGGCTCAGCTCTGCGGCTGCCTTCAGCTCAGGTCATGATCCCAGGGTCTTGGGATTGAGCCCCGAATGGGGCTCCCTGCACTCAGCGAGGAGTCTGCTTCTCCCTCTGCCCTTCTTTCCCCGCTTGTCCTATCTCAAGTAAATAAATCTTCTTTAAAATGTACCATCTCAAGTATAAGTAGATACAAAGGTCGTTACTAAAACATTACTAAGAAGAACTAATTGGTGTTCTTTGAACAGAATCACAAAGCATTTCTTCTAGGAACAAGAGCAGACTGACACATTTGAGAATCTCTCAGTGAACTTCTGATGACACAGGACAACTGAGCCTGAGTGCTCTCAGCTGCCTCCTGAAACCCTAAATGAAGTAAAGGAATAGCTAAGACCATAAAGTCAAGGAGAATGAATTAGCCCCCTCTTCAAGAAAAGCCAACTTTAGAATCTGAAAAAGGTGGATTGGGAAACTAGTGTGCAGCCTACAGAAGCCAACACCTAAGCCTATACAGGTGGTGAAATCAGAAATCAATTGCAGAACCCACGAGGCCTCAGGAGCAACAGCCGCAGGCAGGGCCCCAGGCGAGGGCCAGAGCCACCCGCCAGCACTGTGGTACTCGAGGAGGCTCTACAACCAAATGCTAATTTACCTCCACCACCAGCACGGCCAGCAATCCACACCCGGGCCCGACCTTCCTCTACTTCCCACCCCGACTGCTCTGCTGCTCCCTGGAGCAGTGCTCAGCCCTCACATCCCATGGCAGGCTGCTCTTCTGTGGGGCACAAGGGGAATGCGCTGGGGCAGGTTTGGTACGTGAGCATTTAGAACCACCAAAACACTGGACTATGACCCAACTGAGCATGCTCCACTTATGTATGAGCAGGAAGGGGCACCTGCTCAGAGCTGAGGCCCGGGAGGCAGCTTATGGAGCAGGCAGGACAGGAGGGCACACCAGGCCCCTGTCACAACCACCAACTGTTCTGATGGCAGAGCTCCTCGGAAGCAGGAGGGCCCTTGCTGCAGAAGTGGCTGTGTGTGAACCCTCCCCTGTGCTTCTGAAATGTCCCATTTCTCTGAAGGAACAGCCCAAGAAGAGCCACATGCCTGGAACCCAGAGGGGTGTCTCTGCCCTTGCCCCTCCCTCATGCCCCTCTCACTCAGCAAAAAAGTCAGTCCAACTACTTGACTCCTCATGAGGGATGTATATCCTACTGATGGCTGCAGAGGACACAGAAAAGAGGTTCTCCAAAGGTCGGCAGTGAGAACTCCCACACTCTGAGGCGACCTCCATTCCCCTCCCCCTCAGCCTGTCAGCCTTCCTCCCAAATGCCTTTCTGAGGAGGAGCCATTCCCGCCTACAGCTGCTCCCACCTGAAGCCACTAAGCATCTCCCCGATGCGCATCTGCGCCTGAAGGATCCTCATCAACCTCCCTCTGTAGTTGAGGTGGCTGTTTAAGCACAGTCTACTTGTCACACTGACTTCTGCTTTCTCCCTTTGTGGAGATTCTCAGCCCAAGGCCTCGGGCCTCTGCCCAGCAGGTAGGAGGAGATGAGGCCTCTGGCTTCTGAGTGCAGCCAACAATGGGTCACTCCTCTTCTCCTCCACAAAATCCAGGATCTATTGCTGGCCAACTGACCACGTGCACCACCTGAATGCACTTCACCTATGTGGGAAGGGTCTCCCCTGAGATTCCAGTGGCCTCTAATCCTGGGGAAGACTCAGAAGAGGAAGACCAGTGAGTAAATGATGGCCTTGGCCACTGCAGCTGGTCTTGGGCTATGATGGATACTCATCTTGTCCTCCCTGCATTATTTGTTGCAGATTCCCCTCAAGGTCCCTACAAACTCTGCTGTCCTCCTCGCTAAGTTGCCAGGTGGCCTTCCTCACACCTTCATCTCTAAAATTTCTGAGCCCCAGCTCACCAGGCCTCTCTTGGCAAGGGTTGTGGCACTTGTCTTTTTACTGTTACAACAGGGCAAGGGAATACCAAGAGGGTCTTGGATGAATCTCCTGGGAGTCAAACTTATTGCTCTTTATGCCCTGGTTTTAATTTTTTTTCCGATTTTATTTATTTATTCATGAGAGACACAGAAAGAGAGGCAGAGACAGAGGCAGAGGGAGAAGATTTCCCTCGGGGAGCCCGATGTGGGACTTGATCCAAGAAGTGCAGGATCACGCCATGAGCTGAAGGCAGGTGCTTAACTGCTGAGCCACCCAGGCGTCCTTCTATGTCCCGGTTTAAAAGCAGCCCTATCCTTTCCTAACCTGGGTCATTCACTCCAACCAAGAATGGGGGCTCCTTTGCTTGCCAACTCGGTGCTAGACACAAAGAGGATAAAGTCTTCAGGTGGCAGCCGTGGCTTCTAACTCTGTGGGACTCCTCCGCTCACCAGTGGATAGTTGTGGAACCTAACCAACGTTATCACTTGGTGGGTTTGACAGAACTTACCTCACAAGATGCAGTTCTGGGCATGCGGTCATGTCATGTCCAACGGTCTTCCACCAGGGCCCAGCAGCATTACAGGAACGGCTTTATGAAACATATCCGAGCCACCTCTGTGGACAGCATGGGTTTGCTCCAGACTCCTGGAAGGTATCGTTCCCTACCCATGATACACCCAATCTTCTGAGATCTGCTCAGTCTTATGCCCAAGTAACAAGGCTGCTTTCAACTGCAGCTTAGACTCTGCTGCTCTGCAGAGAACTTTCCTATTCTGGGATACACTCAAAAGTCGAAGTCTTTTTGGGTTCAGTCAGTTAAGAGTCTGACTTTGGTCAGGTCGTGATCTCAACGTCCTAGAATGGAGCCCTGCGTTGGGAACTTTGGCTCAGGTTGTGATCTCAATGTCCTGGGATCGTGCCCGGTGTTGGGATCTGTGCTCAGCAGGGAACCTGCTTCTCCCTCTCCCTCTGCTCCTGCCCTGTGCTCTCCTTCTTCAACAAATAAAACCTTTTTTTTTTTTTTAAGTGGCAGTCTTTTGTGTCACCTGGTATACAAGGCAGAGAGTGTTCTGAGATGTGGAATATGTTGTCTCCAAAACCTGAAAAGTCCTCTCAGGCATTGTGCTTCCTTCTCTGCAGGAGATTCAAGTGGTATAACTCATGTTTTACTTTGGATGATAGGACCCAGCATGTCCCCAACTGTTGGGGCACTCAAAATTGTTCTCATGTGGCAGATAATGGAATCTTCACAGGCATCTTCTCCAACAATGGAATGCACGTTTCTTACCAAGGCTTCCAATGTGCCAGACATTTCCTGTAATCTAACTCCATTGACAAGCTATCAGAGGAGCAAATCGGCACAATGTTCTTCAGATACCCAGGTGGTACGTGAACTATGACAGACTGGAAAGGTACAACCCTGGAGCAATGGGAAATGCATACTGTTGTCTGCTCCATGTGAATCCAAATGGTATCTGATAGGGATAGAAAGAAACACATTTGCCAACTAATGTTTGTATACCATGTACCTGAGAAGTCATGAATCTGGCTTGAGCGAAGAGACTACATCTGGCATAGCAGCTTCAGTTGGGGCTACTATCTGGGTGAATTTATGGAAATTTCGGCCAACCTCCAGGATGAATCTGGTTTCTGCAGGGGTAGACAGGTGAATTAAATGGAAATATGACAAGGACCATCACTTGAATCCTTTATATCCTTAAGAGGAATAAAATTAGGGATGCCTGGGTGGCTCAGTAGTTGAGCATTTGTCTTAGGGTCAGGGAGTGATCCTGGGGTCCCAGGATCCAGTCCCACATTGGACTCCCTGCATGGAGCCTGCTTCTCCTCCCTCTGCCTATGTCTCTACCTCTCTCTCTCTGTCTCATGTGAATAAATAAAATCTTTTTTAAAAACAAAGGAATAAAAAAAACACCAAACAAAACAAAACAACAAAAGAGTAATAAAAATATCCGTCATTCCTCCTAGATTGTGATATTGTTTTATACTTACTATTTTGACCAGGGATGGAAACAGGTACAGAGGCCTCCACTTGGCCTCCACAATCATGATAGTTCTGATCCTACAAATGAAAGGCGCAATGTGTGTTCTGCATGGATTTTCAAACATTCTATTCCATTACACATCTGCAAACTGAGTAATGTCACACGGTTACCATTGTGAGCTGGATCCTGACCTGGGATTCTATTTATTTGGCTCCCCATAGGCCCCATCCTAACAGTGAGCCACGATTATGTTTTGTATATCCAGAAACTAATGTTAACTCTGACCCTACATCCAACAATATTAAAATTCTTGGTATATTCCCCCTTCCCCAGTCCACTCCTCAAATTACTCCTAGAGTCCAATCCCCCTTGTTTATTTACATTTACCCAAATGTGGTAGGCAGCCTCCCAAATGGCCACAATGATTCTAGCCTCCTGGTATTCAGTCATTCCCTTGTGAAGTCCCCTGCCTCACTGAGTAAGGCAGACCTGTGACAATCTGTGACAATTACAATGTGTGACTTCCAACGTTAGGTCATAAAAGGCATTGTGACTTCCGCTTTGCTTCCCCTGGATCACTTGCTTTCACGTCATGGAAACACCCAAGTAGCCTTATGGAAACATCCATGAGGCAAGGAATTGAGGCCTCTGGTCAAAAACTTACTGGCCGGGCACCGGGGTGGCCCAAGTCATGATCCCAGGGTCTTGGGGTCAAGCCCCACATCAGGCTCTCTGTTCAGCAGGGAGCCTGCTGCTCCCCCTGCTTGTGCATGTGAGTAAGCTGCCTTGGAAGTGGACATCCCAGGCTCAGCTCAACCTTCAAATGACTACAGCCCCAACCCACATCTTGTGTGCATTCTCAGAGACACCATGAGCCAGCACTATCTGGCTAAGCTTTAACTAGATTTTTGACCCACAGAAACCACGTGAGATAACAAAAATAGTCAATTATGCTACTAAGTTTTGGGGTAACTTATTGCACAGCTACAGGTAAAAGATATGCTGAATAACTGTACGAAAATTCCTGGAAGAATATTTATCCCCTTGCCATACATACATGGTCCTTTGTTCTGGGGACCTGGCTTCCTCTTCAAAGACTAGACAGTCCCAGGCCTGAACACTGACTAGAACTTGGCAAGGGATCATGCCTTTGTATTGAGCCGTCTTCAGCCTCCCATCATCCAGCCTTGATTTCTTTTGATAATAAGAGTACTACTCCTGGTGGCTGACCTTCCATTTTGTACGAAAAACACTGGGCTCTTCAAACCATTTCTGGAACCCTTTGTGGGTTGGTGCCTTGGCTGCCACTCCAACCTCATGGCTCACAGTAAATGGTGTAAACCTGGCCTCTGATGGTTCAATGCCACCGCCTGACCTCAAGTGCTGCAGGGTCCTGTCATCCGTTTCTATGACAGCCACTCTTACTGTTTGTCAGCACTGGCCTATGCACGTACCCCACCACTGAACTGTTTAACGACGCTGCTGTCCCTCTCATCAGCATATTCCTAGAGCCTTGGTAAATGATGTGTTTGTCGGTGCTTCCTGTGGAATATATCCATTTGCTTGGGTTTTCTTACCTTAGAAAGTCATCCTATGTATCCCAGCTTCACAATCCCTGAGCGGTTTAGCCTTCAGCTGCCATCTGTCAGGGGTCCAGCAATTTCAACCTCACTGAGCACGGGCCGTAGCTTCCTTTCATGCTTCTAGAAGCCATCCTTGTAGCAAGTTCACACAAACTCCTGCGGTCCCTGACAGAATGTCAAACCTTGTATCTCAGAAGAATACTCCCAAAGCAGTAAATTCACCCTACCCAATCTGAATCCCCCTCTCCTTTATCAAGCACCTATACTCCAGTCCCAAACACAGTCCCCAAGCTGGTACTTGCTGGTTAGGTCGTTCAGCCTCCTTAGGGTGTAGTACCTTCATCTGCCTTCTCAGCCTGAGCGCATCTCCTGCTCTGTTATGCTGGAACATAGCCCCTGTTACACACAAGGGGAGAAACTGGAGAAGAGGGCAAGAAGAGCAAATTCTGTCTCAGTGAAAGATAGCTCTGCAAGTATTCAAACAAAAGACTTTGATGGGGTTTTTGTTTCTTAGGGGTATGGTTTTTTTGTTTTGTTTTTGGTTTTGTGCTTTGGTTGTTTTCTTTTTAGGTAGGCCTCATGCCCAGTATGGGGACAGAACTCACCCCCGAAAGTCAAGAACTAAGCCAAGATCAAGTGCAATGCTTAACCAACAGAGCAACCCAAGTGCCCTAAAGATTTTAGCTTTGCTCGTTTTGTTTTTAAGATTTTATTTATTCTTGAGAGAGACAGAGAAAAAGGCAGAGACCTAGGCAGAGGGAGAAGCAGGCTCCGTGCCAGGAGCGCTATGCAGGACTTGATCCCAGGACCCCAGGATCAAGCCTTGAACAGAAGGCAGATAGATGCCCAACTACTGAGCCACCCAGGCGTCCCAAGATTTTAGTTTTTAATAGAGTGGGAGGGCAGCCCGGGTGGCTCAGTGGTTTAGCGCGCCATCAGCCCAGGGCCTGATCCTGGAGACCCGGGATCGAGTCCCACGTCAGGCTCCCTGCAAGGGGCCCGCCTCTGCCTCTGACTGTGCCCCTCTCTCTGTCATAAATAAATAAAATTAAAAAAAAACTAGAGTGGCTTGGCCCACTCAGTCCCATGGGCTCAGAGGGTTAAGGACGATTTCAGATCACAGGGGCCTCAATGCAGGTAACTCCATCGACACGCCCAGGGGCCAGTCTTTCCCGAACGGGAGGACTTTAGCACAGCAAACCCGCCGTGGCTGGGAGTTGAGGCTTCTCGGGAACTCCGCTTCCCTGGGCAGTAGGTCCCAGGCGGACCCTTAGCTGCTCGGCCCGCATCCCCCGCGCCCACCAGCCCGAGAGGAAGGCGTCCTGGCCGCTCCCCAGCAGCTCCCGAGGCGGGCTCTCGATCGCCAGTCGGCTCCCTGCCTCCGTGCGCCCGGCCCAGCACAGCCGTCCAACGCCGGGGTCCCCCTCGCTAACCACTTACTCGTCAGGACGCTCCCCAGAGCGCGTGATGTGCGCGGGCTCGTGCCCTCCGTCCGCGGGCCGCCCTCCCGAGTCAGCGATTCAGCGCCGCTGACGCCCTGACCCTGACCGTGGGGCCTGCGCATCCGCAGCCCGAGGCGAGGCCCCGCGGGGGGGGGGGCGGGGGCGGGGGCGGGGCGGCTGCGACCGGGCCTAGCACGTGCCCTCGGGCCTCGGGTCAAGGCGACCAGGCCGCGCAGGTGGCGCAGGCGGCTCGAGCCCGAGAGAACGGCTCCGCCGGCCCGGCCCGTGGTGCCGCCGCCCGCACCCCCGGGGCCGACCGTCCGCCGTCCCGTCACACCCGGGGGCGCGGGGAGCCTGGGCCAGGCTGCGGCACACCCCGCCGTCCCGCGGCCTCGCAGGTGGGCTCGGGGCTCCTGCTCCACGTGGCGAGGCCCGGTGACCCCGGAGCCCCCCGCCGCTGACCATGGCGACGTGGGGACCCGAGTCGTCCCAAGAGCCCGGAACGGAAGGCTCAGAGCCTGACCGCGGCGCCGCGAAGCTTCCTCTGGCTCCCACGGCGGCGCCGGGAGGGGCGGCTTCTCCCTGAGTCACGTGGGGTGTGGGAGGGAAGAGCCTGCGCCCCTCCCCGGGTCACGCGGTCGGCAGCGGGCACAGCCCCGCCCCTTCCGTGGGTCCCCTGCGGGGAGGGCCTGCGCTTGTGGGTTCTTTGGTGGCCAATTAGCCATCATAGAGCGTAACACCCAGTGCTCATCCCGTCAAGTGCCCCCTCAGGGCCCGTCACCCAGTCACCCCCACCCCCGCCCTCCTCCCCTTCCACCTCCCCTAGCTCGTTTCCCGGAGTTAGGAGTCTTCACGTTCTGTCTCCCTTTCTGACGTTTCCCACACGTTTCTTCTCCCTTCCCTCATATTCCCTTTCACTATTATTTATATTCCCCAGATGAATGAGAACATACACTGTCTGTCCTCCTCCGACTGACTTACTTCACTCAGCATAATACCCTCCAGGTCCATCCACGTTGAAGCAAACGGTGGGTATTTGTCGTTTCCAATGGCTGAGGAATATTCCATTGTATACGTAGACCACAGCTCTTGACCGGAGGCTCCTTCCACAGTTTGGCTATTGTGGACATTGCTGCTAGAAACATCGGGGTGCAGGTGTCCCGGCGTTTCATTGCATCTGAATCTTTGGGGTAAATCCCCAGCAGTGCAATTGCTGGGTCGTAGGGCAGGTCTATTTTTACCTCTTTGAGGAACCTCCACACAGTTTTCCAGAGCGTCTGCACCAGTTCCCATTCCCACCAACAGTGTATGAGGGTTCCCCTTTCTCCACATCCTCTCCAACATTTGCTGTTTCCTGCCTTGTTAATGTTCCCCATTCTCACTGGTGTGAGGTGGTATCTCATTGTGGTTTTGATTTGTATTTCCCTGATGGCCAGTGATGCGGAGCATTTTCTCATGTGCGTGTTGGCCATGTCTATGTCTTCCTCTGTGAGATTTCTGTTCATGTCTTTTGCCCATTTCATGATTGGATTGTTTGTTTCTTTGGTGTTGAGTTTAATAAGTTCTTTATAGATCTTGGAAACTAGCCCTTTATCTGATATGTCATTTGCAAATATCTTCTCCCATTCTGTAGGTTGTCTTTGAGTTTTGTTGACTGTATCCTTTGCTGTGCAAAAGCTTCTTATCTTGATGAAGTCCCAATAGTTCATTTTTGCTTTTGTTTCTTTTGCCTTCGTGGATGTATCTTGCAAGAAGTTACTATGGCCGAGTTCAAAAAGGGTGTTGCCTGTGTTCTTCTCTAGGATTTTGATGGAATCATGTCTCACATTTAGATCTCTCATCCATTTTGAGTTTATCTTTGTGTATGGTGCAAGGGAGTGGTCTAGTTTTGTTCTTCTGCATGTGGATGTCCAATTTTCCCAGCACCATTTATTGAAGAGACTGTCTTTCTTCCAGTGGATAGTCTTTCCTCCTTTATCGAATATTAGTTGCCCATAAAGTTCAGGGTCCACTTCTGGATTCTCTATTCTGTTCCACTGATCTATGTGTCTGTTTTTGTGCCAGTACCACACTGTCTTGATGACCACAGCTTTGTAGTACAACCTGAAATCTGGCATTGTGATGCCCCCAGATATGGTTTTCTTTTTTAAAATTCCCCTGGCTATTCGGGGTCTTTTCTGATTCCACACAAATCTTAAAATAATTTGTTCTAACTCTCTGAAGAAAGTCCATGGTATTTTGATAGGGATTGCATTAAACGTGTATATTGCCCTGGGTAACATTGACATTTTCACAATATTAATTCTGCCAATCCATGAGCATGGAATATTTTTCCATCTCTTTGTGTCTTCCTCAATTTCTTTCAGAAGTGTTCTATAGTTTTTAGGGTATGGATCCTTTACCTCTTTGGTTAGGTTTATTCCTAGGTATCTTATGCTTTTGGGTGCAATTGTAAATGGGATTGACTCCTTAATTTCTCTTTCTTCAGTCTCATTGTTAGTGTATAGAAATGCCACTGACTTCTGGGCATTGATTTTGTATCCTGCCACGCTACCGAATTGCTGTATGAGTTCTAGCAATCTTGGGGGGGAGACTTTTGGGTTTTCTATGTAGAGTATCATGTCATCGGCGAAGAGGGAGAGTTTGACTTCTTCTTTGCCAATTTGAATGCCTTTAATGTCTTTTTGTTGTCTGATTGCTGAGGCTAGGACTTCCAGTACTATGTTGAACAGCAGTGGTGAGAGTGGACATCCCTGTCTTGTTCCTGATCTTAGGGGAAAGGCTCCCAGTGCTTCCCCATTGAGAATGATATTTGCTGTGGGCTTTTCATAGATGGCTTTTAAGATGTCGAGGAATGTTCCCTCTATCCCTACACTCTGAAGAGTTTTGATCAGGAATGGATGCTGTATTTTGTCAAATGCTTTCTCTGCATCCAATGAGAGGATCATATGGTTCTTGGTTTTTCTCTTGCTGATATGATGAATCACATTGATTGTTTTACGGGTGTTGAACCAGTCTTGTGTCCCAGGGATAAATCCTACTTGGTCATGGTGAATAATTTTTTTAATGTACTGTTGGATCCTATTGGCCAGTATCTTGTTGAGAATTTTTGCATCCATGTTCATCAGGGATATTGGTCTGTAATTCTCCTTTTTGGTGGGGTCTTTGTCTGGTTTTGGAATTAACGTGATGCTGGCCTCATAGAACGAATTTGGAAGTACTCCATCTCTTTCTATCTTTCCAAACAGCTTTAGGAGAATAGGTATGGTTTCTTCTTTAAACGTTTGATAAAATTCCCCTGGGAAGCCATCTGGCCCTGGACTCTTGTGTCTTGGGAGGTTTCTGATGACTGCTTCAATTTCCTCCCTGGTTATTGGCCTGTTCAGGTTTTCTATTTCTTCCTGTTCCAGTTTTGGTAGTTTGTGGCTTTCCAGGAATGCGTCCATTTCTTCTAGATTGCCTAATTTATTGGCGTATAGCTGTTCATAATATGTTTTTAAAATCGTTTGTATTTCCTTGGTGTTGGTAGTGATCTCTCCTTTCTCATTCATGATTTTATTAATTTGAGTCTTCTCTCTCTTCTTTTTAATAAGGCTGGCTAATGGTTTATCTATCTTGTTAATTCTTTCAAAGAACCAACTCCTGGTTTTGTTGATCTGTTCCACAGTTCTTCTGGTCTCGATTTCATTGAGTTCTGCTCGAATCTTTATTAACTCCCTTCTTCTCTTGGGTGTAGGATCTATTTGCTGTTTTTTCTCTAGCTCCTTTATGTGTAAGGTTAGCTTTTGTATTTGAGTTCTTTCCAGTTTTTGAATGGATGCTTGTATTGCGATGTATTTCCCCCTTAGGACTGCTTTTGCTGCATCCCAAAGATTTTGGATGGTTGTATCTTCATTCTCATTAGTTTCCATGAATCTTTATTTTTAATTTTTTAAAATTTTTATTTATTTATGATAGTCACACAGAGAGAGAGAGAGGCAGAGACATAGGCAGAGAGAGAAGCAGGCTCCATGCACCGGGAGCCCGACGTGGGATTCGATCCCAGGTCTCCAGGATCGCGCCCTGGGCCAAAGGCAGGCGCCAAACCGCTGCGCCACCCAGGGATCCCCTCCATGAATCTTTTTAATTCTTCCTTAATTTCCTGGTTGACCCTTTCATCTTTTAGCAGGATGGTCCTTAACCTCCACGTGTTTGAGGTCCTTCCAAACTTCTTGTTGTGATTTAGTTCTAATTTCAAGGCATTATGGTCTGAGAATATGCAGGGGACGATCCCAATCTTTTGGTATCGGTTCAGACCCGATTTGTGACCCAATATGTGGTCTATTCTGGAGAAAGTTTCATGTGCACTTGAGAAGAATGTGTATTCAGTTGAGTTTGGATGTAAAGTTCTGTAGATATCTGTGAAATCCATCTGGTCCAGTGTATCATTTAAAGCTCTCGTTTCTTTGGAGATGTTGTGCTTAGAAGACCTATCGAGTATAGAAAGAGCTAGATTGAAGTCACCAAGTATAAGTGTATTATTACCTAAGTATTTCTTCACTTTGGTTAATAATTGATTTATATATTTGGCAGCTCCCACTTTCGGGGCATATATATTGAGGATTGTTAAGTCCTCTTCTTGGACAGATCCTTTAAGTATGATATAGTGTCCCTCTTCATCTCTCACTACAGTCTTTGGGGTAAATCTTAGTTTATCTGATATAAGGATGGCTACCCCTGCTTTCTTTTGAGGACCATTCGAATGGTAAATGGTTCTCCAACCTTTTATTTTCAGGCTGTAAGTGTCCTTCTGTCTAAAATGAGTCTCTTGTAGACAGCAGATAGATGGGTCCTGCTTTTTTATCCAGTCTGAAACCCTGCGCCTTTTGATGGGGTCATTAAGCCCATTCACATTCAGAGTTACTATTGAGAGATATGAATTTAGTGTCATCATGATAACTATTCAGTCCTTGTTTTTGTGGAATGTTCCACTGAACTTCTTCTTAAAGGGGAATTTTAAGAGTTCCCCCTTAAAATTTCTTGCAGAGCTGGTTTGGAGGTCACATATTCTTTTAGTTGCTGCCTGTCTTGGAAGCTCTTTATCTCTCCTTCCATTTTGAATGAGAGCCTTGCTGGATAAAGTATTCTTGGTTGCATGTTCTTCTCATTTAGGACCCTGAATATATCCTGCCAGCCCTTTCTGGCCTGCCAGGTGTCTGTGGAGAGGTCTGCTGTTACCCTAATACTCCTCCCCATAAAAGTCAGGGATTTCTTGTCTCTTGCTGCTTTAAGGATCTTCTCTTTATCTTTGGAATTTGCAAGCTTCACTATTAAATGTCGAGGTGTTGAACGGTTTTTATTGATTTTAGGGGGGGGATCTCTCTATTTCCTGGATCTGAATGCCTGTTTCCCTTCCCAGATTAGGAAAGTTTTCAGCTAGAATTTGTTCAAATACATATTCTGGCCCTCTGTCCCTTTCGGCACCCCCGGGAACACCAATTAAACGTAGGTTTTTCTTCCTCAGGCTGTCGTTTATTTCCCTTAATCTATCTTCATGGTCTTTTAATTGTTTGTCTCTTTTTTCCTCAGTTTCCCTCTTTGCTATTAACTTGTCTTCTAGGTCACTCACTCGTTCTTCCACCTCGTTAACCCTCGTCGTTAGGACTTCTAGTTTGGATTGCATCTCATTCAATTGATTTTTAATTTCTGCCTGATTAGCTCTAAATTCTGCAGTCATGAAGTCTCTTGAGTCCTTTATGCTTTTTTCTAGAGCCACCAGTAGCTGTATAATAGTGCTTCTGAATTGGCTTTCTGACATTGAATTGTAATCCAGATTTTGTAACTCTGTGGGAGAGAGGACTGTTTCTGATTCTTTCTTTTGAGGTGAGGTTTTCTTTCTAGTCATTTTGCTCAGTGCAGAGTGGCCAAAAGCAAGTTGTATTGGGAAAAGGAGAAAAAGGAGAGAAAGAAGGAAAGAAAAGAGAAAGAGAAAAAAAAGGAAGAAAAAGAAACGAAAAAGAAAAAAAAGGGAAGAAAAAGAGAAAGAAAAAGAAAGAAAGGAGAAAAAAGGGGGGTGGGGGAAGGAAAGAAATCAAAAAGCAAAAAAAAAAAAAAAAGAACCACGGGGGAGTATCTTCTGATTCTGTGTACTTTAAGTCCCTTGGCTTCCCCTGGAAGTTGTCAGTCTAGCTGGTCTTCTGGGGGAGGACCCTGCTGTGCTGATTTTCAGGTGTTAGCAGTTGGGGGAGCTGCTCTGCCCCTGCGTGGTGCAGGGCTCAGTGGGGGTTGTTTACCCCGTGAGGCCCCAGGAGCAAGAGCCCTAGTGGCGGGGCAGCTCTGGAAACCTGGATTCAGCCCCCGCAGGAACTCCGGAGCGTCTGCAGGGCCTGAGGCTCCGGGGCGGGGCCACTGATCTGCTCAGCTCGGGGCAGGAGCGTCCTTGCTGTCCTGGGCCCTCCCGGCCTCTGCCTGTCCCGGGGGAGGCCGGATCCTGGGCTGTGTCCCGGCGCCCTGTGCTCCGGAGCCTGCGCTGTTGGATTCGCGCTCCCGGGCCGCGCAACCCCCTCCGTGGAGCCGCCGCCCGAACCTCTCCGAGCTGCTCCGGGTCCCGCCGGGTCCCGCCGTGCGCGCTGCAGCCCTTAGGGAGCTCGGCGCACTCTCCTGGGCGCGCAGTTGCTCTGTTACTGTCCCGGGGAGCCCGAGGGCATCCCCGCCCTCCTGGGTCCTGCTCCAACTCCCTGCGAGCCCCTTTCCGCCCGGAAAGGTTGGTGTAGCTCCTGCTTCTCCGGGAAGGGGCTCTCCTGCCCTGGGGACACTCCCCCGGCCTCAGCCCGGCTCCTCGCGGGGCCCCTCCCCCTTGGAGGCCTTTGTTTCTTTATTTCTTTTTTCCCGTCTTCCTACCTTGATAGAAGCGCAAACTCTTCTCACTATAGCATTCCAGCTGGTCTCTCTTTAAATCTCAGGCCGAATTCATAGATTTTCAGGAGAATTTGAAGGTTTTCTAGGTAATTTGGTGGAGACAGGTGATTTGGGGACCCTACTCTTCCGCCATCTTGCCCCTCCCTCCACTGTTCCTGTTTTAGACACCAGGAAACAGGTTCCTAGAGAGGTTTGTTGATCCTACCCTGGGTCACGTGGTGTGAAGGGCAGAGCCGGGCTTGCAGCGGACTACACAGATTCAGACGCTGCAGCATCCCCACTGTGCAGTGCTGTCTCCACTGCCTTGTCACCAGTCAATATCTGTCCTATTCACCAGGTGCAAGGAGGTGTGTGCAGCATGACCAGGTGAGTAAGAACTTCAAATTATCTGCCATCTTTGATCCTAATCATTCTCAGGAAGACACACATAATATACCCACACGATAAAAAGTCACCCACTAGGAGATCCATCAAACACATCACCTGGGCACAGCTCTGCTCAAGGAGATCTTGGGGTGGGGGAGGCTTTCTGGGAGGGGGCAAACAGTGCCTCCATCGGAGGAACACATTCAGGGTACCTGGAGCATAGCCTAGGTCATGGCTGGGCCAGGCAGTAAGGGAGACGATGTCTCTTGCAGAGGAGATGGCACTTGGATGGAATCAGGAGGTGGCAATGAAGACCACTTGCCACACACACAGCTGAATGATATTGATGTTTTCAGTGGTCTCCAGGAAACCCAGACAAACATCAGCCACATCCTCCTGATGGCTGGAGAGAGCCTTTGGGCAACTGGGGATGATTTGTATGTATTTTAAAGATATAATATGGCTTTACAATGACTGGAAGCTTTACCTCATATCATGGAATCCCTGCATGTGTTGTTTCTTTTTCATCAAGTGCAAGCCTTATCAACATAGTATTTGATGAAACATCCATGACCAAAAATAGTTTTTTAACTGTATCCAAAACAGCTCTTTTCTGTGAAGATTAATTAAATAAAAAAGTATTTACTTATTTATTTTTAAGTAAGTAAATAAATTTTTTGTGGAAGAAGTTGTACATAAACAAAACACCAAAATCCACCACTAAAAAATTGTACCTATAATAAGTTTAAATTTTTTTAAGTTGGAGGAGGAATACAATCCAACATAACTGTGTCTAACTCAGGATGTTTACAGTAGGCTGTTGTCCATATCAGCCAGAGGTGCTATGTCCTAATATTCAGTATACAATTCTTAACACAATTTCTTTTTAAAAGACACTAACCTCGAAATAAGTCAATCGGAGGACAAACATTATATGGTCTCATTCACTTGGGGAATATAAAAAATAGTGAAAGGGAATAAAGGGGAAAGGAGAAAAAATAAGTGGGAAATATTGGAAAAGGAGACAGAACATAAAGACTCCTAACTCTGGGAACGAACTAGGGGGTGGTGGAAGGGGAGGTGGGCAGGGGGTGGGGGTGACTGGGTGGCGGGCACTGAGGTGGGCACTTGATGAGATGAGCACTGGCTGTTATTCTGTATGTTGGCAAGTTGAACACAAACAAAAAAATAAATTTATTTAAAAAATGACACTAACCTCTATTTTTACCATGAATGTCATGTATGTGACCTAACAGTATCATGTGACTGCATGTGGCGTTTCACCTGAGATGATTTTTGTTTACCCCAGGGATCATGACCATGGCCTGAGAATATTCAAATGAATACGGTTTGGTCACTGACTAAGGTGAAAATGGCAGCTTAGAGACCTCCCAAAACTCTCTCTTCCAACAAAGCAATCAACGTACTGGCAACAAGTGCCACCATCATTATTTTCAGAATTCTGGCAATTAAACAAAACTTGCAGCAGTAGGGGAAATACTGAATCCAGGAAACAAAAGTTTAAAAAACCCAGCTAAGCCACAGTCAGAAAGACGCATGAGATTTCTGCTGTTGTCATTTGCTTAGATCCCATTCCCTCCCCTGCAGTCTCATGACAGTTCAGAAAAATGAGCAGCAATGTTCACAGTGCAAGTCAGCAATGTGGGATACCTGGGTGGCTCAGCAGTTGAACCTCTGGCGTTGGTTCAGAGTGCGATCCTGGAGTCCCAGGATGGAGTCGCACATCAGGCTCTCTGCATGGAGCCTGCTTCTCCCTTGCCTGTGTCTGCCTCTCTCTCTCTCTCTCTCTCTCTCTCTCTCTCTCTTTCTGTCTCTCATAAATACATAAAATATTTGAAAAAAATTTTTAAAAAGAAAGTCATTCATATGGCAGCCACTGGAGAGAGCAGAGCTGGCCTGGAGCCCCCTCACCACCTCCCTCCTGGAGAATTATAGTAAATGGGCCAATCCGGTGGAAACTGTGTAAGACCCAATCTCTTCAACTGTCCACATTGAGTCTGACTGGGAAGGTGCCCAGAATTAAAAGCCTTTCCCTGGCATAACTGTCAAAAAAGACATAAAAGAGAAAAAGAAGAGGGGCAATTGTTCAACTTGTGATTGCTTAAAGTGATGGATAACAATTTGAGCAAACAATAGGCTAACAAAAGCCTTAAGCGAGCACTAAGGGGCTTTGAGAAGCTCCAACTTCTCAGGAATCCAGAACATGCACCTTGTAGGGCTGTGTGCATGCTCCGCAAACCTGACAAGCTCCCCTACACTGGCACCTCTGGCTGACCCTGATGCTGTGCACAAGCAAGAAGTGAGGGTTGCAGCAGAGTTTTCAGCTGTTGGCTCACTATGAAAGGCCCCTTGGCACAGATGGAGCCACTCCTCCTGTTTGAGGCTGCTAATGCATACCCTACCCAGTCACCGACTGACCACCAGCATTCAAGCCAGGCCTACAGTGGCCACGCATGAGCAATTTGCCAGCTTGGAGAATTAGTTTAGAATAGACACTAATATCTTATTAGACAGCAATGACAAAAAGCAGTAACATCAACTCCGGGGGAGGCATAAGGTCTGATACCAAGAGTTTCCAAGTTCTATTATTTATTATTTTATTTATTTTTTAAATATTTTATTTATTGATTCATGAGAGACACTGAGAGAGAGAGAAGCAGTGACACGAGCAGAGACACAGGCAGAGGGAGAAGCAGGCTCCATGCAGGGAGCCGGATGTGGGATTCGATCCTGGGACTCCAGGATCACACCCTGGGCTGAAGGCAGGCACCAAACCACTGAGCCACCCAGGGATCCCGCAAGTTCTATTATTTTAAAGCCCAGCCTATACTTCCCTGCCTCTGGGACAACAAGAGATCTGGAAGGGAAATACAAATTCTGGCTCTATGTAGAAAAGCATTGGCACAGAGGATTGAGATTGCCTTCCTTACACAGGCCTGGCTCTTAGGTTGGCCGCCAGCTATGTCCAGTTGTAGGAGGGGCTCTGTTCCCAATGAAAGAGCTAGGGAATTATCTGTCTTTGCCTTTTTCTAGTTTTTGGTGTTTTCTGGAAACTCAGGGCTTTCCTTGACTTGAAGCTGCAGTATTGCCATCTCTGACATTCCATGCCCTTTGTCTCCGTGTCTGTGTTTCCAAACCTACAACAGCCTACATTGGACAACCTGTAAGGACAACAGCCATTCAATTAGGGCCCACCCTAGTCCAGTGTTAACTGTATCTCAACTGGATTATATCTGCAAAGATCTTATTTCCAAATAAGAACACATTCACAGGCACTGTGGGCTTTGACTCTTCTATATGGTTTGGGGGTGGGGGAGGACACAATTACAGCTATAGCAGGGCTGAACAGCAGACTTGAGCAGGAGGAAGACAGAACCAGTAAATTTGAAGGTAGGTCACTTGACATCCAGTCTGGTAAATGGCACATTAAAAAAAAAAATCTAAGAGCACGGGAAGAGAATGAGTGGAGTCCCAAAGCCCAGAGACCTGGGTACTACTATCAAGCATCCCAACACAGGCACTGAGACAGTCCCCAGAAAAATAAAAGACAGGAAGGGATACTGAGAATACATGAAGGAGTAATAGCCCAAATCGTAGCACATTTCATGCAAAACAGTCATCTAAACATTGAAGAAGTTCAACAAAGATAGGATAAATCCATCCCCTAGCACAATGTTTCAAGGCCAAAGACAAAAGCTGAATCACTGGAAGTGGCAAGAAAAAGGAAAGCATCATCATGTAGAGGCTCCTCAATAAGGTGAATGACTTATTTTCATAAACTACAGAGGCCAGAGGCATCAGGGTGACACAAAAAGGTTCTGGAGGGGATCTCTGGGTGGCTTGGCAGTTTGGCACCTGCCTTTGGCCCAGGGCATGATCCTGGGGTCCTGGGATTGAGTCCTGCATCGGGCTCCCTGCATGGAGCCTGCTCCTCCCTCTGCCTGTGTCTCTGCCCCTCTCTCTCTCTCTGTCTATCATAAATAAATAAATAAATAAATCTTTTTAAAAAAACAAAAAGGTTCTGGAGGAGAAAATCTGTCAAGCAACAAATGTGCATCTAGCACAGATATCCTTCAGCAATGAAGGACATGTCAAGACCTTCCCAGATAAATAAAACCTGAGAGAAGCCTCTGCCGTCACCAGCTCTACAAGAAACGTTAGGGGGGAGTCCTTCAATCTGAAAGGAAAAGACAACAGAGTACCTCAATTCTCCACAGAGAAATAGTCACAGAGGGAAACATACAAGCAAGTATAAATGCCTAGGAGGGTAAGATGTATATGGAATAAACATATAAAAATATATTCTTCTGATTTTCAAGAACACTACATAAAGTAAATAAAAATAGGTGTTGATCAGCACACAAGGTAAAATGTAGGGTGTAGGACAATAATGGCACAGGGAAGGGATATCAATTGGCTAAGGTCGATGAATGCCTTGGAAATGAACCTGGTCTTAAGCCAATTAGACTGTCATACATAAAGAAGTTAACTGTAATGCCCAGGAAAGCTACTAAAACTATAAGCCACAACACATGGGAAAAGCAACATGGGGATTTAGTAATTCCTCTAGAATAGAACACCAAGAAGAGCAATAATGTAGGAATGTGAGAACAAAAAGACATAATGCATAGAAAACAGATGGAAAAAATGAGAGTATGCAACGCTACCTGAAAAGTAATTAGGTAAATTTACACAGTCCATTAAGAGGCAGAGACTGGAAGAGGGAATAAAAATCTGTCATCTCTCTGCCATCGTCCAGAGTCCCCCTTTACGTCCAGGACACAAGTAGGATGAGGCTTAATGATGGGAAAATGGGCACCAAGCAGATATTAACCCAAAGAACTAGACCAGCTTTGTTAATATAAGACAAAACTTATGGCATTTTTTACAGAAAGGAGGATGATTTATAGTAACAAAAGTGGCCACTCTTCACGAATTACGAACGTGTCACACTTAACGAGAAGGCTCCAAAATACATGACATGAAAGGATAGAATTGAAGAGAGGTACGGACCCCTCAACATAATGCTTGGAGGCTACAATACTTGACTTCTGACAACTCAGAGACTGTTATTTCTTGTTATGCTCACATCAGCACCATGGGGTGGGCAGAGTGTGGGGCTGGGGGCCATAATTTAAGGTGAAGGGCACAGAAGCTTGGAGAGATGAAGTGACTTGCTCAGGGTTGCAGCACAGATGAGGGAGGGTTCTGAGGTGGGGGCAGCAGATGGTTCCCTGGTCACCTGGATATGAGCTCATACCCTGTGCACCAAACCAAGCCCTGCCCTCACTTCCTTGTCCACATCCTCCTGCCCAGCACTGTTGCAAGGACTGCAGCTGCCCAAGAGAATGGCCCAGATCCCGAGCCATCTCTTGGTTCTGCATTTCAATTCCTGACACAAATGCAATATCTTTCCCCCAAAGAAGACCCCCTAGTGGACTGAGGGGAATCCAAACATGTCTCCACCTCCTTCTCACTTAACTCTGCACCCACACAAGTTGATTCTCTCAGCAGCCCTGCTCTGAGAATTCCTGATTCGGGTGACCACCCTGGATGACCAGTAGTGTTCCTGACTCCCAACTGTCGTAGAACCCAGGACATTCCAAACCAACTGCACACATGACAGTTCCCCAGAGAATTAGCTTGGATCTTCAACTGACCAAACCTCATTGTGAATCCATTAATGAACGAGGACAGGGGCTCCTGGTCAGGCTGGTGTTCGGTGGCTTACTGCTTGAAGTCTACAAGCCCCCATGTCTTCTAGACTAAAATCTGTACAGCCTAGACTCAGGCCTTGTGAGAAGGCCTCGTGCAGGAAGTAGCTGCACTAGCTCTGAGTGGGCACCTTCCCAGCTCCTTCTTTCATCCCAGCGTCTAGGCTCTGCTGCACAAACTAGTTACTTCTCTCGAATCTACATACTGATTTACCCCCACAGTACCTTCAAAGCTACAGTCAGTGGAAGTGATACTCGTGGCTCTCCCTTGTTGATGGCCAGATGCCCCTGTGGGTGCTGTGGAACCCACTGATGGGGAAATCCAGTAGAATTTATTGGCTGCAGGTGGTTATGCTGTGACTCCCGTGTTTCAACTCTTTATGATCTTTTTCTTCTCATAACAGGAGTCATGATCCTGGAAAATACACCAAAGATAGAACCATTAACATGCAGCTCGGGAAGACTGAGGAGGCAGGTCATCAGGGTGCCTAGGGCACGTGTGTGTGAAGCAGGCCCATCCACACCTTCACACAGGCCTCGAGGTCCCCTGTGTCCATGGAGGGTCTCTAGGGCAGCTGCACAGGGGCCTCTCTTCCACGGAAACACGTTCACACATCAGACTCTGGAGGGGTGTGCAGGCTGGCATGAGCTAAGGGACAGGGGAGCCTATGTAGTGACACCAGAGGAAATATTTGTTAACATCAACTACTCTGGGAGTCGTCTTTCAGGTCCAGCAAACAGGACAGATCCATGAAGTTTTGCACAAAGGCCTGTAAATCACAAAGGGGAGAGTTTACCTCTCCACCATCTCCTGGCTCACACTAGAACTCAGCCTCTGGGTTCTCACATACAAGAGAGGGGGGCTGTGGCCCTCAGGTCACGTCCCCTGTAGGTCAGTGACAAGCCCTACAGTCTCCCCAGCACAAGTCCCAAGAAGCTTCACCAAACAAACCCCACTTGGACATGTGGTAGTGGCAGAGGGAGGGAAGTGCAGACCTGCTGAGACCGATAATTTTCAAATAGCAAGAAAAGATGACTCCAATATAGCACAGTCAAGCTCATGAATCCAGTTCCTCTTACAATTACAGCATTCAGAAACGTGACAGGAGAAAATCAGAGTTCTGCACAAATTTCCACTACCTTTGGGATTTCTTATCCACCTTCCTCAGCCTCCAGAGGACTATGGTCCACCCCACTGTCCCAGAAGTCCTGACCCACTGCCTGCTACCTGAGGGCTCTTCTGATGTTGAGTTAGAATGCACCCTGACTTCTGTCATTGCACTAATGATGCCCTTAATACATTTAAAATTGTTCTTTGAAATAGAAAACACGAGGCAGCGTTTTGGTAGCTTTCTCTGAAGTATACAGCACTGATGTAACGATAGCAATTATCCTTGAAGTGATGAGTCAACCTCCGCAGTACCTTCATCTCTTTCAGTTTATGGGGTGTACCCGGGTGGGTGTACAGAAGCGCATTTTCTTGAATTTCCAACTGGAAGGGAGAGATGTGGCTGTGCAGGACTGCGTGACTTCTGTCTCCACCCCAACACACGTCCTGGGAAATGCACAGCAATAGGGAGCAGTGTTGGCCTACTCACTAGTGTGCTATAAGGAGGCTAAATGGGGTTTGCTACAAGTAGGGCCTGGAGCCCAGGCAAGGATGTGTGCTTCACAATTTCTCTGTAGATGTGTAGCAATTGAATGACTGGTTAAGGAGTTAGACATCTGGTCATGGGTGGATCTAGAAAGCGGGCTTGGATGGCTCCCCAGCACGGGAGGTGAAAAGATTATGAAGTTTTTCCTCTGATCTGTTAAATTGTCCCACTCCAAAAGTTTATCTTCTTCTTGTTTTGTTACTCAAGCTGGAACCCACTGGTCAGTACAGAGGCAGCGTGCTGCTGACAATGCTGCCAACCACCTGTCCTCTAAGTCACTGTGTGTGGTAGAGATCTTCAGGGATGGCCTTGGAGACGATGCTGCTTTTGGATGATGTTTTGAGAGCTGCTGAAAAGACCTCCTACTGCTTCCTTCTGCCACAAATCACACAATTCAGAACATAATCTGTAAACATTGGGGTGCAGGTGTTCCAACATTTCATTGCATCTGTATCTTTAGGGTAAATCCCCAGCAGTGTAATTCCTGGGAATCAGTGAGGGTGACAAAACATGAGACACTCCTAACACTTGGAAACAAACAAGGTGTGGTGGAAGGGGAGGTGGGCGGGTGGTTGGGTTAACTGGGTGATGGGCACCAAGGGGGGCACGTGGTGGGATATGCACTGGGTGTTATGCTATATGTTAGCAAATTGAACTCCAATTAAAAAAATAGAATAAGAAGGGAAAAAAGGGATCCAAGTCATTTAGAATCAGTAACAATTTTGCAGTCTTGTCAAATTTCAAAACAATAACACTTCATTTTTATTTTTTATTTATTTTTAAATTTTTAAAAAAACTTATTTATGATAGTCACAGAGAATGAGAGAGAGAGAGAGAGAGAGAGAGAGACAGAGACCTAGGCAGAGGGAGAAGCAGGCTCCATGCACCGGGAGCCCGACGTGGGATTCAATCTCTGGTCTCCAGGATCGCGCCCTGGGCCAAAGGCAGGCGCTAAACTGTTGTGCCAACCAGGGATCCCACACTTCATTTTTAAAATGAAAAAAAAAAAAAAACCACACAAACTTTTTCAAGTACTGAAGACTTTTCATCCTGAGTTTGTTACAATATGAACACCCAGGATAGAAAGCAGCTGTCATCCAAATATTACCGAGGTGCCCTCCTGCAGCCACTGGGGGGACAGGTGGAAAGACCCGGTGGATTCATCACCACTGGGCCTTGGGGAAGAGCTCACAGCAAGTGGGCATCGCCAATGGCTGTCGACACCTGCTCTGGTTCAGAGGGACAGTGGCTCCTGTTGGACATGGCTGTGAAATTCTCAGGAAAGAGGAGGGGGAAGGCAAAGACATTTGGAACTGGTGAGCATCTTCCTGTGGGATTGATCTTTGTCTTTCCCAAGTGATTTATAATCTGTCCCACCTGCCTCTATGCTCACATGCCAATCACTGTTTTTTTTTAAGGACAGTTAGGATCTTGTACCAAAGCATCTGGTACAATTTCATTCTCCTACATGCCAATGTGGAGACACTGCCCCCTCTCAGACGTCGTGACCCTCTTGCTCAGCTCTTGCTCTGCGTCTGCAAAGTGTGTTGACCACAGTGGGGAAGAAACAGTAGAGCCATTCTGTGAAATGCTTAATTTCCACTTACCATATGAGGGGCACACCTTAGGGCCCTGAAACACTGGCCTATGGTAAACTGTGTACAGACCCTGTCACGGAGATTAGAGCTGTTTACATCGTTAGGCATAAGTTACATCATGACCTAAAGGATGGAACCGAGCCTCTCCTTTGCCTTCCTGGGCTTCGCTTTCAGCCCAGAGGGGCAGTGCCCCCCTCTGACTATGCCTCTAGGGTTCCTTGCTTGGCTAATGGACAGTCAGACGGGCTCTCCATCAAGAACAGATCACACATTCCCTTTGTCACATCCCTGCCTCCTGACATCATCTTGTGGAGTGAGAGACATGTCCTCTTGCCATGCGAAGGGGTTAGCTAGCACTGGAGTCCTCTGGTTCCTTGGACCCCCGTGTTCTTCACCATTGCAGACCTTGAGACATTGGAGCACATATCAAAAATGAGCTTGCCTTTTTAATGTGTTTCCTTTCAGTCTTGGTTAGTCCTCTGGGGTTGGAAAGGAATGTTTGTATATGCCGCCCAGCTAGTTCAAAGACATACAGCATTGTACTTCCTTTGTGGTATCTCACCCCCTTGTGATTTCCTTTTTTCTTTTTAAAAATATTTTTTTATTTATGATAGTTACACACACACACACACACACACACACACACAGAGAGAGAGAGAGAGAGAGAGAGAGAGAGAGAGAGAGGCAGAGACATAGGCAGAGGGAGAAGCAGGCTCCATGCACCGGGAGCCCGATGTGGGATTTGATCCCGGGTCTCCAGGATCGCGCCCTGGGCCAAAGGGGATCCCCAAAAAACAAGTCTTATCAAAGTATGAAGAGATTTTAAATGCTACTGATGATTAAAGAAAGTGAACACAGGGATCCCTGGGTGGCGCAGCGGTTTGGCGCCTGCCTTTGGCCCAGGGCGCGATCCTGGAGACCCGGGATCGAATCCCACATCGGGCTCCCCGTGCATGGAGCCTGCCTCTCTCTCTCTCTGTGACTATCATGAATAAATAAATAAAATCTTTAAAAAAAAAAAAGAAAGTGAACACAAAAGCATACGAGAACATCAGGCCGTGTTCAGCGCGACATCATTTGTTCTTCCAATTTCGATTTCCTAGAGTTCTGCTCTAATATTGTTATTTCTCTTCTGCTGCGTGGTTTTAGCTCCCATCGCTGTTCTTTCTCCAGCTCCCATAAGTGTGCAGTTAGCTTGTGTACTTGAGATTTTTCATTTCTTGAGGCTTCTATTGATATGTCCTCCCTCTAATACCACCCTTGCTGCATCCCAGTGGTTTTGAACCATTGTGCTTTCATTTTCATTAGTTTGCATGAATCTTATACATTCTTCTCAAATTTCCTGGTGGACCTATTCATTCTGAAGGAGTAGGCTCTTTAACCTCCAAGTGTTTGTGTTCCTCCCAAATGTCCTCTTGGCAAGGAGTTGAAGTTTCAAAGCACTGAGGTTTGAAAAATACACAAGGAGAAGTCACAGTCTTGCATCAGTTCATGAACGCTGATTTGTGACCCAGTATGTGATCTACTCTGGAGAAAGTTGCCTGTGCAGCTGAGAAGAAGGTGCACTGTGCTGCATTAGGATGGAATGTTCTGTATCTATCTGTGAAGTCCATCTGGTCCAGTGTGTCATTCAAACCCTTGTTTCTTGGTGATCTTCTGCTTGGTGACATGTGTGTCCCTTGCTGAGTGTGGAGTATTGACCTCTTCTACTATGAGGGTTTCATTATCTGTGTGTTTCTTTAATTTGGTTATTAATTCTATTGGAAAAATCAGGCATCAGATGACCTGAAGGAGGAGGAGTTGCAAAATCTGAATAGACAGAGCTGAAAGTTGGATTATTAGTCAGATCCGAATCGGACAACACGTGTGCCTACGAACAATCTACCTAATTGCCTAAAGGAAAAGGCATAAAGTGGAGAAACAGTTCTTTTTTCTTATACCAATCTTTTTTTTAAATAAATTGATTTTTTATTGGTGTTCAATTTACCAACATACAGAATAACACCCAGTGCTCAACCCGTCAAGTGCCCCCCTCAGTGCCCGTCACCCATTCACCCCCACCCCCCACCCTCCTCCCCTTCCACCACCCCTAGTTCGTTTCCCAGAGTTAGGAGTCTTTATGTTCTGTCTCCCTTTCTGATATTTCACCCCACATTTCTTCTCCCTTCCCTTATATTCCCTTTCACTATTGGAGAAACAGGTTTTTAATAGCATCATTCAAGCTGACAACTTCTAATTTTGCCTCCATCAGGAATTTGTCTACTGAGCCTCTCAAATATCCATCCACCTTCTAGGTTGGTAGGTCCACTTCTAGGTCTCCAAATGTTTCATCTCTGGGTGGTCAGAAGGAAACTAAATTGCAACCCCTTAATAAACAAGGTTTCTCTTCTAGTCTCTCCTACATCAGCAAATGACTCAAAAGTTATCCAGTAATCAAACCAGAGGACTGAAAGCTTCTTTTTTAAGCTCTTTTATCAGGACACCTGGGTGAATCAGTGGTTGAGCATCTGTCTTTGGTTCAGATAGTGATCCCAGGATCCTGGGATGAAGGCCCACTTCAGGCACCCCACAGGGAGCCTGCTTCTCCCTCTGCGTATGTCTCTGCCTCTCTCTGTGTGTCTCTCATCAATCAATAAATAAAATCATTTAAAAAACCCTCTAATACATTACCACCCACATGCAATCAAGACATTTTATAAAATTAATTATAAAATATATATTTCAAGTCCAGGTGCTTCTCTCAACAGCCACCACTTTAATTTTAACCATCATTTTCTAGTCAGGACCACTACTCCAAATCCAGCCAGTACAAACTGAAAGAGACTTGTCAGGCAGGAACTGGGATGGTATGTTGGGAGACACCCTATTTTCTTCTACACAGATATATAAAAGATTAATAAAATATTTTTAAATGATGACACATGGATGGGAGCACAATCATGAGAAATACATGTATCAAAAGGCAAAAGGAAACACCAATGTGAGCAAGGCTTAATCCACGTGCATAATGCCCACTGTATTATGAATAAGGTGAAGTTTACTGAGAGCTCAGGTCTACAGGGAGATAAAACTGAGTGATCCAGGTGAGATAGTCCGTCAGATGCAAGCTCCATGTTTAAAACCAAGGACCACAGGAAGATTCTCACTCTGATGAAAGCAGAGGTGCCAAAATGGATGCAGATAACTTTGCAGGGCTACAGGAGGCTTAGAGTAGCATCCTGGGATTTTTATGGTAACCACTAGAAGCATGATTAAACTAGAAATCCAGCTGATCCAAGATGGTGATGTAGACAGACCTGAACTCACCCTGTCTGTGGACACATATCTCTACCAACAGCAAGAGAGACAGATACATGCTCATGAAGGGAACCCCCAGTCCTGATACAACAATCTACAGTGGGGAGGGATAGTACTGAGGGGCCATGAGCAGATTTGTCAGCACTGGGGTACAGAAGAAAAGCTGGAGTTGAAAAGAGCAACTAGAATATAAAGGAAACTGTCTTACAACCCTGACAAATGGCAGGGTGGTGGCTGGGACTCTCTCCTTGTTGGAGGCGCTGGCAAGTGCTGTGGTTTACAATATCCCTCCCAACTTGACAATGTAGACAGGAGCATGAGCTGGAAGTCCTAGCACACCTACCAACCCGGACTCAGGCTCCCAGCCCACACCAGTCCCTGCCTGTCTAAGAAGGCAGCCTCAGAGCAGCACACACTGAGAAGCCCTGATCAGCACTCACTACATATCCGGCTGTCTTGCCAAGGTGCCACAGGTGGACAACCTCAGAATAGTCCACGTCCACAGAAATTTCTCTCCAAAAGGCTTGCTTGGGCCCTCCTCGTGTGGAGTGCCCTGAGACCTCCTGGCTCCTGCCTGCTTGGCTTCAACCATCCAGGCAGGAAGCTTTCTTCATCCAGCACCTCAGTTTCCTGGCATGAATCCCAACCCCAGCCACTCCACTAGGGTTTCTTCTCTGGGGAGCACACTAGGACCCCCCCTGGCTTTCCAATCTAGCCGAATTTCCACACCAGGGTGACCCTGGTGCTGAGTGCACTGACAGACACCAGTTTGCAGCCAGTTCACCTTCAGCTGCCTTACTAGGGTGCCCTCTGAACAGAGAAACCTGGGACCACCCTGGCTCAGACCCCTTTCAGTTCCAGCTATTCCTCTAGGCAGCCCCAGTACAAAATGCCCTACGCCTCCCAGCACATGCCATCCATAGCTCCATCCAGACAATCAGTCACCAGGTGCACAGTCTACACAGGGAATGACCATACACAAGACCATCCCTTCAAGTTAGGAGAAGATTTTATTTTTATTTATTTATTTTTTTTTTTGAGAAGGAGATTTTAGGCCTAATTGTTTTTTTTAAAATTTTAATTAATTAATTAACTAATTTATGATAGAGAGAGAGAGAGAGAGGCAGAGACACAGGCAGAGGGAGAAGTAGGCTCTATGCACTGGGAGCCTGATGTGGGATTTGATCCCGGGTCTCCAGGATCGCGCCCTGGGCCAAAGGCAGGCAATAAACCACTGCGCCACCCAGGGATCCCCTAGGCCTAATTTTTAAAACAACAACAACAATGACAACACAGGAAGTCGAAATGAGGAGAAAGAAATATGCTTCAAATGAAAGAACAATAAACTTCAGAAAAGAAACTAAATGAAACAGAGATAAGCAATAGGTCTGTTAAAGAGTGTAAATTAATGATCATAAGAGATGATCACTGGATTGGATAGGAAAGTGGAAGAACTCAGTAAGAACTTCAACAAAGAGAAGGTATAAACTAAAAAAAAAACATTAAAAGGACTCATACATTTGGAGAATATAAAAATTAGTGAAAGGGAATAAAGGGAAAGGAGAGAAAATGAGTGAAAGTATCAGTGAGGGTGACAAAACATGAGAGACACCTAACCCTGGGAAATGAACAAGGGGTGGCAGAAAGGCAGGTGGGCGGGGGGACGGGGTCATTGAGTGATGGGCACTGAGGGGGGCACTTGACTGGATGAGCACTGAGTGATATGCAATATGTTGGCATATTGAATTCCAATAAAAATATACGAATATATAAAAAAATGAAAAAAGAGCTAAAGAATACAAACAGATACAAAAAATACAATGGAGAGAATCTAAACTAGATTTGTGGGTTCCAAAGAACAGATTGGCAGTCTAGAAGACCAAGTGATGGAAAGCTTGGAAGCTGATCAGTGAAAAGAAAAAAATAAGTATACAATATGAGGATAGATTAAGGGATTTCTTTTTTTTATAATAAATTTATTTTTTATTGGTGTTCACTTTGCCAACATACAGCATAACACTCAGTGCTCATCCCCTCAAGTGCCCCCTCAGTGCCCATCACCCATTCACACCCCCCCACCCTCCTCCCCTTCCACCACCCCTAGTTCATTTCCCAGAGTTAGGAGTCTCTATGTTCTGTCTCCCTTTGTGATATTTCCCACATATTTCAGATTAAGGGATTTCTTGGGCATCATGAAGCAAAGAAACTTTCACATTATTGTGGTCCCAGATGGAGAAGAGAGACAGGGCAGAAAACATAGTTGAAGAAATATTCTATGAAAACTTCTTTCACAGACATCCAGATTCAGGAAGAATGAAGAGCTCAAAAAAAGCAATCCAAAGAGACCCACACCTGACAAAATAATGAAAATGTCAAAAGTTAAGGATAAAATAGACTTAGAAATAGCAAGAGAGAAAACAACAAGTGCTATGTAAGGGAAATGCCTTCAGGCCATCAGTTGCATTTTTCAGGAGAAACCTTGCAGCCCAGAACAGAGTAGCAAAGGAAAAATCCTACAGCCGAGACTACTCCACTCAACAAGTTGATCATTCAGAATTGATGGAATTGAAGAGTTTCCCGGACAAACAGGACTCAAAGGAGATTATCGCCCCTAAAATGGCACTACAAGAAATGCGAAGGGACTTCTTTTATGTGGAAAAGAAAAGGTCATCACAGACTTAAGAATATTAGGAATATCTTTTAAAAAGGAGAAAAAATGAGTGGGAAATATCAGAAAGGGAGACAGAATATGAAAGACTCCTAACTCTGGGAAACGAACTAGGGGTGGTGGAAGGGGAGGTGGGCAGGGGGTGGGGGTGACTGGGTGACGGGCACTGAACTGGGCACTTGACGGGATGAGCACTGGGTGTTATTCTATATGTTGGCAAATTGAAAATTATTTTTCCTCCCTGCCACACTCCAGGCACTTGGCTGGTTACCTCTCTAGAATAATCGCAGCCCTGGTCAGCTTTTGATTCATTTCCTCCTCCTCATTTCCCCATGTATCATTGGCTCCAAACTCTTTCATGATCCCTCTTCTCCCTCAAACCTGTCTTGCTCTCCAGTCAACTCTCTGCCTCCTTCATCACTGGATTCCACGGATTCCATGTGCCAACCATCTGTTATTCCCTCTTGTAGCCTTGATCATCAACCCCTGCTACACCTTCATCCAGGATACTGCTGCATCTAGTCTCTTTCAAGAACCATACTGCACATTCCCACTTCACCTACAGAATATCTGTATTTGAGGTAAACAAACAAATATGTAGAGGATTCCCACTCAGCAAAGTTGTGAGAACAAACTAGCTCACTATGTATTTCCTCTACCGAAGTCCATTGCAATACTGAGCTTCTGTTCACATGAGTGAGGTTGGTGCATTACAGATTTTGAAATATGCCACTTAATATTTTCTTCTACATGCCAACTTGCAAAACAGTACAATATGATGGCATCTCATTTGTGTAAAGATGGCATACACATGGTCAGATAGGGGTACAATGATTGAAGGAAACAAAGACTGAAAACAACCCTGTAGAAAACTGCTTATATAGCTAACAGGATTAGCAGGGACATTAACTTTGCTTTAAATGTTGCATATATATCAGTGTTTTTTGGATTCATTGCTTCATAATCTAGATTGCTTACATTTTACGTACTACCTGCACTCAGGTCAGAAATATTTAACAACAGAAGAAAAATATAGAGAATCAACTGAGACCCTATAGTTGTTCACAGGACTTTACCACTGGAATGAAAATCTACATAATTTATCTGCATCTGAGAACTTCACTACTGACTAACATCATTAATTAGAGTATCATGACTAAAGAAATGAAATTAAAAGTGAAAATATTTTATGCAGTGAGAATCACACTTTTCCTTACATTTAAACGATGATGTCCAAATAAAAGATTTCACAGAATGGCAAGACATATCAAGGGCAAAGTCTCAGAACATGTAGCTCAAGGCAGAAATTAAGCATGAGGGAGAGAACCAGGATCCAACAAGTTTGATGGATGCCTTTTCTATTAGCGATTTTAGTTTTTAGCTTCACTGCAGAATAATATATGTGCCAATGCTGCACATTGAATATGTACATATTTAGGAGCGAGAACATAACACACTCTGATGCGCGAGTGGAGAAAGCAGTTTCTCCACAGACCAACGGTTAACGTAGGCAGACATTGGGATATAAAAATTCTGTAAGGCTGATCTAAATGTGTCCACTTCACCAACAGCTCGTAATAGTAGAGGCAGGAGTCCAACCCACCTTGGCCTTCCACTAGGCCCTCATCCAAAGGGCTATATGTCCTGCACCACAGACTTTGGAGGGCTAGCATGGCTGGCGAGAAGCTTTAAGACTTTATATCCATGAGGCAGGATAAATACTGGCTTGTGATTTCTTGGATGTTCCTCCCATTGAGAGGTGGGGATACGCACTTCGCTGTAATCAAAGAGGAAATTGGCGCTTACTTGCCACTGCAAGGTCCCCTGGACACAACATGGTGTAACATTCAAGTTTATGCTGCAAAAGCTCATCGTTTCCATTGGCCACTTGGGTCACTGCCCTGAGGAGCCCTCAGCCATCAAGTTAGAGGTTGGCTTGCTCTGAAGAAGCCCTGACAGTGGCAGGGCTCCTGTAGGCCTTCTAGCCAAATGCAGCCTCAACGACAGACATGGAGGGAGTCACCTCCAGAGGATTCCAACCCATAGCCAGAGAGTCTTCCTTACTGAGACTCCCCCAAATCATAGAACAGAAATCATGCATTCCCAAACTATGCCCTGTTTGATTTCCTCACCATGACCAGAGTAAAGTGGGTGTCTCATGCCACCAATTGGAAGGGGGGATACGTTAAAGCACACTTTTTATAATAAGGTCGACAAAAATAACACACATCTAGAAAATATAAATGCTATCATAGACCATACACTGACATCACAGTTTCCCTTCTGCTCCTCTCTGCTGCCTTCCAGGTTCTCCTGCTGGAAGCAACAACCATTGCCCTTCTGGACATCCCTCCAGATGTATGAATTCAGAAATTAGTAGCTATGACACCACAACAAGTATTACCTAAAAGCCTCTGCTTCATTGCGACTGTTCCCCCCAAATGAGAGTAGAGTCTGAACATTTTTTCATTGCTCTTTTAATGCTGCTCCTCTGGTCAGATGATTACACTTTCTTAAGTTTCCTGTAATTGATTTTCGTTTATTCCCTCAAGTTCTCTACACAGGCACACACTTTTTGATCTAGCTGAAGATCATATAAACTCCCTCATTCCTTTCTTTCATTCATTTATCTTTTCAGTCATTTATAAAGAATTTCAGGTAGTCCTAAAAATATTCTAGCACTATGAGTCATATAATAGATGCAGAGTATATATATTCCATGATATAACCAATTGGAATTGAGTTAATTCCTCGCATTACCTAACTGGAAGTTTGCTCATCTGATAGTACTTCAGATGGCAGTGTGGCTGCGCTTGCCCTTACTCCTGTGTCCCGCTGCCACCCTTTGTCCTTCACTCAGATCCGTATGCCTGGCTCAGTTGTCATGAGATCGTCCTTAGAGGGCACTTGCAATATCGAATCCAGCTATGGGAACTTGGGCAGATTGCCTGTGGAGAAAGAAAAATGCCCTATTCTGGATTCTCCTACCACATGTGGCTGCCACAGTGGATTTTACCATCGACACCCCGATACAAGAGTGGTTTGTGTGTGTGTGTTTGTTGCCCCTGTTCTGGCTCTTGTGTCACATTTACTCCATTCCCAGAGACCAGCACAGGGTCTGCCTAGGGCACATTAGCAGATGGGTTTTCAGTGAGTGATTCATACTATCCTCATGTGGAATACAATGTAAGCACAGCATTCCTTCTGCCATACATGGGATACTCTTTGGAACCAATTTTGCGACTTACTGGCAGCTATGAAGAACCACGTCTCCTACAATAGGTCAGTTCAAGCTCATATCGGCCCATGCATCTTGGCTCTTTGGCTGGGGACCAGGCACTGCCCAATGCTGCCACTCCGTTGGATGGGTGGGGAAAAATCAAAAGACTTGAGGCCGTGGCATCATCAGGTATTAGGTACAGAGAAGCTCCCTTGCAAATTTTAAAAAAGAAAACCGTATCTGGGGGCATCACAATGCCAGATTTCAAGTTGTACTACAAAGCTGTGGTCATCAAGACAGTGTGGTCCTGGCACAAAAACAGACACATAGATCAATGGAATAGAATAGAGAACCCAGAAGTGGACCCTCAACTTTATGGCGAACTAATATACGACAAAGGAGGAAAGACTATCCATTGGAAGAAAGACAGTCTCTTCAATAAATGGTGCTGGGAAAATTGGACATCCACATGCAGAAGAATGAAACTAGACCACTCCCTTGCACCATACACAAAGATAAACTCAAAATGGATGAAAGATCTAAATGTGAGACAAGATTCCACCAAAATCCTTGAGGAGAACACAGGCAACACCCTTTTTGAGCTCGGCCACCTTAACTTCTTGCAAGATACATCCACGAAGGCAAAAGAAACAAAAGCAAAAATGATCTATTGGGACTTCATCAAGATAAGAAGCTTTTGCACAGCAAAGGATACAGTCCACAAAACTAAAAGACAACCTACAGAATGGGAGAAGATATTTGCAAATGACGTATCAGATAAAGGGCTAGTTTCCAAGATCTATAAAGAACTTCTTAAACTCAACACCAAAGAAACAAACAATCCAATCATGAAATGGGCAAAAGACATGAACAGAAATCTCACAGAGGAAGACATAAACATGGCCAACACGCACATGAGAAAATGCTCTGCATCACTTGCCATCAGGGAAATACAAATCAAAACCACAATGAGATACCACCTCACACCAGTGAGAATGGGGAAAATTAACAAGGCAGGAAACCACAAATGTTGGAGAGGATGTGGAGAAAAGGGAACCCTCTTACACTGTTGGTGGGAATGTGAACTGGTGCACTGTTGGTGGGAAAGGGAACTTGTGCCGCCACTCTGGAAAACTGTGTGGTGGTTCCTCAAAGAGTTAAAAATAGACCTGTCCTACGACCCAGCAATTGAACTGTTGGGGATTTACCCCAAAGATTCAGATGCAATGAAACACCGGGACACCTGCACCCGATGTTTCTAGCAGCAATGTCCACAATAGCCAAACTGTGGAAGGAGCCTCGGTGTCCATCGAAAGATGGATGGATAAAGAAGATGTGGTTTATGTATACAATGGAATATTACTCAGCCATTAGAAATGACAAATACCCACCATTTGCTTCAATGTGGATGGAACTAGAGGGTATTATGCTGAGTGAAGTAAGTCAATCAGAGAAGGACAAACAATGTATGTTCTCATTCATGTGGGGAATATAAATAATAGTGAAAAGGATTATAAGGGAAGGGAGAAGAAATGTGTGGGAAATATCAGAAAGGGAGACAGATCATAAAGACTCCTAACTCTGGAAAATGAACTAGGGGTGGTGGAAGGGGAGGAGGGCAGGGGGTTGGGTGTGAATGTGTGATGGGCACTGAGGGGGGCACTTGTCGGGTTGAGCACTGGGTGTTATTATGTATGTTGGTAAATTGAACACCAATAAAAATTATTTTATTAAAAAAATAGAAAGATGAATGGAAAAAAAATAAAATTCTATGTTTAGAACAATGTCCTATTACCTGCTCTTTCCCACCCAATCACCCCTCAATGAGGTAATTGTTAGAGAAAATAGAGAGCCATGAGTACTAATGCAATTTTCTGTGTACTTCCTAAATGACCCAATGATTCCTTAGTTCTAGATGCTTGGAATGAATCTGCAATGTCAGAGATTTGTCTCATAGCATTCTGTAGTGTCGTGTATCTCCTTCATTTTAAATTATGGCAACTCCCTCGGTGTATGCTGCAATGTTCACTTCTTCTATTTTTTGGGCACTGGTCACTTACATCTGTATGGCGGGGACTTGTGACCACAACACGAGGATGGGGTTACTTTCTGATGCATGATGAGTGTGAACACAAAGATAACCCTAGAGTTTCGTTAGCTAACATGCTTCGATGAAAGAAAGGACTGACCCTGTGTTTTCATGGAACCCTCCAGTGAGGCTATTTGGAGTCTCGTTTTCTTACTCGCTCAGTGAATAGTAGGTCATCAATAGGCATAGCACCAGGGAAATACTCAAGCAATTCATAGCGATTGAGATAACTAAGTGTACAAGTTAAGTTACATACTAAGGAAAAGGATAAAACTTAATAGAATAGGGGACTTTATCTAATTTGATAATTATGTGTTGAGAGGGAGAAAATGGCTTTTTAGGTTTTGAAATTCATTTATTGATTTATAATTCAAAATTTATTTTAAATTCTAGTTAGTTAATGTATATATAGTGTAATATTGCTTTCAATTGTAGAATTTAGTGATTCATCACTTAGATTTATCACGTAGGACTCATCAAATGGAAAGGATTTTAAAAACTCAATTCAAATTACTGTTCTCTATTGCTCTTACAGCAAATGTTAATGTTGTCTCTAAAAGTGTCTGATAACTGAGGAATAGCAGATATGGGAGGAAGGAGGATTTCTAATCAAGAAAGGAACCTCTTTTGATACCTAATATGATTGATCCCTCTTGACCTTGCAAGTTTTTACTGTCACCTCTATTAGAGTGTGGGTCACTTTCTCTGCTATCATTGTTCTCACAAACAGGGAATAGGGTGTTGGCCACCTTCCATTTTTGAGAAAAGACATGTCCTCTTAATGCCACACTTGGTCTGTGAGGATACCACTGGGCCAGACAGCAGCAGCTGGAGCAGCACGTGCAGACCTGCCTTCACTCTGAAAGTTCTATCATGACCCATCACCACGGTGATGTGATGATGCTCACCTTTAATTCCAACTGTCACTCTCTGAGCCAATCAAGTGCAGTTTTGTAGCAGGTGAGACGCTCCCTACAATGGGAAATCTGAAATGCTGTTTTAAAGGTATGTTCATTCTGATTTTCTGAATTCTGTTCTCTCAAGTTGGCTTGCTGACTGGTTCAGAAACTCTTCTTCTTCTTCTTTTTTTTTTTTTTTTTTTTTTTTTTGCATTTTCATTTCCACCGTCCCATTTGTCCACATTGTAAGATGAATGTATTTTTCTGGTTTTCCTGCATTACTTAATTTTGATTGTTTGATGAAGCTGGCTTCCTTATATATCTTCTACATTTAAAAGAATGTCTACTTCTATATGTCAACTTTGTCCATATTCTTATAAAGAACACACTCAGGAAACACACCACACTGCTCTTATGGATCACCTGGCAACATATGACGGGGAAAGGTCAGCTCTTCTCAGTGTAGATGTCAAAATCTGAAAGCAAATGTGAGCAGTCTAAATCCAGACATTTTCAGATGGAAGGAAACTGGGATTCCCTGTGGTATTTTCAGGGGTTGATGTGGATGCTTTCAGTGGCTGTCTGAGCAATGCCTTGGAGTGAATGAGAAGGGACCTGGCCATCGGGGAGGTGGAGTGAACATCTGTAGGCGAGTCATGGATGGTTGGATGGTCCTCAAAGAGAGTCCTGGGATGGAGTCTCGAGGCCGTGCATAGGCAGGGGACTGTCTAAGAGGAGACAGGAGCCTGTCCCCTGCCCTGACAGGGTCTAGAGAGGATGAAGAGAGCTGGGAGTAGAGAGAAGGTGTGAAGGAGGGAAGAAGGAAGGAGCAGGGAGGCACTCCCTCCAGCCAGGGTAGCTACATTTACCCTTGGACAGGCTTTATTCCAGGTCCCTAGACCATACCTTAGATCAAATGCAGAACAGTCAGCATCATGAGTTTAATTCCTGTCCATGATCCATCACACAACAGTGTGGCCACTCTGGAAAGTTCCCTCATTTCCCTATCTATCAAAGCCTACATTGTAAACCATGAGTTATCCCCCTGCTTCCCCTCCTGATGGTGCTACTATGGGCATTCCAGCAGCGGGTTGTCACGTGGCCTCCATGAGCTCTAGAGCGTCATTTCCATATGAAGGCTAAAGAGGGAACTTCCATCCTTCCATGCTGTGGAGCCATCTGAGTCCCCTGTCTAGATCCACCCAAGACCAGACCTCTAACTCATTCTGTAGCCATTTGAGTGCTGCATACCTACAAAGCAATTGTGAAGCATCCAACCTTCACTGTGCCCAGGGCTCTACTTGCAGTCAATCCCATTTCGCCTCCTAACAGCACTCCAGTGAGTAGGTGGTATGGACACTTCCACATCTCAGAACAGGGAACCGAGGCACATTGGGCTTTCTGGAACTCTGTCAGGTACGTGCACCTTCTAAGTAGGATGAGAACCCAGGACATAAGGCCTGCTCATGGTGCTTTGCTGCGTTGCTTTTTTGTTTTTTTAAACTTTTATTTATTTATGATAGTCACACACACACACAGAGAGGCAGAGGCACAGGCAGAGGGAGAAGCCAGCTCCATGCACCGGAAGCCGGACGTGGGATTCGATCCTGGATCCCCAGGATCGCACCCTGGGCCAAAGGCAGGCGCTAAACCGCTGCGCCACCCAGGGATCCCTGCTGCGTTGCTTTAATGTCTCTGATAAATCGGGGTATTTGCCCACAAAACCTGTCTATGGGGGTGGTTCAGTGCACACCTCAATGCAAAGTCTTCCTAAGTCCAAGTTGGAGGCATGACACTCCATGGGGCAACAGTTGTGTAGGGGGAGTAGAAGGCTGAAACAAGAGTCAATTTGGACTAATTCCCCATGGACTTCTGCCCACAAGATGCCAACACTGCTTTCTATTGCTATGCATTTCCCAGGAACCTGTGGGGAGGATGAGACAGAAGCTGCCCAGTCCACTTCGAGAAAGAAGAGATTTAAGAAAGTGCGCTTCTCTCTGCACAACCGGGTATACCCGATCAGTGACACAGAAGAAGGTATTGTGAGAATTTACTCATTAAGTGGATTTAAGAATAATTCTTTCACTAGTGACATACAAATAGCAGAACAGTACAAAATGCAGTGACACATTTTTCCATGACTTCAAATGTACAAATTTAACTGTTTCAAGTCGATCACCTTACTATAACCATGGAAGTCAACATGCATTTCCAAGTGTAATCTGGGCACCCATGTTCGCGACAGCAGTCTTCCTAAGAGCTAGAGATAGGCACAACCCCCCAATCCAGCATGGGATGAAAGGACACCTAAAATGTGATATGCACACAGGACAGAATGTAACTCAGCCATAAAAAAACCCCAAATGGCTCAATATGCTACAAAACGGATAGATCTTGAATAACCAATATGCTGTTTGAAAGAAGGCATAGGGAGAAAGAAGTAAATTACTTGACCCCACTTAAGGGATCAAATTACAGTAGGCAAACCCATAGACCCAGAAAATCGACACTCGGATGGCTGGAGGCAGGAGGTGAGGGGAGGAGGAACATTCATCTCTTTATGGGGACAGAGATTCCTTAGGATGGAAAGGTTTGGATGTAGATCAGATGGCAGTGCTAAGTACACAGCACCATGACTGTAAACAGGGCTGCAGAGCATTACTTACTTATTAATAATAGCATCAACAACGTCTATTTCATCACACAAAAATAACCATCCAAAGGAATAGAGGACACGTACATAGCAGTATGTGTGAAGGCATGGAAGCTGAACTGGTCCTCTGACAGGTGAAGAAGTGGGAAGGTGGCTGGCCTTTACAGTGGGAAGGATGACTCAGGGGACACAGTCATGAAATGCAGAATGCATCGAATGTTTTGCATTTTGAGACTGACAATTGCTCACTATATAGATCCATTAAGCTTGAAAGCAAAGTCCAGATTCCTTTTCCTTCTTGCTCATCTGCTCTTCATTTCTTTGTCCATCGAGGAAGTTAGCCCAACAGCAGGTCGGGTCTTGCTTGCTCACTGTTCACACCTGAGCACCGTGTCCCCGTGTTCACCTCAAGCAAAACTCCCTAGGCCATTCCTGGGCAGCAAAACCTATTTCCTGACAGATACCCTGTGTCCTTAGATCCCACGGAGGGACCAGCCGAGGACCTTCCCACGGACGAGGCAGAGGAACGTGCCTCATCTCTCCCTGAGGTAAGCTTGCCTCTCTTTCTCTGAGAAGGAAGGTTGCTTCATTGGTTTCTACTTCAAGGAACACAGGACCAAATTTGGATAATACACCTGAGGGATGAGACAAGCAGTCTCCTTTGTGGGGAGAATGGTGAATGAAAGACTATTGCCAATGACAGCAGACACAAAAAGGGGGGTATAACAGGGCAGCCTGCCTTACAAATTCTGTGGCATACAGCACCCTCAACAGCAGAAAGTACTTCCCTCTCAAAAAGAATTTTGGATCAGTTGATCAGATTGGATTTCAGAGATCTGTTATTGAAAGCTCAAGCATCTTTAACAGGGTCCTCTTTCACCGGAGCGGGGGAACACTGACCCAACCTTTGTGCTCCACCCAGTCTCCTTCAGTTCTCACCAAACAAAAGAGCTCTGCAAACAGGGTACATGATGGTGTGATCCTCACTGTTTTTCTCTTTTCTCCAATCGCAGGTGGATGCTGAGACTATCCAAAACTGTATGTATTTTAAAGTAACATTTTTGGCAGTGAAATCTCGTGTCAATAGAAGTGTGGCCTCTGATCCCGGATTCCTCCTGGGAATGAGGGTCCGGGTGTGGTGAGAGAAAACTGTCCACTAAAGCTGTGAGACCATGTTGTACAGGGCCTGGAGGAACTATGGCATGTAGGAGGTGATGGTTTGTGTGCATGTGTGTCAAAGGGCGTCTGTGTCCACACTAGCGAGTATGTGTGTGTCTGTGTATCTATGTGGTATGTGAACGTGAGTGTGTGATTTCCCAGGAGGTATTCCCACACTTGCAGCACAATCGAGGGGTCAGCTTTCCAAAGTCATCTCATCACTGTGACACCCCTTACATGCTCATCCCTCCCTCACCACAGCTATATCTGGAGGATGCTTCCATTTACTTTCCTGAGAAGGAGATGGGGCAGAGATGAATGACCCAAACCCTTGACCCCCCCCACGTTGACAGCCAAGGTGGGAACCCAGGGGTTGGTCCGAATGTGGCTCTGGGCTATTGATGCTCACTAATCACTCAGTCATGGTGTCATTAGCTCTCAAAGTAGGCAGCAAAGGAGATCCAGCAACTGGGTCCTTCTCTCAAAACACCGATTCTACCAAAGCCCCCTACACGGCCCAACATTACCCAGAGGCCTCCATGGTCATGTCAACAAGGGCAGCTATAGGTGTACATATCAATGATTTGGGCCTGTCACTGGTGTTGAGTGCATATAGGAAAGGCCACATATTCCTGGAGAGCCCACAGATCCTGGACAGGGTGAGGCCCCATAGAGGGGAGCGCAGTCCGTACTTCCTAGCCACCCACATGCACACACTTGACTCCTGTCCTCATCCTTCCAAACTCCCTGACAAGTTCCCAGGCAGCCCCTCCAGCATCCTCACGCTGGCTCTGTGTCCTCCTAGCTCCAGTTGAGTCCCTGACTCAGGAAATTCCCAACTCAGAGGCGGAAGAAGAAACCTCAGCTCTCTCAGGTAAAGTCATTTTCTGCATAGGAAATGCAATTGATGCTTTCTTTCCATTTCCAAGGAATTAATTTCCTTGGCACTGCCAGTTAGTCCCGAGTTTCAATCACCCACTGATACCAAATTTAGAGGGGCTTTTAGAACCATCACCATTGGTTACACAACAAATGGCATCAAGCATTTTCTAGGAGTTGCTTTTCCTTCATGTCACATAGCTTGTTTGCTGAACAAAATGGAGCTATGAGATCTGACATTCAAATTTGGAGCCTTTCCTGCAGGTCACATTTACTACTTTTTTGTGATCTTTGACTCGAGGACTGTACTCCAAGTCACTTGCTAATGTCACCAAGAGAACAAAAGTCATGTGCAGATGTGCACAGAGGGATGTGATCCTCATAGTGTTTCCCTTTCACTAACTGCAGGAGGAGGGAGACCAAGATGGTTTCTTTATCAGACACTTCTCGAGGAGGAATGTGACTGATGCACAAGGTGGGTCTTTCCCCTCTGCTTTGGCCTGGAGAGCCTCCCTGATCCTGGGTTCCTACTGCGATGGAGGGTGGGGTGGTGGGAAAAAAATGACTGTCCAGTAAAAAAAAAGGTTGACTATGTTCTACAGACTCTGGAAGCAAGCAGGTCATTTAGGTATTGTGGCTTGTGTGTATGACGGCTGGGGGTTGGTCCTATGTGAGTGGATGGGACGTGACTGTGCCGGTCAGTGCGTTGAGTGTGTGTGTTCCTTCACGAGACATTTCCCAATTATGCAAATCAACCCTAGTGTCCAGTGATCAAAAGTAAACCTCACCCCACCGGGCACACTGCTTAGGATGCCACATTCCTCCCTCACCACAGCTGCACCTGGAGGTTTGCTTAGTATTCCTTTTCCTCAGAGGGGGATGAGTCAGTAACAAAGGGCACAACATCAGTCCTAGCTGGGGATGTGTCTCATGCAGGGTCCAAGCAGAGAAGATTCAGGAAGATATTTCAGAGTATTTCCTAAGAGCTTCATTATCCTTAAAAATAATGCTTTCAACTTATAAGCCCACACTGAAGTGTGAGGGGCAAATAGGAGCTCAAGGTAAAGCTTTGTCATTAACTTGGTGCCCAACACCAAGTTGTTGCAAATCGCCTACATGGCCTGGGCCAGGGCCAGGTAAAAGTACGCCAGTGCTCATGACAGGTGCCCCCACACCCAGTCACACACTTGCCACTGGCTGGGTGGCTCCTGAGTGAAGGGATCCCCAGTGACCTGAAGGACACCGGCATTTTGCAGAGAAAAGGACTGGAAAGAAATAGGATGTAGGCCTTGTTAAAATGCAGGGATGTCGGTTGGTTGAAAGCTTATATACTTAATTTTCCTTATGATGAATGATTAATGAACAATTATAAAACTCAGCGGAGGTTTCCTTGGATTGAATGAGCCTGCAGCAAAGTGTCTTTGAATCAATTCCCATCTTATGGATGAGCTGAGATGCAGGTAGGAACGGTGCCTGTTGAACCGGAGCAAAGCAACGGTCTTGAAGAGGTCCGCAACGCAGTGGAGCTTTGCTGAACTTCAAAGCGGCGCCGGGCTCACAGGACTCTGTCCGTAACAGGCCCTGTGCGTTTGGGGTTTACCCTCTTTCAGACAGACTATTTCATAAGGATTCGATTCCCTGTAGGAAGGAGTCAGAGGCAGTGTTTCTACGCACTTTCCTGCTCCTCTCCTCGGACCTCCTTCCTCCAGCAAAGATCGCCTGGCATCAGCTCGGTCCATCTTGATGACCTCCCTGCCTAATAACATACAAAGCCTCAAATTATCTACATCCTCAGGAGCATTGCTGTGGGGTTCACTTTCGGGATGCCTTTTCATTCTGTTCCCTGTTGAAGAGGGTATCCTTTCCCCATCCTGTGGTCTCCTCAAGGATTAACAAGGCATGAACGAGTGAATTTATTCTGGAACTCTCTATTCTGCTGCAGTGTGTCCCTACTTTTATGCCAGCACCGTGCTGCTTGCCTAGTACAGCTGTCTCAGGTACTTTGAAATCTGCAATAACCAAGCCACCACCTTCTTCTTGTTTCTCAACAACGTTTTGGCTATTTGTGTTCCTTTGTGGTCACATTTGCATTTTAGCAGGTTTTCCATTTTTTTAACGTGACATTGTGACTGAAGGCTGTGACATCGCCTCTGGGGGCCATTTATCCTAGAAACGAGGTGTTCACCTCAGCCTTTTAGTGTTCAGTGGGCTCACATAGTGCCTGGCACCTGTGTGTGTGACCAGGACAACCTACACGTGGATGTTGCTAACGGGCCAGCAGTTAAAGCAGGAGGAATGAGCAGGGGTTATGTCTTGCTCGTTGTTGGACGCTAGTGCTCTGCAGTCCAAGGGGAGTCTGTCTATACTCCATCTGTCACAATCATTACCTCGATAACTACATGAAAACGATTACAGAAAATAAACCCTCCAATGCTCACTCACCCTAGCCACATGTCAGGGGTCTCCATAACTGGTGGAATTTCACATGCCACATTTGGAGGGGAACAGTGTAAAGGGCGAGTAGAATGGACATGATGAAGTGGATTCCACAGCTGCTTGGTCTCACTGCAAAATTCGAAACTGTGATCTCTGCCCCGTTGAAGGTCTCTGACTCCCCTAAGCACAGTGCACATCTGAGAACACACCAGAAAGGTCAGGCAGGTAGATGCCGCATGACCCGCAGAGAACTCAACTAGAGTAGGATGAATGGGTGAGCCCCTCCCTCCAATAACAGGATTGCTCATGCTTGTGTTCCTACAGATTTGTGTCTGGAGAGCATAGACGGCTCCAGCAGTGGGGAGGAAGACTCGGCAGGTAGGGAACAGGGCTCAGGTAGGGAACAGTGGCAGAGGGCTCCTGGGAACCTGGGGTTGCATCTCCTACTCTGGAGAATGCAGAGGGTGGGCAAGAAATCAAAAATGAAAGGGAAATACTGGCTAGCAATCTGATTCGTTCATCTCCTATTTTACTGACGTCATAGGACCAGAAATTGTGTCCAGGGGCCTTCGGTGTGTGCCGCATTTCTAATCCCCCTCCCTGGGTTTGCTGTCTTATGATCTATCCCATACAATGTGCACTTCCCACCCTTCTCTGCTGCCAAACGTCAAAGCTTGGTTTTGTTGCCCAGCACCACTCAGCAGTCGTGTGGCAGAGATTGGGTATCGTTCTTGTCATTGCCCTATGATGGACATGACCTGGGTGCCAGAGCAACCCTCTCCCAAATCTGAGAACCAGGAAACTAAGTTGTCATGTGAGCTCAGAGGTGGATGAGAAGGAAACTCTGTCCCGTGTAAGATACATGACGTGTAATGGACCTTCATGCTCCTGACCCATTTCCCATACCTTAAAGTCGACTCCCAGAGTTGGAGATGTTAAGGGGCATCTCCCCTACGGTCACTACATACATGCCTGGGTTGCTTAGGTCATGCCAGCTTCACCACACAAACCAGTCTGTCATAAACATGCTTCCATGAGTGAGAGGCCACATACTGAAGACCTGGAGATGCTCCTTGGCCACAAGGCACCTACCGGCCTGTGTGAAGGTGTGGCTGGGCCCGCTTCTCTCTCTCTCTCTCTCTCTCTCTCTCTCTCTCTCTCTCTCTCTCTCACACACACACACACACACACACACACAGTCTTTCCCAAGCATCCCTCGGACCTGTCACCGAGAACGGCCGAGGCTGAGGACAGAACATATGCTAGCAGGGCTACAGGGTCACTGTTCTTCTCACCATCCAATTCTCCAGCCTCACAGCATAGGCCTTGTCCCCCTACACCCTCCTGATGCCCACCCCGTCACCTGTCCTCAGACCTGCACCAGGGCCCTACCACCCTACCCTCCCTGTAAGGTTCAGCGCCAGGCCTGGCTGGCACCATGTGTTCAGTGGGCTACCCTATTGGATATTTTCCAGCACTTCACTTGAAAATTCAGGGGGAATTTTGAAAATTGACTACCCTCTCATTTCCACTTCTGCTCTATAACACTTCTGGGAACAGATGAGGTTGCTTAAGGCGGGCTCGTGTGCCAAGAAAGACCATCTTGTCCCAAGAGCAAACACTGGATATGTGGACACGTGTGGCACCGTCTCATTCAAGTTCCCCAGCCATCCCAGACCAAGATAGTTTCTCCTCACACAGAGGGTTCAGGGGATTGACTGAGTGGGTGCCAGTATATCTCCTGCCAGTCCTTGGCTACCAATATTTAAGAACAATATGATTGTTGGAGGATGGAAAGGGGAAGGAAATGGAGAGTTGTTAGGAAAGGAGGAAGGGGAGTAGGGAGAGAGAAAGGTCATGTCCTGGTCACACTGTCACAGGGACAGTACCTCCCAGAGGAGGGACAGGATGACACACACATCATTCCTAGGCATGGAGAGAACCTACGGGTGGGACACGCAGCTGGGAGACGAGAGACCCACTTCCACCCTGTAGACATGAAGGGACTAAGTGCAGGGAGGCCCCAGGGCTGAGGATCCATCATCTTGAGGTCAGAGTCCCTCATCCCAAGAGGAGCAAGCCATGGGTTCTCACCCCTGCTAAGTTTCCATTTCCTTTCCCATGGCCATGCCAACCTCATTGCTGCCCTGCGCACTGGAAGACAACTCCACGGATACCGGGGATTCACGTGAAAGGAGCAACACTGTGCCTGTAATTAATTCTTCTCCTCCACTCTCTCTTTCACCTCCTCGCTCTGCTGCTCATAAGCACTTGTTCCTAGCTCTTCCCCAGCTCCCACCTTGATGATGCCCACCCTGAAGACCATTGTCTGCTGCAGGCATTGGGTCTTGGCACCTGCTCCGTCTATGGAATGATGCTACAGCCCTCTTTACCCCTCTTTCAGCATCACACTGACCCTTCACCACTGAGTCTGGGGATCAGACCTGAACAGCCCAGCAGGGAGTGGGGCTGGGGTCAGCAGGATGGAGTCCACCCTGTAGGAGAAGCCTAGGGAAGGGTACCTGCTGGGTGACCCCACTCAGTGTCCCCACTCCCTGCTTGGTTATCTGTGGTCATGCCCGATTCTGCCTCCCTTTCAGCTCTCAAGAAGCATCCCTTCCACGGACATCAGGGAAGCAGCGAGGGAAGAAATATTTAAGTTGGAAGAAAAGGAGGAACTAGGAACAAGGTGAGTTTGGCAGAAATAGAGGAAGCAACACAGGCACATGTTCTCTATCACCTCCCTGACCTACTTGTTGGCACCTCAGGAAAACCACCCAAAAAGCCTGGGTGCTGCCCTTCTGGGCTGAGCAATAAGAGGAGACAAGAGGAAGGCCATGATCCCTACAGGCGCTGAAGGATGACCTGAGTACATCTTACAGGGAATGGGACTCAACCCATAGAGGCCCTGAGGGGGCTGAGCCATGACCAGCAGAAGCTGCTGAACCTGGAGGGACAGGACTCAAGAATGTCTGTGCACTGCGCCCCTGTAGCAGAGGGCCCCCAGAGTTGTGCACCCCCTTGTTGTGCAGGACCCAGCCCTGCCCTTCCTACTGCTAATGGCAGCAGACAGGTTGCCCCAGAACATCATTAGTTGGGGTGGTGGCCTGATCCCACACTTCAGGTGTCTGAGGAATGAGTGAACATCACACAGAGCCCCAGGGCCATGCGAGCAGCACAACTCAACTCGACTAGGGGTGCATCCCTGGGGCACAGAGCAGACCCGGGCATCAAGCAGGGACATGTGGATTGCCACTCAATTGGGAGCTGCCCATCTCCCGGGGTCTCCTGAGCCTCAGCGAAGCCTTGGAGGATGTTGGGGGGTAACCTCATGCACCGTTTCACCATGTGAGTGTGAGGCTCTATCGATTGTTCTCAATCTGCAGGCGGCCATCGGGGGGAAGGACCCACCGTCCACTCCCAATTTCACCCATGTCCATCCCTCAGTGTGAGCACCGTGCAAAGTCACTTCCTGTGCGAGACCAGAGCACATCATCCCTGCCAGGCTGCCTGCAATGCTCATGGGCACAAAGTCTCCTCCACAAAATGGGCAGGTTGAGGGCTCCCCGAGACAGTGGGAAAGGCACAGCTAAGCAGGAGGAGGACCCGGCAGTCACAGTGGGCCACAGTCAGGGAAGGGGCCCCCGGGACACTGGGGATATAGCCTTCATTTAGCCCCGGGGGCCTGGAGGCTTCACTTTGCTCATGCCACACATGCGTCTTGCAGGCAACCTCCACCCCCAAATCCTCAGAAGGCAGGTCCAACAAGAAACCCTAGACTCCTAGGTAGAGCTGCCCCAAACAGCACAGCACTCCATCTCCTACAACTGCCCCTGATGTTTCCCGCAGCAGCACAGCAGGACAGTCTGACCTCATCCCAGAAGCTCCAGATTCGCCTGAGGTCCTCAGAGACGGCGAGCCACGAGATGCCTCGGCCTAGGTATGCAGCTTCGGTGGGGACTCAGAGGCTGGAAAGGCGTGAACTGGATGCACCTGGACAGAAGGAGAAGAAACACGCCTGGAGGATCTGTTCCCCTGGACGTGACATGGCAGGCCTCCACAACAAAAGACCTTTGTGCTTCTCACAAGCAGAATGGATCCCAGAGGACATGACAAAGGGACCCTCGGAGATGGACACCACACCCAGAGCGGGGGGTCCTCATCACTGCTGATGATGGACACTCTGAAAAGGAAGCAATGATACAGGCTGTCAGGCATGCATTTTTGGGGTGAGACTGGCCACCTGGAACTGCGTTCAGCAAGCAGCCCTCCTGGCTTTCCGCCTGTCTGCTGGAGGGGCTGTTCCTCCTCCAGCTCTCCGGTCCTCCCCTGGGGGGACCTGTCCTCGCAGTGAGCGGCGGCCTGGCTCCCGTGGTCGAGGGCCAACCTGTTTGCAGGGTGGCCACTAAACGCCTCCCGTCTGGGACACATGTCTGCCTGCCTTGATTCCAGAGGCTGTCCCAGGATCCTTCTCATAACCATCACTTACCTATCCCGATACAAGCTGGTATTTTGGCAACTAGTAAAAAAGATCACTGGCTAACTCATCGGTTGGGAAAAGAGCGTGCAATACAGTGGAAGCTGCTGGACAACAAGTCTTGTCTGACCCCACACCCCCGTTGGAAAGTCCCGAGTCTCTGACAGTTTGGGTAACTCCTCACCCTTACTTTCCTTATTTTCTTTGACAATGTCACAGCAGGGAAAATACTATCATTTTCAATGTTTATTAATGTATTCCTCACACAATTTTAATGATTATTAATAGAACTATGAGTTAATACACTTGATTAATGTGATTGTTTCTGCTTTTATTTGTAAGGCCTTTTAAATAATAAGAATATCCCAAATTGCAAAAAAAAAAAAAAAAAGGCGGCAGGTGGGGGTGACTGGGTGGCGGTCAGTGAGGTGGGCACTTGGGATGAGAACTGCATGTTATTCTGTATGTTGGCAAATTGAACACCAATAAAAAATAAATTTATTATGAAAAAAATAAAAAAAATAAAACCCTTAAAATAAATAGATAGATAAAACTCAAGCAAGCAAACGAAAAGCTGATTGGGAGGAGAAAAAAAGTAAACAATCTTGTGGAGCCAAAGACTTATTAATGTACATGGAAAGAGGACAAAGATTTAGTTTCTAACTCCAAGTATCAAAATACCTTCTCCATGAGGCAGTCCTGAAATTTTATTTTATAATCTTGATCTTTGTGGTATTTCAAGAGATGACATCTCTTAACTTTAAGAATGTCACAGAAGATTAATCCCATTTACACAAGATGAGTACTTCTCTGAGCAGTCGGTTTTCAACCTCAAGTCTTTTGGGTAGCTGAACCAACCCATAATTAAAGCGGTCTTTTCTCTGACATCGTAACTTTAGTTTTCACATGAATAATCCCATAAAGTTGCTTAGCTCCACTTGGGGGGACAGACACCGTAGAAAAGCCAAACTCAATGCCAGATACCATCCTTGTTACATTGGACTATTTTGAAGGTTAGAGTTATCAGTACTGGTAGGAGAGAGGACTAGGAGTAGGGTCGGGCTGTCCATTGGGGTGTAGGGAGCCCTGGGGCCAATTTCACTTAGTGACCACCCCAGAGAGGGGTGATGTAGAGAAGGCTCGTTCAAATTATCCTTGAAGTGATAAAGATTGGGGATGTCACAAGAAGACTAAAATTATCCTAGGGGATGGACTTTGAGGGTAGTATACAACTCTCTCAGCTTCTATTTGAAGCAAAATGGTCTGCCCCTGGCCCCCAACAATAGAGAACCAGTGCCTTGGTGTGTTGGTACAGTGCAGCTTTGAGCAGCACACATGCGCATTATACATTTAGGGAAGAGCATGCTAACTACCTTGGATGTTTCGGGAGATGCCAGCACTATGTGCTCAGCCCACTGGATCTCATGCCACTAGACACCAGGGGTGGGATCTACATGTCTCACAGGGTCAGGGGACAAGGTGCTAGTCCAACTAGCAGACTCCTTTCAGCTCCAAATGAAAATTATGGAACTGAGATACTGTTTCAATTCTGCTGTTTCAATTCACATTTCTCTTTAGAGATCACTCTAATGACTTTAAGATGCCTTGAAAGCCTAGAGCAGTATATTCTTAAATTGAGGGGTTATGAGACGTTGATTGGTCTTTTGTCCGAGTTTAAGTCCCAGTGTGCAGCCAGTCCTCTAGGGATTCCAGTTCTGGTAATGGGTGTAGTGCATCTGTAGGTGGGCTCTGAAAAATATGCTGCTAAGAACGGACTGTCTACCCTGAACTGATTCATTTCATATGTTTTTAAAGATACTATTTGTTTGAGACAGAGAACAAGAGAGAGAGAGAGAGACCTTGAGCACAGAGGGGGAGAGAGAAGTAGACTCCCCACTGAGCAGGAAGCCTGACTCAGGGCTTGATGACCCATGATATTATGACCGGAGCCACCCAGGCTCCTCTAGTTTCAGATCTTTACCAACAGGTAATCTCATTATCATTAAAAGCCAGCTGCGTCCTTGATCATGTGGTATGGGAGATGAAAGCCCGTCCCCTCCTAATTCTAACCAATGTGTCATTCTCACGATTTAGGTGGTCAAGAGAAGAAAGGGAACGAACTTTTTCTGAGTGTCCACTAAGAGCCCATCTCTGTGCCAGGAATGTTATATATGATACCTTGTTCCACCTAATTTAATTATCGTGATTTTTAACCATAGTCCACATATAAGAAAACAGAGGCTCAGAGATATTAAGTAAATCATATAGAGTCATAGTGGGCAGGTGACAACAACAGGATTTGAAACCATGTTTGGCTGACTCCAAGACCATGACTTTATGGATAAATAGCAATGACTTCTCAGGAGTCCCTAGCAAATGCTACCAAGGAATTATAAGAAGGGGTCCTAGCTTTGCTAACTGAGAGGACCAATGAGAAAAACAACAGGCTTTTAGCATCTCTTAGCATCATTCTTGGCTCCCGTGCCCGACTGATACTGTTGGTGCCTTTTGTTGTTTCAGTGGTGTTGTTTCCACGATCCATTTGAGCCACCCGGGCACCCCAGGATATTTTTCTTTAACCCAGTGTACCTCGGTGCCAAATTCCCAACTTACCTCACTGACCATATATCCTTTACGTCTTTAGCGTGTTTCAGGGCTTTGGTCTGTTTCCCAGCATGATGGTGGGGTCTCTCTTTGGTGGCAAGTTCAACATAAAGATACTAAATGATCAGAGAATAGGGATCAGATGTTATAGAGACAAAACATTTGTTATTTAGTATTCAGTCATTTTCATTCACTTCTAACCCTTAAATGGGAGTGTCTACTTGTTTTCGTCCTGATGTTTTCACGTATGATATGCATTTCTTTTCATTTGTTTCCCTCTGTTTCACATTCGGAAACACATACACACACATCCGAGTCACCTAATACCCTTACTGTTGAGTGTGGCCTGATCTAAATCCATGTGATAAAGAATGCCGATGGAAGAATGAGAGGATTCTAACAAAGCTCTCAACACATTCTCCCCCCATTTTGTCTGAATGCATAAAAGTGGTCACGAACAATAGATGGGTCCTACAGAAGGAATCAAGCAGTTCGGTCCACAGACCGTTCATCCACCCAATGACGAAAGTTGTACACGATTTAGAAAGACAGACGTGGTATTGCTTGCTTAGGTAAAACACAGCCACAGTTATGATGGCCCCAAAGAGAATTGCTTGAAGTTAAGGGCCACGAGGCTGCATCAAGGACAACCCAGTGTGACAATCTGTTGCTGGGCTGCAGTGGGCAAGTATACATAACCACCCACTGTGACGCCAGCGCTGCAGGTTTGTGAGGCTCTGCTTATGAATCTCGCCTGACTCTGAAGCTTCTGCCCTCGCTTGGCTCTTCAAAGATCAGGAGTATCAGGAACTGAGGTGAAGACTGACTTCTGCTTTTTGCCTGCAGCCCTGTACAATACCTGGACATAAAATAGTCATTATCATTATTTCTGCTTTATTTGCATGTTATGGTCTCTGCTGAGAGATGCCTTTACTGCTTACTTCATAGAGAAATCGGGGATTGTCCTACTGTCCTACTGCAACAATCTTGGTTGCTGCTCAAAAAACCAATAATATATTTACCTCCTTAGCCCTCCCTTTCTTTTATCCTTTTTTTTCTTTTCTTTTCTCCTTTGTGTCAAACGAAGACACATTCTGTAGCTTGCCCATGATTCAAGCCTCCTACTGTGTTCTTGGGTCCTGCTCTCCCCTGTCCCATTCTAGGAGCCTCTGCCAGCAATTATCCGCTTCCCCTCTATATCTTCTCTATATCTTCGACCTTCCTGTTTCTTCAGTCCTTCATCTGCAAACAAAGTTTGCTCCCTTCCTTCACTAAGCCTTTTCCAATCTCTACCAATGATTTTGTTTCTTTCTACCTTTCACAGCCAAGCCGACTACGTATTTCTTCTTTTTCTCCTTAATTAATTTCTCAAGGTAACAGTATGGCTTCCGTGCAACCACACCAAGGTAGTCACTGTCCTTAGGACCGCCAAAAACTTCACAACGACCAAATGCAAGAAAGGTTCTCTGTAGCAACTGAAACTGCTCAGCTGTTTCATTCCTGAAAATGTTCTTCCCTGCTCCCCATCCTGGTGCTCTCTCCTAAGTGGCCTTCCTAGGAACTCCTCCATCTATGGTTCTGCCCTTCCCCAAGGTTGCCACTAGCTGGAGTCAGGGTTGGCTTCTTTTACCGGATACGTTCCCCTTGGGTAATCTCGTCTGTTCCTGTGACTTCAATCATTAATGTGAGATGGAGGATTTCCAAATGGATATATCCAGTGTTTCTCCTAAGTCAGGCCCAAATTTTCTTTTCTTTTCTTTTTTTATTGGTGTTCAATTTACTAACATACAGAATAACCCCCAGTGCCCGTCACCCATTCACTCCCACCCCCCGCCCTCCTCCCCTTCTACCACCCCTAGTTCGTTTCCCAGAGTTAGCAGTCTTTACGTTCTGTCTCTCTTTCTGATATTTCCCACACATTTCTTCTCCCTTCCCTTATATTCCCTTTCACTATTATTTATATTCCCCAAATGAATGAGAACATATAATGTTTGTCCTTCTCCGACTGGCTTACTTCACTCAGCATAATACCCTCCAGTTCCATCCACGTTGAAGCAAATGGTGGGTATTTGTCATTTCTAATAGCTGAGTAATATTCCATTGTATACATAAACCACATCTTCTTTATCCATTCATCTTTCGTTGGACACCGAGGCTCCTTCCACAGTTTGGCTATCGTAGGCCCAAATTTTCAAAAATGTTCTGAACTTAACCATGTTCAATGCAGAATTTTTTATATTATCTCCATCTCCAGCCCAAATTTGCTTCCTTATCTATTTTCTCTACCTTGCTAAAAGACTCCTTGATCTCCCCGTCATGCAGACCAGACACTTGGGGGAGTCATCCTAGACTTTTCCCTCATTCCCACAACAAATGATCACGAGTTCGGGGCTCCTAACTTTGTGACAGCCTTTAAGTCTGACCCACCTTCTCCTTTTTCACAGATACAGCCCTAGTTCGGCCTCTTATATCATTTCTTCTCAACACATCTTCAAAAGCCTCCCAAAACACCTCCTCTGTTGGACCACTCATTCATCTTTCACAAGTCTGAGAAAGAGATTTTCTTAAGGCTCTGATCTAATCATATCTTAATGCTCAGAAAGAATTCTTTTTTAATTAATTAATTAATTAATTTATGATAGTCACACACACACACACACACACACAGAGAGGCAGAGACATAGGCAGAGGGAGAAGCAGGCTCCATGCACCAGGAGCCCAATGTGGGATTCGATCCCGGGTCTCCAGGATCGTGCCCTGGGCCAAAGGCAGGCGCCAAACCACTGTGCCACCCAGGGATCCCGCTCAGAAAGAATTCTAATTCCACATATGAGAAAGGTCATATGATATTCGTCTTTTTCTGTCTGCATAGTTCACATTGCATTATGCCCTTGAGGTCCATTCAAGTTGTCACAAAGGGCAAACTTTCATTCATTCTGATATTTGTAGCTGCCTCCTACAGGACACCTCTTAGTCACTTGGCTCTGAAGGTCAAGGAAGCTTGTGCTCTTGATCCCATGAAACTCTTATAACAAAGAACACCCAGAAAGGAGCTCATAGCCCTGTCTGGGGTCTGATTTTTAAAACTGTAACCAGGAGGGATCCCTGGGTGGCGCAGCGGTTTGGCGCCTGCCTTTGGCCCAGGGCGCGATCCTGGAGATCCAGGATCGAATCCCACGTCAGGCTCCCGGTGCATGGAGCCTGCTTCTCCCTCTGCTTGTGTCTCTGCCTCTCTCTCTCTCTCACTGTGTGCCTATCATGAATAAATAAAAAATAAAAAATAAAAAAAACTGTAACCAGGAGACACCCCTCTAAGATCTAGGTCTGGTGGCTGGTATGGCTTACTCTTGTGGGTCCCCTAGGACTGTAACCAATGGAGAAAGAGTTCTTCAATAGCAACCACCCCCCAGGGCATAGCTAGAGAAAACAGAGTCAGGAGCTCAGTCTTCCTGTAAAGGAGGCGTGTTAGCTAATCGTTGTGACTGCAGCTTGAGGGGCAGGCTTCTAATTAAAAATGCATCTTGGGGCGGACTATAATCCTTTTCAGAGAATTTAGAGGACATATTCTATCATCGTCTTTAACCCTCTGGTGTGCTTCACAGTGCCAATATATCCTGGAAGGAAGATTTCTACACACCTGGTCCCTGGTTTATGCAGCTGCCACAGGGGATACCCCTTGATTGCCTGTCACTGGTAGCCTGGGGGGCTTGTATTCCTGAGTTCCACAGGACTATGGTAATTGGAAGGACAGTTTTTAGCAGGCTACCACCCCAAAGGCACTGCACAGACAGCATACTCGGGCAAATTCCCAGTCTTTCTGAGCAGGAGGCCTCTTTTCTTTTCCTAGATCTTTGGCCTGAGGGGTAGGTCTTAGGTCTGACACACATCTAGTGGTCAATAGAGCTGCTAAAAAGGAACGCAGGTTGTTGAATGACCTACAGTATTCATTCATTCATGAATGAATGAACATAGTAAGAATGTCACAAGAAGATGGAAAATATAGGAAACTATGGAATAGAAGACACAGAGCTGAATAATACAAAACTGAGCTGAAAAAAAAAACTGAGCTGAAAAATACACTAGAGGGTTTCAACAGAAAATTATAGATAAGGCAGAAGATCAATTAACTTGAAGATAAGACAGGGAGCTCACCTAATCAGAACAGCAAAGGAGAAGGAATGAAAAAAAAAGTGAAGATAGCCTTATAAACTTGTGGATAGCATAAAATGGACTAACATTTGCATCATAGGGCTTCCCAAAGTAAAAAGAGAGAAAGGGACAGAAATCTTATTTGAAAAAATAATGGCTGAAATACTAAATTCCCTAACCAGGAGAAAAAAACAGACATCCAGATCTAGGAAGCACAGAGGGTTTCAAATTAGGGGATCCCAAAGAAATAAACACCAAGACACATAATAATTAAAATGTTAAATTTAAAGACAAGAAGAAACCATTAAAAGTACCAAGAAAAAAATAATTCGTTACATACAATAGAACACACCCCTCTCCCTGCGCCCCCCCCCCCCCACCATAAGAGTATCAGGTATTTTTCAGCAGAAACTTTGCAGACCAGAGGGAGTAACACAATACATTCGAACGGCTGAAAGAGAAAACCTTCTGACCGACACTAGTCTACTTGGCAAAGTTATCATTCAGAAGTGAAGGAGAGAGACTTTTCTAAACAAGCAAAAGCTAAAGGACTTTCTCACCATTAATACAGCCTTACAAAGGATGTTAAAGAAAAAAAAAAGCAGAAACAACCCAAGAGATGCTAAAGAGATTTCTTTCAATTGAAAAGAAAGGGTGCTAATTAGTGTTTAGAACACATATGATAATAGTTCTCACTGGAAAGGTGCATATGTGGTAAAAGACAAATAATAAAAATAACTGATTACAATTAAGTAAGGGATACACAAAAGAAAAACATGTAAAATGTGACATCAGGAACATAAAACATGGGGGGAAATAATGTTGAGCTTTACAATGGGATCAAACTTAAGTTGTTATCAACTTAAATAGACTGTTATAGAAGTTGCTTCACGATAGCCATAAAGGAAAAACCTGTAGGAAATATGCAAAAGATGAAAAGAAAGAAATACAAGCATACCACTAAAATAAATCAAAGCACAAAGGAAGAGAGCAAGAGAGGAAGAAAGGAAGAGATCAAGACTATACAAACAGCCAGAAAACAATTAATAAAATAGCACTAAGCCTATAATACATAATCAATAACTAGTCAAAATGTAAATAGACTCAATTCCCCAATCAAAAGACAGAGTGGCGAAATGGATTAAAGAACAAAATCTACCAGGGCACCTGGGTAGCAAAGTCAGTTAAGCATCTGATTTTTGGTTTAAGCTCAGGTCATGATCTCAGGGATGTGGGATTGAACCCCAAGTCAGGTTACATGCTTGGCACAGAAACTGCTTGAGATTCTCCCTCTCCCTCTGCCCCTCCTGCTCACGCTTGTTTGCTCTTTCTCTAAAATAGGTGAATAAATCTTTAAAAAATAAAATAAAAATTAAGACCTATCTGTATGCTGCTTACAAGAGACTCACTTTATATGTAAGGACACAGAGAGACTAGAAGTGAAGAGGTAGGAAAAGATATTTTGTGCAAATGAAAACCAAAAGAAACGTGGAGGAGTAGCTATACTTATATGGACAAGACAGACTTTAATAAGAGACAAAGATGGGCATCATATAGTGATAAAGGAGCCAATTCAACAAAACATATAACATTTGTAAATATGCACCCAACATAGGAGCACCTAGATATATAAAGCAAATACTAACAGACCTAAGCAGAGAAACAGCAATACAATAATAGCTGGAGACTCTAATTTCGCACTTATGTCAATGCATAGATTATCCAGACAGAAAATCGATATGGAAACACTGGCCATACAGTAGACCAGATACTTAAAAATATTCCATCTAAAAGCATCAGAATACACATTCTTTTCAAGTGTAGGATACTGAACAACAACGGGACAAAGAAGAAATCAAAAGAGAAATAAAAAAAAAAATCTTGAGACAAATGAAAATGTAACATACCAAAACTTACGGAATGCAGTTCTAAGGCGAAAGTTTATAACAATGCCTACCTCTAAAAACAAGGACATTTTCAAAAAGCAGCCCAACTTTACACCTAAAGGAACTTGAGAAAGAAGAATAAATAAGCCCAAAGTTAGAGAAAGGAAGGAAATAAAGATCAGGGAAGAAGTAAAATACAAACTAAAAATACAATGGAAAAGATCGATGAAAGAGCTGGTTCTTTGAAAAGATAAACAAACTCGACAAACCTAGACCTAGACTCACCAACTAAAAGAGAAAAACTCAGAATGAAAGAGGAGATGGAATACTGGATACCACAAAAATACAAAGTATCAAAGAGATTCCTATAAACAATGATGTGCTACACAAACCGGACAACTTGAAAGAAATAGATAAATTCCTAGAGGCATACAACACCCCAACACTGAATGATGGTGAAATAGAAAATCTAAACAGACCAATGATGAGGAAGAAGATGGAATCAATCATCAAAAACCTCCTAACAAACAGAAGTCCAAGATCAGAAGGCTTCATTGCTAAATTCTACCAAACATTCAAAGAATGAATACCAATCCTCTCAAAGTCTTTTAAAAAATAGAGGAGGTGGCTCAGTATTTTATCATGCTCACATCATTGTTCCAGTGAGGCAAGTGTGGAAGAAAAGGAATGACTAAAGGATAGCCAGTCTTATTCCTCAATGTGGATGCACAAGACACACAAAATCCTAACAGGAATTGGGAAAAGGAGAAATGGAAGATTTAAATAATTCTGAATCCAAATAGCCAAGAAAAATAAAGGTATTTCAGAGATCCCAATAACCATCTCAAGTTACCATACAATGTTTTACGACGTGGTAGCTGGAGGACAGGCGTGCTACTTAAAGCAGTGCTTTCCAACACTGGCTGCATATTAGAATCATTATTAGAATCATTATGGAGCAGCTAAAAGCACGCAGATGCCTACATGCAGAGAATCAGAAAGTCTGCTGTGAGGCTGGGGAGTCAGAGCCCACTCAAGGGAGGTTTAGAAATACTTCCCAGGTGGTTCTAATATATGGCCAGTGCAGAGAAGCACTTTGCTGAGATACAAGAACCTAGGCATTCCTGGCTAAGTGCTGGTGCCAGGGGAAGGGACGCAGGTAAGCTTTCAGCAAAGCAAATGGGCTCAATTTAGCATTTATGAAAGCTAAAGAACTTATCACCCTCTGCCGCTAGCTCACTAGGAGTGTAGGAAGCTGCACACCCCCACCCCCTCACTGCAGGCAACCTTTGGTGTGCCAGGACATCTTTAAGTCTAAGAGCATAAGTGATTCCTAATAGGCAGCCACTAAAACTATTGAAAATGGGGAGTCAGTCAAGTGGCCTGACTGCCAATGTGTGGCTTCGCTCAGTGAAGTCTGATGAAGCTACACGACAAAGATGAGTTGAACGAGAATAGCCAACTCATCTGTAATAAGAAAAGCATTTACATTTGTGGAACGCCCTTACCTTTAGAAAGCACATTTAATCACTGGCCAACATGGACATCTATTACAGCCAAGGCACTATGGGACACACATCTAAATAAGACGGGGTCCAACCCTCAAGGAACGAGGAATGGAGGGGAGAGCACAAGATCTATACCCAACTAGCTGTGATAGACTGGAAGCCCCGAGGCCAACTGACAATGAAACAAAATAGTTCAGAATTTGGTGTGTGGGCTGCAGAGCAGGGAGCCATGAAAGACTTTTCAAATGGCACCACCAAGGTTAGGGTTTCTGATGACAGGGATTAAAGAGCAAGTTTTGAAATAAATTAAATAAATTTGGTTTGGAGACCACAACAATAGTGTAACATAGGCCTTTCCAATTTATAAAATTAACTCTCTGCAGCTCCAGTCACAGGTAGTCAAGTACCAACATCCTTATCTTACCAAAAGGGGACAAAATAAGGAAACTGAGGCAAAACAAGGTCAACTGACTTGCTTAGTTAGACACGGTAGGCACTCCATAATTACATCAGAGGGGAGACTTTTTTTTTTTTCTAAGCGCAGTTGCCTGTTTGACAGAGGAATAAGTCAGTTGCAGTGACAGGTTCAGCATCCTTACCTCGCTCAGCTGTGTCTTCAGTTCCTGTACTTTTCTGTATTCTGGAGTGTCAAGCACCACTTGGTATCTGTCTCACATCTTCCTCGCCTTATCAGTGTACAGGTAGTTAGACCTAAAGAAAAAAAAGAAAACAGAAGCACAAGTTAATCAGTCATTGAAAGAATTATATTGAGGCTGGTGACGTGGTAATGGAAGCTGTGCCAGGGTAGCTATGTGTCATGAAGATGTGCACTCGCCCAGAACTTGCGCACGTGCCGGCAGCGGACCGTGTCAGGAATGTCACACAGGAAGCAGCCCAGTCCCGAGGATCTGCAAGTCCTCCTTATATTAAATCTGTGTGGCAGAAACAGAAATAAAGCTGGCCAGGATTAAATGCAAACCAGGAACCAATAAGAGTAGTGAGACCTTCATGTTGATACAGGTTTCATTTTGGTTGAACACGTCCACCCTATACTCTTAGTTGGCTTGCACTCAAATGAATCACAGGTTTTTAAATTTAATCCTGAGCTAAGGAAAATATTGCTATTTGTTGTTCTTATACTGATGGGAGGAAAGCATGGATTGAATGGAGTGGCCTTTCAGGAGATGGAAACATTTAAGGAGAAACAAACATGGGAGGAGGAAGTTGCTAATGAGGATGGGCGTGGGGATGAGCAGGAGAAGGATACTACATGGGACCCAGGACGAGACGAGGTAGGGTGAGGGGCCGGTCATGGTTCAGTGTTGAATTCAGAGTGGTGGCCAGCAATGCTTGTAATTCCTAAACGTTCTTCCTACTACTGTTTCCGTGGTTGGAGAAATGCGGGGTCCCGCTTCCACACAATTTCACCTCCAAGCTGTATACCCAGTGTAGGACTCAATGCAGCAGGCAGTTCAAAGATCACCGGTTGGCTTACATGTACACAGCCCCTTGGTAAGAGCTTTTCTGAAAGACCCAGACGAGATGCTTACATCACTGGTGATGTCTCCCACGTAGCGGCAACGGATCACTTGGGGTGTGTAAGGCAGTGAGATCACGTGGCCTTGCATCTTGAAGAAGTCTGATTTGTAGATCAACTGAAAAAATGGCCCAAAACACACACATCAGAGACCACATGGCTGACATTCCTCCCGGGGTGCCACAGCCTGCCCTCTCTCTTAAGAAAATACTCACCTCACTGACAGCCTCTTGTGTCTTCTTGACTTGGCGGATTTCAGGTGTATCAGGAGTTGTGTGAATCTTGTCTTTCAGTCTGTGGTACAATTGTTAATACACGTGGATGGAACTGGAGAGTATGATGCTGAGTGAAATAAGTCAGTCAGGGAGGACAAACATTTTATGGTCTCATTCATTTGGGGAATATAAAAAATAGTGAAAGGGAATAAAGGGGAAAGGAGAAAAAAATGAGTGGGACATATCAGAAAGGGAGACAGAACATGAGGGACTCCGAACTCTGGGAAACGAACAAGGGGTGGTGGAAAGGGAGGTAGGTGGGGGGTGGGGGTGACTGGGTGACAGGCATTGAGGGGGGCCCTTGATGGGATGAGCACTGGGTGTTATGCTCTATGTTGGCAAATTGAACTCCAAAAAAAAAAAAAAAACTGTCGATACTATCTCTACACTGGAAGCAAAACCACTGCAGGTATTTAGTGTGGGAAGATGAGGGCAACTGTTGACTAATCAATAATCAAATATTCTACACAAAGAGCCATTAGAGGAGCAATTAAGGATCAAGGAAGTGTCTGACAGGAAAATAGAGGAAATGGTACTTATTTTAGTTAGGTGAAGAATTCTGAGCATAAAGTCTTCCACATTCTATCAGATGGTTGGATATGGTCAGATATACAGGCCAACCATGTATATAGAAAACCAGGGTCACGAATTAGACTAAAATGCAAATTCATTAGTAATTGTTTCATAACGAATCTCAAAAAAGGAATTAATTTACATCATAATCTGTGAATTGGGATTGACAATGGCATTGCCAAATACAAAAAGACGTCACCGATGGATACAAACACCAAAATGGTAACAAAAAGGACCCTCTCATTCCTTGATGATACAGAGATTTCTAACTAACATATAGTACAAAGCCGTGGCCTCTGAAACTCAATACCCCCCCCCCCGCGCAGAATCAACATTCACTGTACCTCACTGGTAACATTGTTCACCCTCTGGACATGGACAAATGGGATTTCTTTAGGGCCAAGTGTGTATCTGTGTGCCTTGATGTGTTCCCACTCTTCTCTGTATTTGTACTGGGAAGGCAGAGTCAGAACGAGTTCGCTGCTGGGTCACAAAGAGTAGCTGTACATTCCTCACACAGGAAGGAGCTGCTGCTTACATTTGAAAATCACTCTCCATGGATTAAGTACAAGAAAAAGTCAGGGACAAAATGTCACCAGTAAACAGGACCTTGGCAATTATTTTCTTGGCTATATAAGCCAGGTGCAGAGAGGAATAAAATTCAGTGTTGCCTAGAAAAACCTGCTGGCAGGCAGCTATGAAAATAAAAGGGAAACCGTGTGTTTTTATGTTTTTTAAAAATTTTTTCTTGGTGTTAAATTTGCCAACATAGAGAATAACACCCAGCGCTCATCCCATCAAGTGCCCCCGTCAGTGCCTGTCACGCAGTCACCGCCAACCACCGCCCACCACCCCTAGTTCGTTTCCCAGAGTTAGGAGTCTCTCATGTTCTGTCTCCCTCCCTGATATTTCCCACTCGTTTTTTCTCCTTTCCCCTTTATTCCCTTTGACTATTTTTTATATTTCCCAAATGAATTAGACCATAGGATGTTTGTCCTCCTCCGACTGACTTATTTCACTCAGCATAATATCGTCCAGTTCCATCCACGTTGAAGCAAATGGTGGGTATTTGTCATTTCTAATGGCTGAGGAATATTTCATTGTATACATAGACCACATCTTCTTTATCCATCCATCTTTCGATGGACACCGAGGCTCCTTCCACAGGTTGGCTATTGTCGACATTGCTGCTATAAACATTGGGGTGCAGGCATCCCAGCATTTCACTGCTTCTGTATCTTTGGGGTCAATCCCCAGCAGTGCAATTGCTGGGTCGTAGGGAAGATCTGTTTTTCACTCTTTGAGGAACCCCACACAGTTTTCCAGAGTGGCTGCACCAGTTCACATTCCCACCAAGAGTTCAGGAGGGTTCCCCCTTTCTCCACATCCTATGATTTGTAGTCTCCTGCCTTGTTAATTTTCGCCATTCTCACTGGTGTGAGGTGGTATCTCATTGTGGTTTTGATTTGTATTTCCCTGATGGCAAGTGATGCAGAGCATTTTCTCATGTGCATGTTGGCCATGTCTATGTATTCCTCTGTGAGATTTCTGTTCCTGTCTTTTGCCCATTTCATGATTGGATTGGTTGTTTCTTTGCTGTTGAGTTTAAGAAGTTCTTTATAGATCTTGGAAACTAGCCCTTTATCTGATATGTCATTTGCAAATATCTTCTCCCATTCTGTAGGTTGTCTTTTAGTTTTGTTGACTGTATCCTTTGCTGTGCAAAAGCTTCTTACCTTGATGAAGTCCCAATAGTTCACTTTTGCTTTTGTTTCTCTTGCCTTCGTGGATGTATCTTGCAAGAAGTCACAGTGGGCGAACTCAAAAATGGTGTTGCCCATGTTCTCCAGGGTTTTGATGGAATCTTGTCTCACATTTAGATCTTTCATCTGTTTTGAGTTTATCTTTGTGTATGGTGCAAGAGAGTGGTCTAGTTTTGTTCTTCTGCATGTGGATGTCCAATTTTCCCAGCAGCATTTATTGAAGAGACTGTCTTTTTTTCCAGTGGATAGTCTTTCCTCCTTTGTCGAATATTAGTTGACCATAAAGTTGAGGGTCCACTTCTGGATTCTCTATTCTTTTCCATTGATCTATGTGACTGCTTTTGTGCCAGGACCACACTGACTTGATGACCACAGCTTTGTAGTACAACCTGGAATCTGGCATTGTGATGCCCCCAGCTATGGCTTTCTTTTTTAATATTCTCCTGGCTATTAGGGGTCTTTTCTGATGCAACACAAATCTGAAAATAATTTGTTCTAACTCTCTGAAGAAAGTCCATGGTATTTTGCTGGGATTGCATTAAACATGAAAATTGCCCTGGGTAACGTTGACATTTTCACAATATTAATACTTCCAATCCGTGAGCATGGAATATTTTTCCATCTCGTTGTGTCTTCCTCAAATTATTTTAGAAGTGGTCTGTAGTTTTTAGGGTGTGGATCCTTTATCTCTTTGGTTAGGTTTATTCCTAGGTATCTTATGCTTTTGGGTGCAATTGTAAATGGGATTGACTCCTTAATTTCTCTTTCTTCAGTCTCATTGTTAGCGTGTAGAAATGCCACTGACTTCTGGGCATTGATTGTGTATTCTGCCATGCTCCCAAATTGATGTATGAGTTCTAGCAATCTTGGGGTGGAGTCTCTTGGGTTTTCTGTGTAGAGTATCATGTCATCAGCAAAGAGGGAACGTTTGACTTCTTCTTTGCCAATTTGAATGCCTTTTATTTCTTTCTGTTGTCTGATTGCTGAGGCTAGGACTTCTAAGACTATGTCAAATAGCAGTGGTGAGAGTGGACATCCCTGTCTTCTTCCTGATCTAAGGGGAAAGGCTCCCTGTGCTTCCCCATTGAGAATGATATGTGCTGTGGGCTTTTCGTAGATGCCTTTTAAGATGTTGAGGAATATTCCCTCTATCCCCACAATCTGAAGAGTTTTGATCGGGAATGGATGCTGTATTTTGTCAAATGCTTTCTCTGAATCTATTGAGAGGATCATATGGTTCTTGTTTTTTGTCTTTCTGATATGATGAATCACATTGTTTTATGAGTGTTGAACCAGCCTTGCGTCCGGGGATACTTCCCTCTTGGTAATGGTGAATAATCTCCTTAATGTACTGTTGGATCCTATTAGCTAGTATCTTTTTTTTTTTTTTTTTAGAAAGTTTGTTTGTTTTTTTTAATTTTTTTAAAATATTTATTTATTTATGATAGTCACAGAGAGAGAAAGAGAGAGAGGCAGAGACACAGGCAGAGGGAGAAGCAGGCTCCATGCACTGGGAGCCCGACGTGGGATTCGATCCCGGGTCTCCAGGATCGCGCCCTGGGCCAAAGGCAGGCGCCAAACCCCTGCGCCACCCAGGGATCCCTATTAGCTAGTATCTTGTTGCGAATTTTTGCGTCCATGTTCATCAGGAGTATGGGTCTATAACTCTCCGTTTCGGTGCGGTCTTTGTCTTGTTTTGGAATTAAGGTGATGCTGGCCTCGTAGAACGAGCTTGGATGTATTTCATTTCTATCTTTCTGAACAGCTTTAGTAGAATAGGTATGGGTTTTTTTTTTTTTTTTGGTTTCTTCTTTAAACTTTGGAATAAATTCCCCAGGGAAGCCATCTGGCCCTGGACTTTTGTGTCTTGGGAGGTTTTTGATGACTGCTTCAATTTCCTCCCTGGCCTGTTCAGTTTTTCTATTTCTTCCAGTTCCAGTTTTGGTAGTTTGCGGCTTTCCAGAAATGCGTCCATTTCTTATAGATTGCTGAATTTATTGGCGTATAGCTTCTCATGTTTTTAAAATTGTTTGTATTTCCTTGGTGTTTGTAGTGATCTCTCCTTTCTCATTCATGATATTATTAATATGAGTCTTCTCGCTCTTCTTTTAATAGGGCTGGCTAATGGTTTATCTATCTTACTAATTCTTCAAAAGAACCAACTCCTGGTTTTGTTAATCTGTTCCATAGTTCTTCTGATATCTATTTCATTGAGTTCTGCTCGAATGTTAATTTGTCAAATCTCTTCTTCTGCTGGGTGTAGGATCTATTTGCTCTTTTTCATCTAGCTCCTTTAGGTGTAAGGTTAACTTCTGAATTTGAGTTCTTTCCAATTTGTGGATGGCTGCTTGCATTGAGATATATTTCCCCCAAGGACTGCTTTTGCTGTATCCCAAAGATTTTGAATGGTTTTATCTTCATTCTCATTAGTTTCCATGAATCTTTTTAATTCTTCCTTAATTACCTGGCTCACCCTTTCATCTTTTATCAGGATGGTCCTTAACCTCAACGTGTTTGAAGTACTTCCAAACTTCTTGTTGTGATTTAGTTCTAATTTCAAGGTATCATCCTCTGAGAATAAGCAGGGGATGATCCCAATCTTTTGGTATCGGTTCAGATCTGAGTTGTGATCCAGTATGTGGTCTATTCTGGAGAAAGTTCCATGTGCACTTGAGAAGAATGTGTATTCAGTTGCATTTGGATGTAAAGTTATGTAGTTATCTGTGAAATCCGTTTGGTCCAGTCTATCATTTCGAGCTCTCGTTTCTTTGACATGTACTTAGAAGACCTATTTAGTGTAGAAAGCGCTAGATTGAAGTCACCAAGTATAAGTGTATTATGATCTAAATATGTCTTAACTTTGGTTATTAATTGATTGATATATTTAGCAGCTCCCACATTCGGGGCATATATATTGAGGATTGTTAAGTCTTCTTCTTGGATAGATCCTTTAAGTATGATACAGTGTCCCTCTTCATCTCTCACTACAGTCTTTGGGATAAATTTCAGTTTATCTGATATAAGGATGGCTACCCCTGCTTTCTTGTGAGGACCATATGATTGGTACGTGGTTCTCCAACCTTTTATTTTCAGGCTGTAGGTGTCCTTCTGTCTAAAATGAGTCTCTTGTAGACAGCAGATAGATGGGTCCTGCTTTTTTATCCAGTCTGAAACCCTGGGCCTCTGTATGGGGTCGTTAAGCCCATTCACGTTCAGTTACTATTGAAAGATATGAATTTAGTGTCATCATGATACCTATTCAGTCCCTGTTTTTGTGGATTGTTCCATTGGACTTCCTCTCCAAGAGGAATTTTAAGAGTCCCCCTTAAAATTTCTTGGAGAGCTGGTTTCCTGGTCACATATTCTTTCAGTTCCTGCCTATCTTGGAAGCTGTTTATCTCTCCTATTGTGAATGAGAGCCTTGGATAAAGTATTCTTGGCTGCATGTTCTTCTCATGTAGGACCCTGAATATATCCTGCCAACCCTTTCTGGCCTGCCTGGGTCTCTGTGGAGAGGTCTGCTGTTAATCTAATATTCATCCCCATAAAAGTTAGAGATTTCTTATCTCTTGCTGCTTTAAGGATCTTCTATTTATCTTTGGAATTTGCAAGCTTCACTATTAAATGTCGAGGTGTTGAGCGGTGTTTATTCATTTTAGGTGGGGGAAGGCCTGTGTTTTTAGTCCCAGCGCAGCTTGGAAGTTAGGACCTGCAGGGAAGAGAGGAGCGACTATTTTTGAGGCCAACAAGTGGCTTTCCAGATGGATTTACCAGAAAAAAAAAGACATATTAGGTGGTTGGATCTGCAAGTGTCTGATTTGGATACTGTAGGTTTGGGTCTTTGGTTTTGTGTACTGGCTGGCCGGCAAGCTTGGGTCCCAAGACTCCGAAGGCAGCAGAAGAGGGCTGCAGGCTGTGTGCAGCGCCCCCGGGCTCTGCCCTGCATGGGGCTCCCTAGCATCCCCAGCATCCCTGCAGGGTGGTGGGAGCCACTGGGCTAGGAAGCCCCAGATAGCAGGAGCCCCTTCACCCCCAGCTTTCTGCTCAGTGTGCAGAGGGCATGTGGTGGGGCCAGTATCGGAGCCAGCTAGCCCACAAGCAGTCCTGTCTGCCCAAGGGACGCACACAACATCCTGTCCCCAGGCAGCTGCAGCCGCCCATGGGGTGCCTGGGGTCACAGGGATGCTCCTACGCTTCTTGAAGCAAAGGCGCCTTGATGACCACACTCAGCGGGGGCCTCCACACACACCCCCGGCCCCCAGGGGCCCAGGTCAGCGCCCCTCCCCTGGCAGGCCGTGGTGCGGGGAGGCACCTACATAGGTGATCTGGTAGTGCTTTTCCCTGGAATGCTGGAAGGCGGCTGTGTCACCAGGGAGCCGGTATCCTGTGCGCTGGTCACGTCGGCCGGCACCTGGGTACAGGTCCTGCGGAGGGCGAGGGGTCAGGCTGCGCCGGGGCCCATCGAGTCATGCGCATCGCACGCGGCCCATGCCAGGCTTTCGGTCGGGATGCAGCGTGTTCTTGTTTACCAGGCCGATGTCATGAGGAGTCAGAGGAGTTCAAAGGGCCAGGTAACTAATGCATCATCCTTGACCCCCTGCTTCGAAACCGACAGGTGCCTGCGTGCTCCACTGCCCAGGCCTTGGGCTCAGGTCACATCTCTGAGCCCATCAGTCTCCCTGCTCGACCCCCACCCTCCTCGCTAATGCTCCCTCGCTTCCACTCTGTCGAGTAAATAAACCAAATCTTTAAGAGAGAGAGACAGAGAGTGAGAGAGATGCCTGGGGGTGCTCAGGGTGTGACGCTGGGTCATGGGATTGAGTCCCCAACGGGTTCCCGCAGGGAGCCTGCTTCTCCCTCTGCCTGTGTCTCTGCCTCTCTCTGTCTCTCTCATGAATAAATAAAACCTTAAAAAAGAGAGTGAGCGAGTGAACGATGAGTGAAGGGGCCCATAGGAAATAATTCTTCTATGTTTTGAACGTATGCCCAATTACCTGCATGGAATCGAGCAAGAAAACGGGAGCAGTAGAGAGAACAGGCAGTCAGTGCCGCCTGTGTCGTGAACCCTTAGGTGGCATTCACATCATCACAGTCCCGGAGACAGTCATAATGATAAGGCACATCCCTGGAACCCCATTCCTCCAATAAACACAGTGTCAGGCCATGAAGAGGTCACGATTCCCCAATCCCTGGCAGATGGGGGAAAGGAGTTTCTGACCATGATCCTAAATAGCCTGTCTTTGGGGGGGAGATCCAGGAGTAGGAATAGTATCAGAGACATCAAAGAGCAAATGTTTTTCAATATTCAGTACAGGAGAGTGACATCAAAGAGGGAAACCAATGTTGCCTGAGCAGGTAACACCCAAAAGGGATATTAAGTACGTGAGTGGAATCCAGGTCTTTCTCTTCTGAATTCCAACAGTAATTTCTAGCCCTTTCTCTTACTACTAGTAGTCCCTTATGATTATGTGTCTTCTCTTTGTCATCTTGGTTTTAAGTTGTTTGAGAAAGGTTGGCTTTCTTTCTCCCTCGTATCTTGTAAATGTAAATGCAATGTTGCTCTAAGAATGCCCATTGCTTGCGTGGTGTAAGAATCCCACCAACCAGGAGGGAAGACAGACTGTGTACTGTTTGGGTTTTTTCTTTGTTTTTTAACTCAGGTGAATGGAATAGCATTGACAACTGAGAAGGTCAGGCTGAGATAAAGCACAAGCCAAGGAGGTTTCTGCAAAAGCCAGTGGCCTGGCCCTCGGAGGCCGCCCCTTAGACTTCTGCTGCCCCCTGCACTGGGTTCTCACTGCTCACCTCACTCTGGAGCTTGTGTGCATGAAGGGCCCATCCAGTTCCATTGTTTTCATAGTTGCAGCCACCTTGCCTCTGACGCTATCCATGTAGTCATGGTGGTAGATGGCCTGTGTCAGATAGAAGAGGGGTCAGCTGATTCTGATCACAGCAGCATCATTGGAAAGAAGCAAAGTAAATGGAAACCTAAGTCTCTCTTAAAGGAAGGAAGGAAGGAAGGAAGGAAGGAAGGAAGGGAGGCAGGGAGGGAGGGAGGGGAAGGGGAAGGGGAAGGGGAAGGGGAAGGGGAAGGGGAAGGGAAGTAGGTAGGTAGGTTTCCCTTTGCCTCAACAACTGATCCATCATTGTCTTGTCCACAGGCTCGCAAGTGGGCATGTGGACCCCACAGCATGAGAGAAGCAGAGGACATGGCTCAGCAAAGGGAGGGAACAGCGGCTATGGTACGGCTCTAAGTTTCAAAACAATGGGTTTTTACATTCTAACTCGCTGGTGGGATTTGATATTTACTTACTAATTTGCGGGCTTAGTTAAAAGAAAATAAAAGAGCAGCCGTGTGCTGGCTCTGCCCCCCAAGTCAGAGAGTGGATGTGGCATGGGGCCGAGGCTTGGGCACCGGGCCTTCCCAGACCACGGACGAGGGGCCCCATGAAACCCACACCGCTCACTGCACGGCCTGCCCCTCCTCACCCTGCCATGACCAGCTCTAATTTTCCAGAGGGCTGACCAGCAAGATACAACTGCTGCTCTTGACACGAGGCCTCAAAAAACAACTTTTAAAGCAAAAAACTCTAAAACACTGAGTATTCCATAGAATTATAGCATTTCTACCTCCACCTTGGGAACTGATTGAACACACCAGGTTTTAGGAAATATGAGCAGAACCATAAGTACTATCTAGGACACTAACTCTGGTCTCCCAGTTAGCAAAAGCCACTTACTTTTTCTTTTCTTTTTTTTTTTTGCCACTTCTGTTTGAGTGGTGGCCCCATTTATTACTGTCCACACGACTTCCCCACGGGGACTTACATCACTCAGTTGTTTCCCACTTTTCACAGCCTGCACATAGACTTGTGTGTCTGTGACCAACTTGTAGCCATTCCTGGTCTTCTGTGTGTGAGATTTGTACTTGATCTGCCAAGAGGAATAAAAGAAGCCTGTGGTAGACCGTTTACGGTTCTAGAAATTGCTGCTTTCATGGAGGGTTTGGTTGCTTTTAACTCATGACATTTACTTTCATTAGCACATATTCAATCGACCAGGAGGCATTTGAATTTTAGGACAATCTGCATAATCGATGCTTATAGTCCTATGGAGCTTCTAGAGCCTTCTAGCAGGCTTGACAACTGCTCTTCTAGGAACATTTACGCATTTTTACTGAAACCTTTATTACAGTGTTAATTTGCTTAGCAAATTCTCTCTTTATAAATAGGTCCTGTCTATAGCGTCACAAACACCTCAAAAGTGAGATTTCCCTAATAGGAGAATCATGTGCTTGATAGATCTGAAATAGTCCAAATGTAGAGAGAGGTTCCAGGGAAGGACAACAGGACAGCTCGACCGTGTTGTTGAATAGAGAGCTACGCGCATTCCAAGAAACAGCCGTTCCCTGCTCCTTAGCATTCTTCTCCAGATCAGCCATCCTCAACACCATTTAAGACATAGCTGGTCTGTGACAATGTACATAACTCCCCCTTTGACTTAGACTACGTAGAAAAGGAAATACACTTTAAAAAAAAAACCATAAGATAGGGCAAACTCACATGGTTACATAGAACATAAGCATGCTTGGCATGAAGAATTTCAGGAATGTCCGAGATGTAGCATCCAATGCCCTTTAGCCAGTTGAGGTCATCCTTGTATACAATCTAAAGATTGCGGTGGATAGAGGGAATTAGAAAAAAGAAACTGACCGTAACTCAAACACCAAAAACACAGACACCCAGTGGGCCTGGGAGGACTTTATCGAATGACATTCGAAAGGTGTTATGCAATGAGGCTGTGGGTGCCGTGTTTTCACGTTGTCTTCCAGGGACAGACCCATGGGTACAGAGGACAGCAACGCTGGAAGAAGGCCAGGGTACATGCAGGTGGGTCTGCTTCCCCTCAGGATGGGCATGTGGAGCCAGCACGGGGGACCTTCACAAGCAGTGGGCTTACGTTGCTGTAGATCTGATCTGTGACTTTCCTGATGTGGCTGTTGACTTGCAAGTCAGGGTGGCAAATCCACTCACAGAGGTGTAGGCAGTAATCAATCTCACTGCCTTTCTTCTGAGATTCCTTAGCAGTAACCATCTCCACCATGTCAGGCACGATGTGGATTCTCATCTTGTTCTTTTCATAAACTGATTTATATAGGCGCTGGGAAGATAAAATAACATGCCAATTATGTAGGAAATTGTGCAAGGTCTCAAGGCAATCTGGTTCTTAAATCCTTCTTATACACCAGAGAAGTCGAGGTAAAGAATGTATGGCAATCAGGTGGGATCTGGTAAATATTAAATTAATTCCGTATACTGTCTAACAAAGTCTTTTACTAAATACGCATCTCTAGGCCAGAAGGCATTGAAAAATTTTATTGGACCACTAGCATTTAAACGAATGGAATAGAATTGAAAAGATCAGAGTGTATTGCCTTTAGTTTGGCAGTACATAGTCTTCTGTCATATGTCAGAAGGAAGTCACATAAACGTCAGCTGTGTGTGTGTGTGTGTGTACTTGATACAACATTCTCACTGGTAAAAAACAGGGTTTGAGAAATACTGATCTAAAATGCTATGTAAGGGACGCCTGGGTGGCTCAGCAGTTGAGCATCTGCCTTCGGCTCAGGGTGTGATCCTGGGATCTGGGATCGAGTCCCACATCGGGCTCCTTGTGGGGAGTCTGCTTCTCCTTCTGCCTGTGTCTCTGTCTCTCATGAATAAATAAAATCTTTAAAAAATAAAATAAAATAAAATGCTATGTAAAAGGTTCACAATTAAGAGGTAAAAGTCTCTAAAGGAGGTTAACTTCTGAAAGAGAACTAGCTTCTTAGGACTGCAATGAAGGTTATAGGTAATTTTACAATAAAAGGCTTTACTTAACATTCTGGGCATAAAGGGTTGAAGTTCATAAACTTTTTTTAAATATATTTTTTATTTATTTATGATAGTCATACAGAGAGAGAGAGAGAGGCAGAGACACAGGCAGAGGGAGAAGCAGGCTCCATGCACCGGGAGCCCGACGTGGGATTCGATCCCGGGTCTCCAGGATCGCGCCCTGGGCCAAAGGCAGGCGCCAAACCGCTGCGCCACCCAGGGATCCCCGAAGTTCATAAACCTTAATACGATATCTAGATAGCTCATTGTAATTTTAGATTTTCTTTTACAATATACACAAACATATAATATATAAAACACATGTGGATGGAACTGGAGGGGATTATGCTGAGTGGAATAAGTCAATCAGAGAAGGACAAACATTATATGGTCTCATTCATTTGGGAAATATAAATAATAGTGAAAGGGAATTAAAGGGAAGGGAGAAGAAATGGGTAGGAAATATCAGAAAGGGAGATAGAGCATGAAGACTCCGAACACTGGGGGTGGTGGAAGGGGAGGAGGGCGGGGGGTGGGGGTGAATGGGTGGCGGGCACTGAGGGGGGCACTTGACAGGATAACCACTGGGTGCTATTCTGTATGTTGGCAAATTGAACACCAATAAAAAATAAATTCATTAATAAATAAATAAAACACATGAATCAGTAGAAAAATTCTAGGAGCGGAGAACTGGGGAAGGTAGAGGGTGGGTGAGAGGCCATCACAATGCACTTGACTTACATTGCTAGCCAGATGCTTCTGGTTCTTAGCATGCATCAGGGACATGGTACTGGTAGGCAGGATGTAGCTGGTGGCTTCACTCCATCCCAAGCTTCCTTGTACAGGTTCTACAGGGGTTATAAACCATTTTGTGAGTACAGAAAATGCACTCTGGTTGGATCTTTAGAAGGGGATTTTTCCTGTATCTTTTTTCAGACACTGCTTAACAACCCCTGATCTTCATACTCAGCAGGACCCAAGTCCCCCTCAGTAAATAATGGGTTTAATGCTGTGACCATAATTTTCTGGTCCATTATTCTGTTCTCTTCCATAGTACTTATTTCAGTTTGGCAGTTATCATGGAGCACTGCATCTTGACAACAGTGGTGAATGTATGAATATGCATTTGTACAGCTATAGTACTGTAGGCCACAAAGAGTGACATTTTACTGTATGGAAACGAAAACAAAGTTTTTGACGCTGTGTTCCTTTGCTCTAGGTCTAGGAATTCCTGAAGGGTGAAAACCACTAACTTAAAATCTATTTATCCTATCTTACATTTTTGTAGCTAGTGGGAGCTCAAGAAAGATTTCCACTCCTAGGTATTTATTTACTCAAGAAAACAAAAATTACATATGCACAAAAAACTATACTCAAATGTATATAGCAGCTTTATTCATAATTGTCACAAACTAGATACAATCCAGGTGTCCTTGGACTGTGAATGAATAAATTGTGGTATATTCATACAATGGAATATCACACTCTGCAATAAATCCAATAAACTACTGGTTTTTACAGCAATGTGTAGAGTACACATGTGGATTTTACTAAGACAAAGAAACAGACCTGACGGCTGCAGACTTCATAATCCCATTTGCAGGACATTCTGGAAAAGGTTTTTCAAAGTTTGTTTCTTTAAAAATAGGTCCAGAAAATGCTTCTATGGGTCTCAAAGAAGGAAAAGGAAGAGGGTAATTTTGAGGTGATAGATTTTCTGTGGCTTCACTGGGGTGAATACATGACTTTGCATTTGTTGAAAGCCATAGTCCAGAGGCACCTGGGTGGCTCAGTGGGTTAAGCATCTGCCTTCAGCTCAGGTCAAGATGAGCTTGGAGAACGCTGCTCAGAGGGAAGTCTGCTTCTCCCTCTTCCTCTGCCCCTCTTCCTGCTCATGCTCTCTCTCTCTCTCTCAAATCAATAAAATCTTGTTTTAAAAAACATCCTGTAGTACTATATACTACAAAGAGTGATTTACTGTGTGTAAATTAAAACAGAATCAAGCTGAATGGGGAAGAGGACGCCAATGGAATAGAAATCATAACAAATAAACCTAACTGTGTTACAAATGCATAACAAGACTATGCTGAAGGAAGTGAGTTAGAAAACAATTTAGTTTATTTTTGAAAATGGTATTTTGACTCATTAAGCTATAGACAAAAATAACCAAATAAGATACTGTAGTTACTACATTTGTTTCTCACAGGAATATGGGTTACCAATTCTCAAAACTATGTGCCGATAAAAGTTGAACAAATAGGAGCGCCTGGGGGGCTCAGGGGTGAGTGTCTGGCTTCAGCCCAGGGCGTGACCCTGGGGTCCTGGGATCGAGTCCCGCATTGAGCTCTCCTCAAGAAGCCTGCTTCTCCCTCTGCCTGTGTCTCTGCCTCTCTCTGTCTCATGAATAAATAAATACAACCTTTAAAAAAGTTGAACAAATAAGCAAACATGTCATAGGTAATGAGGGCCAGGCTTTCTAGGAAAAAAAAAGCCACAAGTTGGAAAAATAAAAGATAGAAGTCTAAAGTCTGTAGTGTTGAATGATATAGGAAGCATCAATAGGAACTCATGGTTCAAAGCACACATATAATTAGACAAATATAGAAATAAATACTGATATGTATGCATATAGAGGTTAGTATCCATAATATATTTCTAAGCTCTGTCCATAGAAGGGTCCCAGCAGCAGTGAGCACGCCTAGTGCTGAGATTTTTGCCTTTGAAATGCCAATCCTTAATATATAAATCAGGGCTCCTTGGAGAGGGGGTATCTGGAGCAGGTAAATACAAGATGAACATCTTGTGGTGCCAGAATGTAAGGAAGCACTCAAAAACAATGACAGAGTATGTTAAGTTCTTATAGGAGCCACCCTGAAAGGCACCCAATGGGGAAAGGTGAAATGATTTGAGCAACAAAATAAATAGCAGTATTAGACTACATCACGTAGAAGAAATTAAATATCCATGAGTTCAGATATAATTACTTACTGATACAAGTAAAAAAAAAAAAACCCAAATGGTAGGAAGAAAGAGTGGTTTCTTACCGAAGAATTCCAATTGATAAATGTAGGAGGGATGAAAAAAAAAAACAGAAAATCACCAATAGGCATATTTTATACTAAAAGTTGTTTCAGGCAAGACCCATCAATAGATGGTAAAATACATGAGAGAACATTTGAAGAGAAACAGGCTATCTGCAAAGTCCCAAAATATCTCCCTCCATGATATGTATTAACAACAAAGGGAAAAATCACGACATTACAGTAGAGAAGCTCAGCAGCCAGCCACCTAACCAAGTCACCACGTTCAACATCACCAGTTACCGGCATCACGTCCCACCTGCCATGATGCCGGAGAGAAGCTTTTGTGTTAAACTCGCCAAAAATGGACTGTCTTGATCTAATCATAAGAAGACATCATATAAAACCAAATGGAGGGGCATTCCACAAAATAACCGGAAAGTATTCCTCAAAAGTGTTACAATCAGAAAAAGACAAGGGAAAACTGAGAAATGATCAGATTGAAGAAAGCTAATGAGTCATATGAATTAAATGCAAAATGGGATGACAGGCTGGCGCCTGACATAGAAAAGCACATTAGTGGAAAAACCCTGGTGAAATCTGGATGAAGTCTGTAAGTTACACTGCAACAAGGTTAATTTAGTTTCCATGATTGTATTACAGACAAAACTATGCTGGAATTCTCTGGACTCTTTCTGCAAGTTTTCTGGAAACCTAAAAGAGTTTCAAAATAAAGTTTTAAAAAGTTTGTTGAATTAACCAATTCAGAGGAGACAAAAAAAAAGTGTCTTTGTAGGCTGTACGCCCCTTGTCCCTGGAGAAGCCAGGGAAGGACAAGTCCAGGGTGAGGGTAGCCTAGTTTCAACAGTGCTCACCTGCAATAAGGAAGGAGCTCCCAAATCTGTGCCAATGCACAGCATGGTGTGATATTCCACTTCGGGCTCAATGAATTGTCACTAGGACTACTGAGGAGATAAAATAGGAAACTGGAAGTGCCTGAAAAAACCTGGGCGGTAAGGTGCTTATCCCAACTATTCCGTTATTGTCTCCAGGGAAGAAGAGAAAAATAACTCACTCTGCTGTAAAGATTCTTCAGGTTCTTGGTTCTGTCATAATCCACTGTTTCTAGGACTGTTGTATCTTTGTCCTTAATCTGATGATAATTTTCTTTACATTTCACCTACACACAAAAAAGATGGGTTATTCTTTTCTGCTGTTCAAAAATACAGAAGGACAGGAATGGCTTGTGTCGGGAGAGAAGTCCAAGAAGACGCACCTCACTGGCATTAATGCCACTTTGAAGAGCAGTCACCTAAAGTGGTGTATCTGTGACCAGGTTCTAATTCTGCAGATTTTCTTTACCTGCTGCCATGTACCCGTATCTGTAAAGAAAAACCAGGCACCGGAAATGGTAAAATACACGTCTGCCATCAGCATGAGCAGTTTGTGCCAACTTAGATGAGCCTTTACTTCATTCTGGGTTCCTGCTTTAATACTAACAGAGACACAGTCGTTCTGTGTTCCTGCCAACTTTGTAGGGTTGTCAAAACCTGGCTCTTTGCCAGATCCTCTTCACCATTTTGTTGCCTTTTCCATGCATGCACCCCCATCCCTGAGTGCCTCAACCGTCCGTGAACCTGCCCTAGGAGAGCTAAACCATATCCTGGGGACATTTTCCAAATATCTACTTTTTTACTTCAGAACTTACCTCCCAAAGGTCAAAGCATGCATTTGCATTCTACTCTCTGCAGGCTAACCTAAGCAACTTCTGTATAGATGCTTGAGGGTGGTTCACTCTGAAACACCTCACGGGAAACGTTCTGGGTAAACCTCAAATGCTTAAACCCCTGGAGAGACCAAAACCGAGAAGGTCCCACACCAGAGCAGGTCACCAGGAGAGGCTGTATCAGGCAGGGGCCTCTGGTTTCTGTGGCTCACATACTGTTAGAGCAGCTTTCTCTAACCCGGGCACAGGGCTGGCCTGGTTGTCACCCCACTGAAAGCACCACGATTTCACTGATCCACAGAGAGCCAGTCCTTCTGGGAAGATCTCACCTGACTCTGGAGATCACAGGATTTCTTGGCCTGGAGGATCTGAGGCATATCCCAAATGTAGCATCCCATGCCTTTCAGCCGATTCAAGTCATCCTTATACACGTTCTGCAGGAAAGAAGGGATGATGAGAGGTGACAGGTACTAACTGAATTTACAATCGGGCATTTTGATAATTTCCCATCAGCCATTGGCTGTGCTGAGTGCTTAGCAGTCATAGGGTGGGCCCCGCACCAGCTGGAGGGCTTTCCCGCTCTGACCTAAAGAAGCCTAGGAGGAGAGGAAGAGCTAAAGTTTTGTCTGGAGTAAAAAACAGGTTAAATATTTAACACAGGGGTCACATGGCTCAGAGGGGATTCTCACACCAAAAAGTGGTTATGCGTGCCACTGTGCTTTAAAAAGCAGTACAATTTATGAATACGGGGACAAGTGGAGCATAGGGGGCCAAGACACGGTTGAGTGAAGGTGTAACTAAGTCAAGCTGCAGAAAGGGCATCGTACATTGCTCAGGATGTCCTGCATGCTGTGGGCCCGAATTACGCCGGGTTCTTCTGGGAGAGACATCCACTGGTGGAAGTAGTGTTGGTACTCTAGGTCACGGAGGATGTACTGACAGTGTTTGGCCAGCACGTGATTCATCATATCGATGGGGATGTGCACATTTGCTTTGGTATCCGCATAATCTCTTCTGTAGTTCAATTAAGCCCCCCTTTTTTAAAGACAAAAAGAAGGATTAAAATGTTAATTATTCAGATCCATCTCTCTCGGGGTCTTATCCCTAGTATAGATCAGTACCTTTAGGATGAACAAAGGCTAAAGAAGATACTTTTTAAATAGATTCTTCATTCCCAATGTCCCTTCCTTTCAAAACACAGGGGTAAGTAGTCACCTTGTTGCTTTCTCCTTTTTCCAAACACAGGTACTTCACTGTGGGTTTGGAAGTGCAGAAGGGAAGGAAAGGGAGGAAAGCCCATATTTACCAATGGTAACTGGCAGGGGTGGGGATGAATCTCAGGGAAGGAATGACTCCTTCCTCACCACCCCATGCCTCTCTCAACCGAAGAACGGTTCACAAACAGACCCCCTAATAGCACCCTCCAGGGTACAAATCCTCCGTCACAGTGAGCTTTGCTTTGCTTACTGCACTCCTCGTCTTTTGGAAATCCAGGCACTGGACCACACCAGGGAACTCACTGATTTCTTTTCCAGCCAGGTAGTGGCCCTTCTGCTTCTCATATGTCTCTTTGTATTTAAGCTGTGAAGTAGGCACAACTTAGTTGAGAATCTCTGGGATTTTTGGACCAGCTCCCGAGAGAAGACTCTTAAATGCACGGAGGAAAAACCACCACTGACCTCTCTGTTCACATAGTTGGCATGCTTAGCTCCCACGATGGGAATGTAGCGCCTATGCAAGGTGCAGCCGTAAGCGTTGGTCCCTTCTCAAGCCCCTTTGTACAGTATCTGGAACAAAGGAATATGTGTCAGCAAGTTTGCAGTCAACTTCCTTCAGGTATTGCTAAAAAGAAAATGGTAAAACCAAGGTAAAATATTTATGTTTAAAGGCCAAGAGCCCTTACTGCGTCTACCTAAGAGTATGGGAGAATCTTCTATCTTACTGCAGATTGAATCTACAAACACCAGGGTGTTCTAGGACATCTATAACAGAGAATAACTGTATTTAAAGTTATGGTAAAAGTGGAAATACATTTTCACATAGGTAGAGAATCACCAAAGACTGCTTCCCATTGGGCATACACACAGACACAGGGCACGCGCGCACACACACACATCATCCTTAAATCAGCTGAATTAAATTAGTCTTCCGTCTGTTGGCTGGAGATATTTATACATGACTGCCAGAGAGGGACTGGCCTTTCCTCTCTTTTCCCTGTTAGTGGGTGTTCAGTCCTCTGCGCACCTACAGCTGGTATAGCACCTGCTACCTTATTATCTATTTGCCTGTCCATCTCCCTCATTGGCATGGGCTCCTGAGGGGCTTCTCTTACTGAGTGTTAGCCCCGTAGCACTTCCTCCAATGACTGGCCCATTACTGGAGCTCAAAAAGAAAAATACCAGCTGAATAAATGCTACTTCTAATAAACAACAGCAGTTATTTCTAAGAAGATTAAATGCAATGATAGGTCTTTTAAGTTCAGTTGTTCACAAAATCAGCCAAGAAGATGAATTAAGAGCTTAAAATTAAGAACTGAGTTGTAAATCAAATAAAATAGAACTTACAGTACTGTAGAGTTTTCTCATGTCTTTGGAGTGGGTGATATATGGTGTATCTGGAGAAAATAGATACTTGCCCTTCAATACTTTATTAAATGTTTCTTTATGTTTTACCTAACAAGAGAAAACAAGACAAAACCAATCCACATCTTTGGTCAATATAAATGCATATTTAAAGTTTCATAGTTTCGGGGCAGCCCGGGTGGCTCAGCGGTTTAGTGCCACCTTCAGGCCAGGGCATGATCCTGGAGACCCGGGATCGAGTCCGGCATCGGGCTCCCTGCGTGGAGCCTGCTTCTCCCTCTGCCTGTGTCTCTGCCTCTCTCTGTGTATCTCTCATGAATAAATAAAATCTTTAAAAAAAATAAAAAAATAAAGTTTCATAGTTTCTACCCAAAAAGATAATAACCAGTCTACATTTGGAGATTTAAAACAAACTAATTGGTTAGATTTCAGTTCATTTTGCCTAATACAATAATTTGGACAAGAATATGGATGCTTTTTAAAAGAAGAAATGGGTAGGAAATATCAGAAAGGGAGACAGAACATGAAAGACTCCTAACTCTGGGAAACAAACTAGGGGTGGTGGAAGGGGAGGAGGGCAGGGGTTGGGGGTGACTGGGTGACAGGTACTGAGGTGGGCACTTGATGGGATGAGCAATGGGTGTTATTCTGTATGTTGGCAAGTTGAACACCAATAAAAAATAAATTTATTATTTAAAAAAATAAAAAAAATAAAACCTGCATTCTCACTCTGAAAAAAAAATGTTCGTACAGTACATCTCTTACTAGGGACTTTAAAGACATGCCCACCAGAGATGATCTTCTAGTTTCCTGCCCCACTGTCCATTTTCTTACAAGCAGTTACCTGGAGGTGAGCAAATGCAGTCAATGACACACAATGAACTCCCCAGTCCATGCACACATCACTATACACAAAGAAAACTTACATCACTTTGACTGACTGAGTTAATCTTCACCAAAACAATCTCTGGAGGATCCACCACACTTGTGAAGTTAGGACAGTTGTCGAGATCAGCCTTCTTGTATTTTATCTGCAAGGAAACAGAGATGATTAAGACTGGTCTCCTTCCAGTGGGTACCTGCCCCCACATGACAGGCAAGGCGGCCAGGCATTAGGTAAGAACAGGGTTTGTGTACCTGATTCACCATTTCCTGGTTCTTCGTAACCCTCACGTAGTCCACAGAGTCCACGGGTATCCAGACAATGCCACGGAGCCACTCCAGGTCAGCCTTGTAGACATCCTGAGAGCAGGAAGAGAGATACAACGCAGGCATAAATGACTCAGGCACAGGATTCCAGACTGTAGGTCTGAAGCAACTTTTTCAGGAGCTTTTTAAGGATTTCCCTCTAGTGACTGTCATCTCTTGATGCAATCATGATTTCACCTGTTCACCAGAGAGGTATCCTGTGAGCCTATTATTATGAGCAAAGTACTGTACTAGGTGCTTTCAGAGATAAGTACAAAGGAATCTGGTGTGAAGAGAAGTCCTTTATAAGTGGAGAGTGTAACAGCAAGAACACTCAAGGGCTATGGGAGCTACGGGCAGGGAGCCATTGTATCTAGCATTGAGTCCAAGGAAGGGTTTTACCAGGGAGGGTGGGTTTTTAGAAGGATTTATATTTAATTACTTGGTACGTGGGAAATTTAGACTAACTACACAAAGGAAGTGATACAACTAAATGCTCCTGTATGGTAGAGTAGGGGACACATGCCCCTGGCCAGGCCTAGCTCTCCCCCTCCCCACCCCACATCAACCACAATGGAGCTGCTGATCTGGTTAAATGTCCATGACCATCGTTCTGCTGCAGCAACAGGGAGGTGGCAAGTTCAAGCTCACCACCTGGTGGCAGGCAGCCTCTGATTTCCTGTTTCCAAAGTGGTAATGAGAAGACCAGGTGGGTTAGCTCCAGGGTATGTCTGAGCATCAGGTCGATGCATGGAGTTTCTGTTCCTTAGGAACTGCTGGCGGCAGCTACACGTCTGGGCTCAGGCCTCACTGCAAGGTGGCCTAGGTCATGTATTCTCTTCCCTACCCTCACCCAAAGCTCTGTGCAAGCAGATTCTGGGCCCTCAGGTAGTTTATCAGGATTTTGTTTCTCTTTTGCTTTGATTCTTTGCAAGCAAGTCCTACATCAACACCTGAAGAAGAGACGCTTGGCAAAGGGCATACCCAGGTCTTTGCCTACACTAACTACAACCCCCATTTACTCTCCATTCTCACCCCAAGCCATTTATTATTTTAAATCAGCTGATAATCTCCCAGGCCAATGTGAGATGTTGGTGATGTCAAAGATGATGCAAAAACAAAAAAAACAACCAATGAAAAAAATTGGCTTTGAACGATACTCGGAAATAAGTCGTCAAAAAGGCAAAGCTGTCAATCACTGCTCCTGGTCTTTCTCTACAAAAGATTCAGCCTCAGTTCCCTTCTGGGAACAAATTCAGTATTTATGGCTCAAAGTTTCAAAGCCCGGTGCTTCCAGAGTACTGCCTGTAACTCTCTGAGTACACCATACATTCCTAGGTCATTAAGAAACAAAAATTACTTACATTGCTCTGTAGGTCAGAGGCCTTCCTTGCCTGGATAATGTCATTTTGGTCAGGATGACACATCCATTGGTGCAGGTAATTACGGTAATCAATATCACTGACGAGGTCCTGCCCATGCTTGGCAGCCAACACCGACACCATATCAGCGGCTATATATTGATCTTGGCCTTTGTTTTATGGTAGTCCTCTCTGTATAGTCTGTCATTCTGAATCTGGCCTGTGCGCTCAAACCAAACCAGTTTAGGATCATCTCTCATCGTCGAACACCAACATAATGACCTCTTTGTTTTACATGTTCAGCTTTGTAGTTCAGCTGGTGGGAGAAAAAAAAATAGAGATTCCATCGGTTGTGACAAGCTCTCAAGGAAAAGGGGAGCTTGAAACATCAGCACACACAGCCCCTCAGCCTTTTGTCACCTGCCTCCCCGAGAATAAAGAACAAAAAGCACTGACATAATAAATATGAAGAAATACCGATTTAAAAGTAGGAAAAATACATTCGTTTTCTAATTCTGCCTATGTTTTATTGGAAAGCTTAGAGATTTTAAGGAAGTGAGGGAATAGAAGAGAGTAAACACTCAGACCATAGCTTTTAAAGAAGCCAACAAAACAAACACTCTCAAAGCCCAGAGAGGACCAGAAGGGTAGAGGACTCCAAACATCCCCAGGCCTCCTAGCTCCAGGAGCCCCCAGCGTGCGCTCCTAGAAGGATAAATGACCTCGCTCTGAATGTCACCAGAGTGATGGGCGTGAACAAATGGTACGCGTCTGGAGGCAAAATGTAACCCGTAGCCCGTAGCTTTTTGTTTCTCCCAGCCTTCCTTGTAGAGATAGTAAAAGACAGAGAGCCACAACAGAGCTTAACCTAAGGAGTCAGAGGGCACTGGTCATGTGCATACATCTCCCCACCGTTACATTCCGGTCCTCGGTTCCCCCTCCCCCGCCCAGGAGTATCAGGCATCTGGCTGAAACCCATACCTGGTCCAGCATCTGGGCTGTCTCCTGGGCAGTGTGCAGCAAGGGGGTCTCGGTGAGGGTGTACTGTGATTTGGCATCATTCCAATCTTTCTGGTATTTACTCTGGAATTGAGAAGCCAGAGGTTTAACATACTTGATATTAAGAAATCATAATGTTGCTCGGGAAAATGCTAGCATCATCTCATGATTACAGTCTGTGTCTCAGACAATGACTGCACGCTGAGCTAAAGTAGGTGAAAATCTTTGGAAATGACATTTCATGATCGGGTAATTTTAGAATGACAGGTACTCACATCATTTAGGATCTCACCGCTTTGTTTTGCAGTCTCGTAATCAGCTCTATCATCCACGGGAGTAAAGTTGAGAGTTTCTATTTTTGGGCGGTATTTTTTCTATTGGAAAGAAAATATCTTTCCTCTCAGGCAGGACAAAGACACACTAGATTTAAGGGTCTTTCTCTACTAGAAGCACAGAGAGCCATATCTGAACGGCACCCTTCGAGACAATTTGACCTTTTTCTTACCATTTTATTTTATTTTATTTTATTTTATTTTATTTTATTTTATTTTTTAATTTTTTATTGGTGTTCAATTTACTAACATACAGAATAACCCCCAGTGCCCGACACCCATTCACTCCCACCCCGCGCCCTTCTCCCCTTCTACCACCCCTAGTTCGTTTCCCAGAGTTAGCAGTCTTTACGTTCTGTCTCCCTTTCTGATATTTCCCACACATTTCTTCTCCCTTCCCTTATATTCCCTTTCACTATTATTTATATTCCCCAAATGAATGAGAACATACACTGTTTGTCCTTCTCCTATTGACTCACTTCACTCAGCATAATACCCTCCAGTTCCATCCAGGTTGAAGCAAATGGTGGGTATTTGTCGTTTCTAATGGCTGAGGAATATTCCATTGTATACATAAACCACATCTTCTTATCCATTCATCTTTCATTGGACACAGAGGCTCCTTCCACAGTTTGGCTATTGTGGACATTGCTGCTAGAAACATCGGGGTGCAGGTGTCCCGGCGTTTCATTGCATCTGAATCTTTGGGGTAAATCCCCAATAGTGCAATTGCTGGGTCGTAGGGCAGGTCTATTTTTAACTCTTTGAGGAACCTCCACACAGCTTTCCAGAGTGGCTGCACCAGTTCACATTCCCACCAACAGTGTAAGAGGGTTCCCTTTTCTCCGCATCCTCTCCAACATTTGTGGTTTCCTGCCTTGTTAATGTTCCCCATTCTCATTGGTGTGAGGTGGTATCTCATTGTGGTTTTGATTTGTATTTCCCTGATGGCAAGTGATGCAGAGCAGTTTCTCATGTGCGTGTTGGCCATGTCTATGTCTTCCTCTGCGAGATTTCTCTTCATGTCTTTTGCCCATTTCATGATTGGATTGTTTGTTTCTTTGGTGTTGAGTTTAAGAAGTTCTTTATAGATCTTGGAAACTAGCCCTTTATCTGATATGTCATTTGCAAATATCTTCTCCCATTCTGTAGGTTGTCTTTGAGTTTTGTTGACTGTATCCTTTGCTGTGCAAAAGCTTCTTATCTTGATGAAGTCCCAATAGTTCATTTTTGCTTTTGTTTCTTTTGCCTTCGTGGATGTATCTTGCAAGAAGTTACTATGGCCGAGTTCAAAAAGGGTGTTGCCTGTGTTCTTCTCTAGGATTTTGATGGAATCATGTCTCACATTTAGATCTCTCATCCATTTTGAGTTTATCTTTGTGTATGGTGAAAGAGAGTGGTCTAGTTTCATTCTTCTGCATGTGGATGTCCAATTTTCCCAGCACCATTTATTGAAGAGACTGTCTTTCTTCCAGTGGATAGTCTTTCCTCCTTTATCGAATATTAGTTGCCCATAAAGTTCAGGGTCCACTTCTGGATTCTCTATTCTGTTCCACTGATCTATGTGTCTGTTTTTGTGCCAGTACCACACTGTCTTGATGACTACAGCTTTGTAGTACAACCTGAAATCTGGCATTGTGATGCCCCCAGATATGGTTTTCTTTTTTAAAATTCCCCTGGCTATTCGGGGTCTTTTCTGATTCCACACAAATCTTAAAATAATTTGTTCTCTCTGAAGAAAGTCCATGGTATTTTGATAGGGATTGCATTAAACGTGTATATTGCCCTGGGTAACATTGACATTTTCACAATATTAATTCTGCCAATCCATGAGCATGGAATATTTTTCCATCTCTTTGTGTCTTCCTCAATTTCTTTCAGAAGTGTTCTATAGTTTTGAGGGTATAGATCCTTTACATCTTTGGTTAGGTTTATTCCTAGGTATCTTATGCTTTTGGGTGCAATTGTAAATGGGATTGACTCCTTAATTTCTCTTTCTTCAGTCTCACTGTTAGTGTATAGAAATGCCACTGACTTCTGGGCATTGATTTTGTATCCTGCCACGCTACCGAATTGCTGTATGAGTTCTAGCAATCTTGGGGGGGAGACTTTTGGGTTTTCTATGTAGAGTATCATGTCATCGGCGAAGAGGGAGAGTTTGACGTCTTCTTTGCCAATTTGAATGCCTTTAATGTCTTTTTGTTGTCTGATTGCTGAGGCTAGGACTTCCAGTACTATGTTGAACAGCAGTGGTGAGAGTGGACATCCCTGTCTTGTTCCTGATCTTAGGGGAAAGGCTCCCAGTGCTTCCCCATTGAGAATGATATTTGCTGTGGGCTTTTCCTAGATGGCTTTTAAGATGTCGAGGAATGTTCCCTCTATCCCTACACTCTGAAGAGTTTTGATCAGGAATGGATGCTGTATTTTGTCAAATGCTTTCTCTGCATCCAATGAGAGGATCATATGGTTCTTGGTTTTTCTCTTGCTGATATGATGAATCACATTGATTGTTTTACGGGTGTTGAACCAGCCTTGTGTCCCAGGGATAAATCCTACTTGGTCATGGTGAATAATTTTTTTAATGTACTGTTGGATCCTATTGGCCAGTATCTTGTTGAGAATTTTTGCATCCATGTTCATCAGGGATATTGGTCTGTAATTCTCCTTTTTGGTGGGGTCTTTGTCTGGTTTTGGAATTAAGGTGATGCTGGCCTCATAGAACGAATTTGGAAGTACTCCATCTCTATCTTTCCAAACAGCTTTAGGAGAATAGGTATGGTTTCTTCTTTAAACGTTTGATAAAATTCCCCTGGGAAGCCATCTGGCCCTGGACTCTTGTGTCTTGGGAGGTTTTTGATGACTGCTTCAATTTCCTCCCTGGTTATTGGCCTGTTCAGGTTTTCTATTTCTTCCTGTTCCAGTTTTGGTAGTTTGTGGCTTTCCAGGAATGCGTCCATTTCTTCTAGATTGCCTAATTTATTGGCGTATAGCTGTTCATAATATGTTTTTAAAATCGTTTGTATTTCCTTGGTGTTGGTAGTGATCTCTCCTTTCTCATTCATGATTTTATTAATTTGAGTCTTCTCTCTCTTCTTTTTAATAAGGCTGGCTAATGGTTTATCTATCTTGTTAATTCTTTCAAAGAACCAACTCCTGGTTTTGTTGATCTGTTCCACAGTTCTTCTGGTCTCGATTTCGTTGAGTTCTGCTCGAATCTTTATTAACTCCCTTCTTCTCTTGGGTGTAGGATCTATTTGCTGTTTTTTCTCTAGCTCCTTTATGTGTAAGGTTAGCTTTTGTATTTGAGTTCTTTCCAGTTTTTGAATGGATGCTTGTATTGCGATGTATTTCCCCCTTAGGACTGCTTTTGCTGCATCCCAAAGATTTTGAACGGTTGTATCTTCATTCTCATTAGTTTCCATGAATCTTTTTAATTCTTCCTTAATTTCCTGGTTGACCCTTTTATCTTTTAGCAGGATGGTCCTTAACCGGAGGTTTTCTTTCTTCACTCATGAAGCATCAGGTTAATTTCAGGTCACTTATATTCTTTCCACGGCCTAAACCCTCCTTTCTTCCTAGGCTTCCTAGGCTTTCTTCCTACACTTCCTAGGGAAGTGTAGCCCCATCCCATTACCCTCCAAGGCCACCCAGGCTACAGAGCAGATCTTTGTGCTGTGACAGAGATTTTCTAGACCTGTGCTGTCTGATGTGAAAGCCATGAGACACATGTGACAACAGACCACTTGAAATGTGGCTCATGGGACTAACTCAATTTTTAGTTTTATTTAATTTCAATTAATTTCAATTAATAGCTACATGTAGCTACATGCTACATTTTTGGACAGTACAAAACTAGAATCTATAGAAGTCAGAGACAGGAAACATTCATTCGTAATCTCACCAAGCTATGAAATCCACTCCTATGATGCTATTATGGCATTGGCAAGAAAACTGAGAAATATAATATGTCCCTTTTTAAGGAACAGTGAATATTGGCAATTATTGGCCAATCTCACTTTTTTATAAAGATATTTATTTATTTATTCATTCATTCATTCATTCATGAGAGACAGAGAGAGAGAGAGAGAGAGAGAGGCGCAGAAGCAGGCTCCATGCCAGGAGCCCGACACGGGACTCAATCCCAGGACTCCAGGATCACGCCCTGGGCCAAAGGCAGTTGCCAAACCGCTGAGCCACCCAGGGATCCCCTCACTTTTGAAGCTGGATGTAAAAGTCCTAAACAATGAAACACTGACAAATCGTTCTCTTAAAAAGATGATCATGTATGATTGATACCAGGAATGCAAGAAGGGTTAATGTCATTAATTATTTAACTGTGTCAATGGCGACAGGAAAATCAAGTAAGGGATAGGAAGAAAATTCCTGAACCTGATATTTAGTAGTGGTGTTCTATATACACTGCCTTTAAAGTCAAATAAGAGCCACCATTCACATCCTGCACACCTGATGCACCCTGCACGTCCAATTCAGGGAGTGTCACTGATCCAGGGCCCACCCTGTTGCCCACAAGAATCCCTGGCAGCCTGGAGCAAGGGCCACACCTCACATGTGTTGCTCTGCACCAAGGACTGCGTGCAACAGACTAGCTCCTGGGAGACACTTTGGTTTGAGGACTTGCCAAGGACTTTGCTGAACCTGCTTGAGAGTGCCTGGTGGATCTGGCACACTTCCACCTCACCTTGCCTCCCTAATTGCCTCATCGCCTATGTCCATCTGTAGCTCTCCAAGCCTTCCTTGGCTCCTTCCTCATTTTCCTTCATAGACAACTCCCCTAGTAAAATCCTTGCACATTTTCCTATCTTAGCATCTGGTTCCTGTGGGGCCTGGACTAACTCAGATGTCATATCGCCGCTTCTATTCAACACTGTACTGGACATCCTGTCACACTTTTACAAGGAAAAAGGTTGTATGAGAACAGGAAAAGAAGAAACAAAAGTGCTAATAAATGTAGATCATATGACTCTTTACACAGGAAATCCAAGACAATCCTAGACAAACCTACAGAATAATAGAGTTCAGCCAGGTTGTGTCACATAAGATTGACATATAGACATCAGTGGTGCTAGTATGTATCAGTAACAACCATTGGAAAAATGTAATCGTCATGATTATAAGGTCCCAATCACAAGTGTACTAGATGGTCCTTAATAAAAGCAACAACAACAACAACAACAACAAAATAAATAAATAAATAAATAAATAAAAGCAACAAATGTTTCTCAAGATGTCTTTAAAAGATTTCAAAATTTTGGACCAGAGTATATATAACGTGACAATCACTTAAATTGACTTTTAACTTTCTTATAAGTTCTAGATAATAACAACCATAATGCACAGATTGTTAAGACAGCAAAAGGACACTGCTGGGGGGCTGCATGGTGGTGCAATCAGTTGAGCGTCCACTCTTGGTTTCTCCCAGGGGTTGTGGGATTGAGCCCTGCAGAGGGCTCCAGGCTCTGCGCTCTGCATATAGTTTGCTTGAGACCCTCTTTCCCTCTTCTTCTGCCCCTCCCCACCACCCTCTTGGGCTCTCATAAATAAATAAATAAATAAATAAATAAATAAATAAATAAATAAATAAAGTAATTAAAAAAGTACACTGTTGGGAGAAATAAAATTTTTTTTTGGGGGGGAGAAATAATTAAATAAAATCTCCTGTCAGGGGATCCCTGGGTGGCTCAGCGGTTTAGCACCTGCCTTTGGCCCAGGGCGGGATCCTGGAGTCCCGGGATCGAGTCCCATGTCAGGCTCCCAGCATGGAGCCTGCTTCTCCCTCCTCCTGTGTCTCTGCCTCTCTCTCTCTCTCTGTCTATCATAAATAAATAACTCTTTAAAAAAAATCTCCTGTCAACCCAGTACAACCCCTTCACAAAATGTAGACAAGAATGAAAGTTTTGTTATTAAGCATTAAACCAGACCATGATGCCTATCACAGGCATTCAGGTAAAGAAATTGGAATGATAAAGAAATCTCACCCTTTTAGATAGCTAGGCAGAAACAATCCATTACATACATACAACTGTCTTAGTCCAAAGGAAAAATTAAAACTTGGAGCCAAGTGCTTGGACAAAACTTCCACAGAGTTAGGGAGACAGAACCCCACACTCCTCTGTGTTCACCTTTCACAGAGGTGGCTCCAGAAAGACACACCTAGAATGCAAAACTGGCAAAAGGCTTGTTCAGCTTTTTAAAAGATTACATATGTGTGAAAAGAACAAAGAAGATTAGGATCACAAATTTTCAAAAGGAAATGCTGGAAAGAAAAGCAGGGGAAGAAGTGTTCTTTCCCTTTTGGCACGAGGGACACATCAAAGTTCTTGAGACTAAAGCAAAGTTATTTGTTTTGTATATTTTGTAATTGGAGTTCAATTTGCCAACATATAGTATAACACGCAGTGCTCATCCCGTCAAGCGCCCCCCTCTGTGCCCATCACCCAGTCCCCCCGTCCCCCCGCCCCTTCCACTACCCCTTGTTTGTTTCCCAGAGTTAGGTGTCTCTCATGTGCTGTCACCCTCTATGATATTTCCCACTCATTTTCTCTCCTTTCCCCTATAATCCCTTTCACTATTTTTTATATTTCCCGAATGAATGAAACCATATAACGTTTGTCCTTCTCCAAATGACTTACTTCACTCAGTGTAATACCCTCCAGTTCTATTCATGTTGAAGCAAATGGTGAGTATTCATTGTTTCTAATGGCTGAGTAATATTCCATTGTATACATAGACCACGTCTTCTTTATCCATTCGTCTGTCGATGGACACCGAGGCTCCTGCCACAGTTTGGCTATTGTGGACATTGCTGTAAAGTAAAGTTTTTAGTTAGAGGCAAATTCATAGTCAGTTTCTTCAATTACTAAAGAACACTGAACATATAAACTCTACAATTCATTTAATAAGAATAAAATCAACCACAAAGGCAGCAGAAGAAAGGGCATAATTACGAGCACTTGAAGATAAAATAATTAGCAGAAAAACAGCATTAGGAGAAAAATAGGCAGACTGTAAAGAAGAGAAAAAGAACTAATCAGAATTAGAAATGGCAAAGTGACTATACCTATGGACACGGATCATATCATGAGAACCAAGAGAAACAAAGACAGAACGAGCAGCACTATCAGTATTTTGTTAATGTTTGAATTAGGACAAGCATACACACTATCAACATTGGGAAAGCTGTGGCCAATGCAATATGACATGTAATGCTGGTGCTCTCAATAGCAATTAAAAGAAAAAGAGATAGAAAAAAAACCCATGTATTTCAGTGGAAAACTATGCATCCTTTATAATGTATACCCTTTTAGATTATCAGATTCTAGATTATCAGCTCAGATTCCTGTTCATTATCTTTGTGCGATTTTGTAACTCCTTGTATGTTGTAGGTAACTGATAGATATATAATTCTATCTAGCCTGGTAGTGACTTTCCGCTAATTTCCACCTGTGGAAAAGCAGTTTTATCTTTATTCATAATTTATCTCACCATCCCTTTATGTCATATAACTGCACTGTTTGGATTCTTCTTTTGAATTGGCTAGAACATCTGCCTCACATATTCACTTTATAACTCTATATGAGAGTCATGATTCTACCTTTTTTACCAATAGAAAGCTAAAAGAAAAAAATTTTTTAAAGGCTAATATAATAAGAATATTTTTATTGATGTGACTGGATGGGAATGTTGAGTATATCCAGCAAGAACTGAATAGTAAATGTACAATGGCAAAGTAACTTAGACACATGAAAGAAACCACACCCTAACCAGGCTATCACTAGGGATGACATTAATAATAAATATGTGAAATAAAATTAAGAATAGCAAATTACTGATGTAATGGAATAAAATTAACAAAACTAAAGACTTGTCAATGGGCAGAAAGCAAATATTGAAAAGATATAAATTCTTAACTTATTGTTATAATCAGAATATTTTTGGTAATCTGTCTAAATAATTATAACTTTAATCTAGAAGAAACAACAAAATAAGAGAATGCTAAAAGATACTAACTTTACCAGATATTTGCATAAAGTAATATTGACCCAAGAACAAAAACCAACTGATGAACATAAATAAAGGAAGCTCTCCCAAGAGCTCACTGTATTATTGAAGGATCTAGTCTTCAGGGGATCCCTGCATGGCTCAGGGGTTTGGCACCTACCTTCAGCCCAGGGCGCCATCCTGGAGTCCCAGGATCGGGTCCCGCATCGGGCTCCCTGCATAGAGCATGCTTCTCCCTCTGCCTGTGTCTCTGCCTCTCTCTCTCTCTCTCTCTCTATCATGAATAAATAAATAAAATCTTAAAAAAAAGAAGGATCTAGTCTTCAGTATCCAGATTGTTGACTACAGATAGCTAAGACAAAAAGACGAGCTTCTTTGGAGAAGATTCCAGTGAAAGGTGGCTCAGCAAAGTGAGGGAAACTGCCTGTCACAGTTAAGGTTTAGGCAGCAGGAGAATCTGGCAGCTAACTCTTCGTCCTCCAACCTCCACTCTCAGAGCTTTCCCACAAATCCAGCAGCAACAAACCCTCCGCAATGCTTCCCTGTCTCAGGGACACCTGGGTGGCTCAGGGGTTGAGCGCCTGCCTTGGGCCCAGGGCATGATCCCGGATTCCCCGGATCGAGTCCCACGTCGGGCTCCCTGCATGGAGCCTGCTTCTCCCTCTGCCTGTGTCTCTACCTCTCTCTCTCCCCCCCCACCCCGTGTCTCTCATGAATAAATAAAATCTTTAAAATAAAATGCTCCTCTCTTCACAAACATCGGATAGCTTTGAGAGAGATGAATTTGTAAGATGCGGGCAGCCCCGGTGGCGCAGCGGTTTGGCGCCGCCTGCAGCCTGGGGTGTGATCCTGGAAGCCCGGGATCGAGTCCCGCGTCGGGCACCCTGCATGGAGCCTGCTTCTCCCTCTCCCTCTGCCTGTGTCTCTGCCTCTCTCTCTGTGTCTATGAATAAATAAATAAAATCTTTAAAAAAAAAAAGAATTTGTAAGATGCATCACATAGGAAAGAAAAAAATCCACTACCAATAAAACACCCAGTGAGGGTAAGGCCCATACTGATTACTGAGATGCCAATCCCTGATGTATCCATGATGCACAATGAATAGGACTTTTTGGTAGGTGGACGTATAGCGTGAAAAAATAATTTTCTAGAGGGACACCTGGGTGGCTCAGCCGTTGAGTGCCTGCCTTCGGCCCAGGGCGTGATCCTGGAATCCTTGGTTCGAGTCCCACATTGGGCTCCCGGCATGGAGCCTGCTTCTCCCTCTGCCTGTGTCTCTGCCTCTCTCTCTGTGTGTCTCTCATGAATAAATAAATAAAGTCTTTAAAAAATAATAAATAAAGTATGTTAATTTCATTCATAAAAAAGTCTTTAAACACAGGCTAAACAACATTGGTTGGGGCTTAAGAATGCATTTATTTCAGGAATAGTTTCTGCTTGGGCATAACTGATAACATTCAAAAGGCAGAAAGTGATTTTTCCGTACAAATTATTATAACTCTAAAGTACCAAAGGGCATTCTGGAGATACTAAGACATTTGGGGATAAAAAACATATGTAGTTTCCATAGCTTGGCTTTATTCCTGAAAGACTCCCTCATCCTTTTGACAACAGAAATATCCCCCGCTCGCTAAGGCCAGTTGTATATCAAATACTCCCATATACAAAGACTGGCCCCATCCCCATCCACCAATTTTCCAGTGATAAGAGAAGCTACAGGAGACAGCAGGAAGCAGACCAATAGGGAGATCTCTCAGGAACTCCAATTTGCTTCGCTGGAATTTTCTTAACCGTCCAAATACGTCTTTTGCCAAAGAGCCATAGTTGTCAATAGCAGTCAGGGAATAAATGACGCCAGGGGCAACACAGTTGCTCCTTACTCCGTTCTGGCCTATTCTACAGCCAAGGATTTGGTGAGATTGTAAACACCTGCTCTGGCAGCTGCACTATACACAAGTCCTGGAAATCCATTTTAAACAAGGATAATATTATTCAGAATGGATCCTCCATGCTCTTTCATCCAGGAGTTGTAAACTGCTCTCCACATGTAGAAGGTGCTCATCAATTTGGTTTCGATCACAGCATGCCATCCCTTTGCACTGATGTGTTTTGCAGGAGACCTGAACTGACCTCCTCCATTGTTTACAAAAAATTGATCTTACCATAAATATCTAAGGTGGATTTGACCAAATTGTTCACCGCCTTTTCTTTGCAGATGTTGCATTTTATGGGAGTGACCTGAGCCTGGTGGGCTCAGTTCATCTGCAGTAGATTTTAGTCAATCAAAGTTACGTGACGCAATGACCACATTACACCCCAGCTGCAAGATCTTGGTCATGATGGCCTTTCTGATACCTGTGTCCCCTCTGGTGATGATGGCCAGTTGGTCTTGCAGCAAGCCAGCAACCAGCCAGCTCTTGCCCTTGTCCCAAGTGCCCATCTCCACCAAGCATCTGAGTCTTAGGAGTGCTAAAGTCACTTACATGGTAAAAAATAATAATAATAATAATAATATTTTTTACTTTATTTATTCTTGAGAGACACATACACAGAGAGGCAGAGACATAGGCAGAGGGAGAAGCAGGCTTCCTGTAAGGAACCCAATGTGGGACTCCATCTCTGACCCCGGGATCATGCCGTGACCCGAAGGCAGAAGACACTCCACTCCTGAGCCATCCGGGTGTCCCTACAGGAAAATTTTTATGTTTAAAAAAAAATCAATAGCCTGTCTAAATTATCTCATTTTATTAAAAATAGATTATCATTTTAAATACTGATATTCCGTCAGAAGTCTCTTATTGACAGTTATTTTGAATTTCAAACTATAAATAACCCAGAAATAAATTTTGTTAAATGCCTTTATCCAAATTTCAGGTTATTGAGTATATGCTTCCTTTACATCTTTTTCTCCTTTATGGAGATGATCATGTGGGATCTCTTCCTCTCTTTTGTGTCAATATGGTGAGGTTTGGTTTTGTCTTTTTTAAAGACTTTATTTATTCATGTCAGAGAGAGAGAGAGAGAGAGAGAGAGAGACAGGCGGAGGGAGAAGCAGGCTTCATGCAGGGAGCCCGATACGGGTTCGATCCTGGGTCTCCAGGATCAAGCCCTGGGCCGAAGGCAGGCGCTAAACTGCTGAGCCACCCAGAGATCCCCAATATGGTGGGTTTTATTAAAAGATTTCCTCATATTGGACTATCCTTGCATTTCTAGTATTTCTCACTTAGTCACATGCTATTATGACTATCAATGCCATTGCACCAGTATTTATCAATGAGATTCGTCTGTAATTTTCTTTTAGAGACCGTTTTGTGAATTTGTGTTTGGGATTTTTTTTTTTAGTGAAATAGCTCTGTCAATTTTGATCTGTGTTGGACTTTGACTTGAATCTAGTGTGGTCTGGGGTGAATGAGCTGGCTGAATGACAGACCCTATCCTGTGATAGGTGGAAAGAGGATACTTCCGTGAAAAACTATGCATTGCTCATATCTTACTTGTTCAGTCTAGTCTTCACTATTTCCTAGTCTTTCATGGTTTTTAAGCTACTTCAGAAGACAAGTGATAGCAATGCAAAATAATTCTTGTCTCTGGACATGTACATTCTGTCCTATTCAATTGACTTCTCCTCACTAGCCGGTTAAATAAATCTTTAACACTTGTTCGTTTTTGTATCTGCATGAGTCATGATTTTATCATTTTTAAATAATCTATTTTTATTGTAAAAATATATTTATATCATGTATATTTATGTAAAATATACATAAAATTGCCATCTTAACCATTTTTTAAAATATGCGGGTCAGTGGCATTAAGCACATTATTGTGCACCCATCACCACCATCCATCCCCAGAACTCTTTCATCCTACTAAATTGAAATTGTACCCAGTAAATAATAACCCTCCATTCCTCTATCACCTAAGCTCCTGGGAAACCACCCTTCAACTTTCTGTCTTTATAAATTGGACCGCTCTACATATCTTTGTAAGTGTGCTAGGAGGAAACACTTCCTACCAATTCAGATGCAGTGATCTAGAGACTATTAATTAACTGACAGATTTGGGATCCCTGGGTGGCGCAGCAGTTTGGCGCCTGCCTTTGGCCCAGGGCGCGATCCTGGAGACCTGGGATCGAATCCCACATCAGGCTCCCGGTGCATGGAGCCTGCTTCTCCCTCTGCCTGTGTCTCTGCGTCTCTCTCTCTCACTGTGTGCCTATCATAAATAAATAAAAAAATTAAAAAAAAATTAACTGACAGATTTACAGGAGAAAAGACAAGATTAATTTACACACTCACGCAGGAGCATTCAGATGAAGAGGCTCCCTAAAGAGCTGGAGATAGACGTTTATATACCAACTGAACAGGGGAAAGCGATGGAAAGCAAAGAAAGAGCTTCTCTGGAAAAGACTAAGGAGCTTTTAGGAAAACAAATGGAAAGTATGATATTGTCATGTTTGCCACTTCTCAGATGCAAGTGGTCCAGGCTGAGAGTGAAACTACCCCAAAGAGGGATTTATGGCAGCTTCTCTCTCAGAAGGATAAGCCTTTAGTCAGATACATGAGACCCAGAAAGGCTTCTGCATTTGCTGTGTCATAAATGACTTCAGTTTAAAATAACCTTGCTCCAACTCAAGGGGTATAAGTGGATCCATACAAGTGGAATCATATAGTATTTGTCCTTCAGTGACTAGCTTATTTCATTTAGCATAATGTCCCCAAGGTTCATCCATGCTTACAATGTGTTAGGAATTACCTTCCTTTTAAAGACTGAAATAAAATTCTGCTGTACTTATATATTACATCGTGTTTATCCGTTCATCCATTGATGGACACTTGAGTTCCTTCCGCCTCTTAACTATTGTGAATAAATGTGCTTATGAATACAGCTGTACAAATTCTTCAAGACCCTCCTTTCAATTCTTTGGGGTATATACCCAGAAGTAAAATTGCTGGATATATATTTTTTAAGATCTTATTTATTTATTCATGAGAGACACAGAGAGAGAGAGAGAGAGAGAGAGAGAGAGAGAGGCAGAGACACAGGCAGAGGGAGAAGCAGGCTCCATGCACCGGGAGCCCGATGTGGGATTCGATCCCGGGTCTCCAGGATCGCGCCCTGGGCCAAAGGCAGGCGCCAAACCGCTGCGCCACCCATGGATCCCCCAAAAGGTTTTAATATTTAATTGTAAAGGTGGGCAATAAATCTAAATTGTGGTATCATTATGATTTTTTCTTTTTTAAAGAGTTTACTTATTTCTTTTAGAGAGAGAGAACACAAGTTGAGGAGGGAGAGGGACAAGCAGTCTCTGCACTGAATGTGGAGCCTGATGTGGGATTTGACCTCATGACCCTGAGATCATGCTCTGAGTCAAAATCAAGAGTTGGATGCTCAACCGAGACACCCAGGTGCTCCTCATTGTGATTCTTAAAACGAGAGATACACAGTGACTTATTTTTCATGGCAAATATTTTTAGATCCATAAAGCTTTATGGTAATTATCCATGTGTTATTTGTTTTGGTCATGCTGTCAAATTTGTAATAAAGCTTCTTAACCCAAAGGAAAAATAAAGTTACGTGTAGCAAAAAAATTTTTTCTCTCTGTAGTGTGTTTGAATCTATTAAGATATATATGCTCCAGGGGCATCTGGGAAGCTGTCAATTAAAATGTTTGCCTTTGGCTCAGGTCATTATGCCAGGGTCCTGGGATCAAGTCCCATGTTGGGCCTGCCTGCTGCTCCCCCTACTATTCTTTCTCTGATTGATAGATAAATAGATAGATAAATAAATAATCTTTTTAAAACAGATATATATGCTCCAAACAAACCTTAAAGAAAAAACAGCAAAATGTTATTGTTTTCACTCTTCACACACTGCTATAAACATTCTCATTAGCTCACACAGTCCTTCCAGCTGGCTTACGTATACTTACTTCCCTTCGGCTTCAGGGATTGGGGGAATGGCTGGAAGTGCACACGAGGCTCTTTTTGTGATAAATTGTAAGCAGGCATACATTCAGCCAGAAGCCTTCCAGATTGGTCATATAAAAACATGGAGAGCAAAAAGAAAATGGAACTGAATGACTACCAAATTTCTACTCAGTACAGAACATTTTAGACTTACAACAGTAACTCTAAAAGCTCCCATTAAGCACGTTCAATATTAGTTTATAACCATTATCTCATTTAATCTTCACACACATACAATTTATGTGGTATATAGCATCTTAATTCCCATTTCAGAGCTGAGGAATGCTCTGCTTGAGGTCATGCAGCTAGTAATTGGAGCTAGGGGTTCTTAACATTGCATACTCTTTTCACCCTGGGGATGCTACTGAACTCAAAGGGCAGTTCTGAGGATTAGATGTGCTGAGGCACATTGTTTCCTTAGCCTCCTGCCTACCATGGAGTAAGTAGTCATTCATTATATGATCGCCATTAGTATTGAATCATTACTATTTAATATTAAGTTATATTAATACAAATAAAACAATTAAGTTATTAATTGTGCATATCTGGGTCCTATGTATAGGTTTTCCAACCGTTTTATTCAATTCCTGTACTTCAAGATCATATAGCACACAAGTGAGAATATCTCCAACTTTGTGATTATAAATTAATAAAGGGTTAAGACTAGGAATACAGAAGTACTCACAGTTCAAATTTTAACTCACCATTTGTGAAATTGTGGGTCAGGATGATGTTGTAATAGGTAATAGGGCCATCCTAGTTGCTGGACAATGTTCTGGTCAGGAGTCCATCGGCAGCACTTTGGGATGGGTACTCCATTCTGGAGTCTGACTTTCAACACTTGCAGTCCAGAAATTCAACTTAGTCAGTCTATGGAAAATTACTGAGGCTCTTGGAAATTATTAAAATGAACCAAACTAACCAAATAAGTAATCTTTAAATCATATTATCAATTGTGTATATATAATTAGAGACATACCTCTCCTAGAAGGGGCTATTCTATCCCCTTATTGTCCTAGCAATGAGAACAAATTCTTGCTCACAGGTGGTCCATTGGAAATCACTTCCCTAACCAGAGTTAGGGAATCTCCCTAACCAGAGTTCTTCCTCCCCAAATCTCTCCCCTATTATGTGTTTTGTTTTCTGGTAGCAGTTATCACTACCTAAAATTATCTTACTTCCTCCTAGATTGTCTGCCTTCCTCCATTAGAATGGCAGGTTCTCTGATGTTTGTTCACTGCCATATCCCTAACTTCTAGAACAGAGCTTGACACATAGCAGGAACTCAATATATGCTTGAATGAATTAATGTCATCTGGAGGTTGTAAACCCAAGTTAGATGCAAGTCAACTTAAGCTTCTTTCCCTCAACAGGAAATAGTTGCCCTGTCACTGAACTGAGTTTAGGGACAGTCCTCAGAGATGGGTCGGCCCCCTCGGACTCAGACCCCAGAGCAGGTGGAACCTGGCCCAGCCCAGTGATCTGTGTGTCTGCTCTCTCAGCTGCCCTCCAAAGCCCTGGGATCGACTTGCCACACTCACTTGCACCCTGAGCCACAGCTTCTGGTATAAGCAGAAACCACGGAGCCTCCCAGTTTCTCTTATTCCTTTCTTCAGGTTCAAGGACCCCTAAGGCTCTGGGTCCCTAGTTGGTGTTCTGGACCTAAAGATATGGGCATCTGCTTATATCTAACTCTAACCTGTTGTGGCCCAATGATCTCCTCCCTGCAACAAAGAAGGACTGAGATATGTAGATTGAGAACTGTGATCCTTCTTGGTTGTTAAAATAACTTACAAGTTATTATGGTACTAATTTTGGGGAACAGCAATGGATACTGAGTTTGTGCTTAATGCTCGACTGTTCCCCTCCCATATTCCCATTAAATATGTTTGAGAACTCAAAAGGCTAACTCCCAAGACCACCCTGAAATAGAGTCCTCCAGTCTTTTTTCTTTTTTTTATTAAGATCTTATTTATTTGAGAGGGAGAGTATCTGCACACAGGAGTGGGGGGTAGAGGAGACGGGAGGGAGAGGGAGAAGCAGGCTCCCCGCCTGAGAGGCTGCAGCGCCTGGCATTCCAGTAGTGCTTTGTGTGGACTCAGGGGACCATTCCCCCGGTGACTTTGAAGGGAAGCCTTCTGAGAAGCTTGGGACCAGAAGAGTTCAGGTGCAAGAGGAATAGGGATGGTGTGGACCTTGAAGACCCTGATCCCATCATAAAATGTTGTGGTGTCCTGGGGGTCTCATGCAGGACTGGGGTGCCAAAGTAGCAGACACTCTGTTCAGCTTTGTCGGGGCACGATGCCACTGTGTATCCAGGCTCCAGCTGTTATCTTTTCTTTTTTTTTTTCCAGCTGTTTTCTGAGAGCCACTTGTTATTGTCTTCTCCTCATAAAAGTGAGGGGAACTGATTCTTCAAGTTGGTTTTATAAGATCACTTGAACTACTTCTCAAATGACTGAATTCACAAGCCAGGTCACAGACTATCCTAGTTCAGGTAACAATGACCTGCAATGCACACGTAAACCTCTTATCTGCCAAGTCCACTGCGTACTCCTAGCCACAGACTCTTTTACTCTGGACATCACCCTGATCCTGGGTGGCTAAATACATGTCCATCGTTTTCACCGGATTGTCCCATCTTTTCATGGTTCTACTTCTGGTTTCTTCTGCATCCTGTTCTGTGCAGTTCCCTGCTGCTCTGGATCTATGCAGTCCCTTTAGGGGAATGTGCTGACCTCAAGATGCTCCTGGCACGAAGGTGGTAAGTGACAGCATCCAAAACCTGGTTCAAAGTTCATGCTATTCCATGATGTCACAGGAGCTGAGGCCTGTCTACACAGTGGCCTACTTCACAACTCCCATAAATAGCCTATATTCCATAAAACGCAGGGGTTGGTCACTATCAGGAGATTGGAATGAAACTTAAAATAACTCCACCAATCCAAATAGGAGGGGTCTGCCCTCAGTTTGTTTTGATCTTTTTTAAAAAAATCTTTATTTTATTTTATTTTTTATTTTTTTGAGAGAGACAGCATGACCAGAGGGTGAAGGGCAGAGGGAGAGGGAGAGGCAGAGAATCCCAAGCAGGCACCACACCCAGCTCGGTGCCTAACTAACATAAGATCTGATCTCACGACCCTGAGGTCATGACCTGAGCCAAAATCAAGAGGAGGGCACTTAACTGACTGAGCCACCCAGGTGTCCCTCAGTTTCTTTTTCTATTAACCCTTTAAGATAGAGATCTTTTGTATAAGTGAGCAGTAGGTAGAAGAATTGGTGGCACCAACAAAGACCAACAGGACTCACAGCAGGGTCGTCTGTCTTCAGTGGTGCTGGGAGCAGGTCTCTGCGGACTTAACACTCCCTGCATATCACGGGGAGATGGCCACCTATCGCTCAGGTCCTTAAAAATGTTTGTTAAATTCGTTTAGGCAGGGGTAGAAGTACTTTCTAGAAACTGAATTTAATAGCACCTGTCAGGGAGAAGAAAAGCCTATTGTTCAGATCGAAAAGGCTCACAGAGTCAGAAAGTCTGAGGAACTCAACAAAATAGCCTCTGATGTGCGGCACCATGGGGGGAAGGGTTCCAAGGTCCTGGGGGAGACAGGAGAACCGGAAGTCAGCATCTCTGTTGCCTGAGACCTCAGCCAGCTCACTCCTCCTGCCCCTTCCCCATCCTGGGCAAGTGGCGCCTCTAACAGTGAACCCAGGAAAGGAAAAGACAGCAGGAAAGGGAAAACAGGAATAGAAAAATGGAAGGAACAAACAGAATAAAAATAGTAAGATGAGAAGAATGTGGTTTTTTTCCTCGGATACCAAATATGTGTTGTTTTCCACACCAACCAATTCTGACACTAACTGGGTATCTAAAAATTCAATTTAATGACACCGCCTAGCTGGAGTTACCATCACATTCCACACAGGTTAAATGGCTCAGTCCCACAAGACTATGTGCACTTCAGATGCCAGATAGGAATGGGGGGGGGGTGCTCAGGCTACCTGTGCTTCTGCCAACTGCAAATGTGGGGGCTCCCCTGACCCCTCAGGTATGATTACGACTCACCTTAGGAATGCACTTTACTTACAATGACTGGTTATAAAGGATCTACCTCAGACACAGCCAAAGGGAAGTGATGCATAGGACACTGTAGAGGGTGGGTGCCACAGAACTTCCAGGGCTCCTCCAGGGTGCCACCCTACCAACACATCCATGTGCCCACCAACCAGAAACTCTCTAGAACTTGTTTTGAGGGGTTTTATGGAGGTTTCATTACACAGGCGTGATTGGCTGAATCAGTGGCCATGGTGATTGAGCTCAATCTCTGATGCCTCTCCCCTCCTAGAAGGTTAGGGATGAGGCTGAAAAATTTAACCCTCTCATCACCAAACCTTCACACAGGCAAAAATCTACATATACATTTGGATTTCCCAAAATGTAACTACTAATAACCTAATAGTCGATTAACACACATTTGGTATGTTACAAGTCTTATATACTGTATTGTTAAAATAGAGCTAGAGAAAATAAAATCATTAAGAAAAATCACATTTATACTATTGTACTGTATCTGTCCAAAAAGAGAAAATCCACCCTTGCGTTAAGTGGACCTTTGCAGTTCAAACATGTTGTTCAAGAGCCCTGCTGTGGGGCACAGCTACAGCAGTGCTTAGAAAGAAATTAAGAGATAAGTGCTTAGGTAATAAATATACCATAGACAAAATGACCTTACTGGATGTGAACTCCATTCTGTGGGAGATTGACTAGCCTTCTCTTGAGGAATAGACACCCACCTATGAGCCTGGCTACTGGGTTCCTGAACTTTTCCCATAACTACCCAGAAGAGTTGCAGTAGGAATGACTGGACAGAGACAGAAACTGAAAGCTATGACTTTATGTGGCCAGAAACCCAACATAATCTTTGTACAAAGAGAAAAGAGAAGAAAAAATGGCATTGGCAGAAAAAGCAGGATTGTAGCACAGGATGGTCTTGATCCATTGACCATTGGGTTAGGGGTCCAGCACCCTTCTGCTACCTTTTCCTCTGTTGTAACAAAGATCCCTATTGTCGGGGCTATAGGGAAAAAACACTTACGGCATGCCTGTAGCACAGTGAAGGGGTTGATTCAAACTAATTGGAAGCCCAGGGTCCTTAAGCACTATAAAGCCATCATACCATGAGGGAGGCTCCTAACCCTGAGGGTGCTAACTGGAAAATTTTTGGAGAAAGAAATTTATACAGATGAGAAGAAATGTAGGAGAATCACTGAAGTGTATACTGAGTGTCTAGAGGAAGGAAGAAACCTGACAGTGAGGAACTGAAGCAAAGCTAAAATAAGGATCCACCACTTGATCCAATTGGAAATTCAAAATCTACTAAAAATTTCATATGATAACTGTGGGACCCAAGGAATTTAACAAAAATCCCCTACCCCTGGACAAGCAGAGCAGGGCTAACTCCATTTTGTGCTACATCCGCCATCTCATGTATGACCCCCACAAGACCTACTTATTGCACTCCCCCCACCCTAGTAAAGCCACTGAGCACACCCTTACTGGAAACGGGCTCATATAGGAATGCGGAACCCCTAAACCGCAAAGAATGTAAACCCCGCCTTTTGCTTGCCAATCCCGCGCGCCAATTCTGACCAGAGTGATAGGCTAGTTCAAATGGTCACTGTAGGGTAAACTGTAATTCAATTGGCCACCTGCGTGTGGACCGACATGACTGTGCAAGTCTGTGTGTGTTACAATCCCGTTGGCCACTGGCCCCTATAAAACTGCTACGCCTCTTACCCTCGGGGTACAAGTCCCTGCTCCACTGTGTCGGGTATACTTGGCCCAAGCTCTAGTTTGCAAATAAACCCTCATGCGCTTGCATCAGTGTTGGCTTCTAGGTGGTTTCTCGGATACGCCATCTTGGGCACAATAACAAAAAGACACACATTGGCTTTGTGCCGCTATTAACACAGATTCTTTTTTTTTTTTTGATTCTTTAATATTTGCCTTAAATGTGTCAGTTGGTAAAGCTTCACAGCCTTAATCCTGAGGCTCAAGTTATAGTTGTATCTGGAGACCCCAAAAATTTAACCAAGGTACTCATTATAACCCTTTAGTAGAGTTACTGAATATGAAGTGGAGGACAAATAGGTAAGTTTTACCTTAATCATCCAAACTATTACTGTCCTGCGTAAATCTTCACAGTCATAGCACCCATTGCCTCAAAATATCCCACATTGGGTGAGAAAGCTCTGTCCAAGTGAGTAATAAATTAAAATTAAGACTTTGGGGGCAGCCCGGTGGCTCAGTGGTTTTGCACCGCATTGGACCCAGGGCATGATCCTGGAGACCTGGGATGGAGTCACACATCGGGCTCCCTGCACGGAGCCTGCTTCTCCCTCTGCCTGTGTCTCTACTGCTCTCTCTCTGTCTCTCTCTCTCTGTGTCTGTCATGAAAAAATAAATTTTAAAAATCTTAAAAATAAATAAAAGACTTTGGTAATTACAGGGGCACCTGGTTGGCTCACTTGGTAGAGCATGTATGTGACTCTTGATCTCAAGGTCATGAGTTCGGGCCTGATGCTGGGCATGGAGCTTACCTTAAAAATAATAATAATAAAAAAAGACTTTGGTAGTAACAAATTGGCTTGACAAAAGTGAATCCCCATGGATGCCCCTCATCTATTAAAACAGTTAATATAGCCCAGTGCAAAATAAAAATTAAAAATAAAATAGGGAAGATGGCGGAAGAGTAGGGTCCCCAAATCACCTGTCTCCACCAAACTACCTAGAAAACCTTCAAATTATCCTGAAAATCTATGAATTCGGCCTGAGATTTAAAGAGAGACCAGCTGGAATGCTACAGTGAGAAGAGTTCGCGCTTCTATCAAGGTAGGAAGACGGGGAAAAAGAAGTAAAGAAACAAAGGCCTCCAAGGGGGAGGGGCCCCGCGAGGAGCCGGGCTGAGGCCGGGGCGAGTGTCCCCAGGACAGGAGAGCCCCGTCCCGGAGGAGCAGGAGCTGCACCGACCTTCCCGGGGGAAAGGGGCTCGCAGGGAGTTGGAGCAGGACCCAGGAGGGCGGGGATGCCCTCGGGCTCCCGGGGACAGTAACAGCAACTGCGCGCCCAGGAGAGTGCGCCGAGCTCCTAAGGGCTGCAGCGCGCACGGCGGGACCCGGCGGGACCTGGAGCAGCTCGGGGGGCTCGGGCGGCGGCTCCGCGGAGGGGGCTGCGCGGCCCCGGGAGCAGCTCGGAGGGGCTCGGGCAGAGGAAGAGGCTCCGTGCGGAGGGGGCTGCGCGGTTCCAGGAGCAGCTCGGAGGGGCTCGGGCGGCGGCTCCACGGAGGGGGCAGCACGGCCCGGGAGCGCGAATCCAACAGCGCAGGCTCCGGAGCACCGGGCGCCGGGACACAGCCCAGGATCCCGCCTCCCCCGGGACAGGCAGAGGCCGGGAGGGCCCAGGACAGCGAGGACGCTCCTGCCCCGACCTGAGCACATCAGCGGCCCCGCCCCGGAGCCTCCAGGCCCTGCAGACGGAGTTCCTGCCGGAGCTGAATCCAGGTTTCCAGAGCTGCCCCGCCACTGGGGCTGTTCCTCCTGAGGCCTCACGGGGTAAACAACCCCCACCGAGCCCTGCACCAGGCAGGGGCACAGCAGCTCCCCCAACTGCTAACACCTGAAAATCAGCACAACAGGCCCCTCCCCCAGAACACCAGCTAGACTGACAACTTCCAGGAGAAGCCAAGGGACTTAAAGAACACAGAATCAGAAGATACTCGCCGGTGGTTCTTTTTTTGTTTGTTTGTTTTTGTTTTTGTTTTTGATTTGTTTTGCTTTTTGATTTGTTTCCTTCCCCCACCCCCTTTTTTTTCTCCTTTCTTTTTCTTTCTTTTTCTTCTTCTTTTTTTTTTGGTTTTTTTTTCTTTTTCTTCCCTTTTTTTTTTCTCTTTCTCTTTTCTTTCCTTCTTTCTCTCCTCTCTTTTTCTCTTTTTCCCAATACAACTTGCTTTTGGCCACTCTGCACTGAGCAAAATGACTAGAAAGAAAACCTCACCTCAAAAGAAAGAATCAGAAACAGTCCTCTCTCCCACAGAGTTACAAAATCTGGATTACAATTCAATGTCAGAAAGCCAATTCAGAAGCACTATTATACAGCTACTGGTGGCTCTAGAAAAAAGCATAAAGGACTCAAGAGACTTCATGACTGCAGAATTTAGAGCTAATCAGGCAGAAATTAAAAATCAATTGAATGAGATGCAATCCAAACTAGAAGTCCTAACGACGAGGGTTAACGAGGTGGAAGAACGAGTGAGTGACCTAGAAGACAAGTTGATAGCAAAGAGGGAAACTGAGGAAAAAAGAGACAAACAATTAAAAGACCATGAAGATAGATTAAGGGAAATAAACGACAGCCTGAGGAAGAAAAACCTACGTTTAATTGGGGTTCCCGAGGGCGCCGAAAGGGACAGAGGGCCAGAATATGTATTTGAACAAATTCTAGCTGAAAACTTTCCTAATCTGGGAAGGGAAACAGGCATTCAGATCCAGGAAATAGAGAGATCCCCCCCTAAAATCAATAAAAACCGTTCAACACCTCGACATTTAATTGTGAAGCTTGCTAATTCCAAAGATAAGGAGAAGATCCTTAAAGCAGCAAGAGACAAGAAATCCCTGACTTTTATGGGGAGGAGTATTAGGGTAACAGCAGACCTCTCCACAGAGACCTGGCAGGCCAGAAAGGGCTGGCAGGATATATTCAGGGTCCTAAATGAGAAGAACATGCAACCAAGAATACTTTATCCAGCAAGGCTCTCATTCAAAATGGAAGGAGAGATAAAGAGCTTCCAAGACAGGCAGCAACTAAAAGAATATGTGACCTCCAAACCAGCTCTGCAAGAAATTTTAAGGGGGCCTCTTAAAATTCCCCTTTAAGAAGAAGTTCAGTGGAACAGTCCACAAAAACAAAGACTGAATAGATATCATGATGACACTAAACTCATATCTCTCAATAGTAACTCTGAATGTGAACGGGCTTAATGACCCCATCAAAAGGCGCAGGGTTTCAGACTGGATAAAAAAGCAGGACCCATCTATTTGCTGTCTACAAGAGACTCATTTTAGACAGAAGGACACCTACAGCCTGAAAATAAAAGGTTGGAGAACCATTTACCATTCGAATGGTCCTCAAAAGAAAGCAGGGGTAGCCATCCTTATATCAGATAAACTAAAATTTACCCCAAAGACTGTAGTGAGAGATGAAGAGGGACACTATATCATACTTAAAGGATCTGTCCAAGAAGAGGACTTAACAATCCTCAATATATATGCTCCGAATGTGGGAGCTGCCAAATATATAAATCAATTATTAACCAAAGTGAAGAAATACTTAGATAATAATACACTTATACTTGGTGACTTCAATCTAGCTCTTTCTATACTCGATAGGTCTTCTAAGCAAAACATCTCCAAAGAAACGAGAGCTTTAAATGATACACTGGACCAGATGGATTTCACAGATATCTACAGAACTTTACATCCAAACTCAACTGAATACACATTCTTCTCAAGCGCACATGGAACTTTCTGCAGAATAGACCACATATTGGGTCACAAATCGGGTCTGAACCGATACCAAAAGATTGGGATTGTCCCCTGCATATTCTCGGACCATAATGCCTTGAAATTAGAACTAAATCACAACAAGAAGTTTGGAAGGACCTCAAACACATGGAGGTTAAGGACCATCCTGCTAAAAGATAAAAGGGTCAACCAGGAAATTAAGGAAGAATTAAAAAGATTCATGGAAACTAATGAGAATGAAGATACAACCGTTCAAAATCTTTGGGATGCAGCAAAAGCAGTCCTAAGGGGGAAATACATCGCAATACAAGCATCCATTCAAAAACTGGAAAGAACTCAAATACAAAAGCTAACCTTACACATAAAGGAGCTAGAGAAAAAACAGCAAATAGATCCTACACCCAAGAGAAGAAGGGAGCTAATAAAGATTCGAGCAGAACTCAACGAAATCGAGACCAGAAGAACTGTGGAACAGATCAACAGAACCAGGAGTTGGTTCTTTGAAAGAATTAATAAGATAGATAAACCATTAGCCAGCCTTATTAAAAAGAAGAGAGAGAAGACTCAAATTAATAAAATCATGAATGAGAAAGGAGAGATCACTACCAACACCAAGGAAATACAAACGATTTTAAAAACATATTATGAACAGCTATACGCCAATAAATTAGGCAATCTAGACGAAATGGACGCATTCCTGGAAAGCCACAAACTACCAAAACTGGAACAGGAAGAAATAGAAAACCTGAACAGGCCAATAACCAGGGAGGAAATTGAAGCAGTCATCAAAAACCTCCCAAGACACAAGAGTCCAGGGCCAGATGGCTTCCCAGGAGAATTTTATCAAACGTTTAAAGAAGAAATCATACCTATTCTCCTAAAGCTGTTTGGAAAGATAGAAAGAGATGGAGTACTTCCAAATTCGTTCTATGAAGCCAGCATCACCTTAATTCCAGGGCCAGACAAAGACCCCGCCAAAAAGGAGAATTACAGACCAATATCCCTGATGAACATGGATGCAAAAATTCTCAACAAGATACTGGCCAATAGGATCCAACAGTACATTAAGAAAATTATTCACCATGACCAAGTAGGATTTATCCCTGGGACTCAAGGCTGGTTCAACACCCGTAAAACAATCAATGTGATTCATCATATCAGCAAGAGAAAAACCAAGAACCATATGATCCTCTCATTGGATGCAGAGAAAGCATTTGACAAAATACAGCATCCATTCCTGATCAAAACTCTTCAGAGTGTAGGGATAGAGGGAACATTCCTCGACATCTTAAAAGCCATCTATGAAAAGCCCACAGCAAATATCATTCTCAATTGGGAAGCACTGGGAGCCTTTCCCCTAAGATCAGGAACAAGACAGGGATGTCCACTCTCACCACTGCTATTCAACATAGTACTGGAAGTCCTAGCCTCAGCAATCAGACAACAAAAAGACATTAAAGGCATTCAAATTGGCAAAGAAGAAGTCAAACTCTCCCTCTTCGCCGATGACATGATACTCTACATAGAAAACCCAAAAGTCTCCCCCCCAAGATTGCTAGAACTCATACAGCAATTCGGTAGCGTGGCAGGATACAAAATCAATGCCCAGAAGTCAGTGGCATTTCTATACACTAACAATGAGACTGAAGAAAGAGAAATTAAGGAGTCAATCCCATTTACAATTGCACCCAAAAGCATAAGATACCTAGGAATAAACCTCACCAAAGATGTAAAGGATCTATACCCTCAAAACTATAGAACACTTCTGAAAGAAATTGAGGAAGACACAAAGAGATGGAAAAATATTCCATGCTCATGGATTGGCAGAATTAATATTGTGAAAATGTCAATGTTACCCAGGGCAATATACACGTTTAATGCAATCCCTATCAAAATACCATGGACTTTCTTCAGAAAGTTAGAACAAATTATTTTAAGATTTGTGTGGAATCAGAAAAGACCCCGAATAGCCAGGGGAATTTTAAAAAAGAAAACCATATCTGGGGGCATCACAATGCCAGATTTCAGGTTGTACTACAAAGCTGTGGTCATCAAGACAGTGTGGTACTGGCACAAAAACAGACACATAGATCAGTGGAACAGAATAGAGAATCCAGAAGTGGACCCTGAACTTTATGGGCAACTAATATTCGATAAAGGAGGAAAGACTATCCACTGGAAGAAAGACAGTCTCTTCAATAAATGGTGCTGGGAAAATTGGACATCCACATGCAGAAGAATGAAACTAGACCACTCTCTTTCACCATACACAAAGATAAACTCAAAATGGATGAAAGATCTAAATGGGAGACAAGATTCCATCAAAATCCTAGAGAAGAACACAGGCAACACCCTTTTTGAACTCGGCCATAGTAACTTCTTGCAAGATACATCCACGAAGGCAAAAGAAACAAAAGCAAAAATGAACTATTGGGACTTCATCAAGATAAGAAGCTTTTGCACAGCAAAGGATACAGTCAACAAAACTCAAAGACAACCTACAGAATGGGAGAAGATATTTGCAAATGACATATCAGATAAAGGGCTAGTTTCCAAGATCTATAAAGAACTTATTAAACTCAACACCAAAGAAACAAACAATCCAATCATGAAATGGGCAAAAGACATGAACAGAAATCTCACAGAGGAAGACATAGACATGGCCAACATGCATATGAGAAAATGCTCTGCATCACTTGCCATCAGGGAAATACAAATCAAAACTACAATGAGATACCACCTCACACCAGTGAGAATGGGGAAAATTAACAAGGCAGGAAACAACAAATGTTGGAGAGGATGCGGAGAAAAGGGAACCCTCTTACACTGTTGGTGGGAATGTGAACTGGTGCAGCCACTCTGGAAAACTGTGTGGAGGTTCCTCAAACAGTTAAAAATATACCTGCCCTACGACCCAGCAATTGCACTGTTGGGGATTTACCCCAAAGATACAAATGCAATGAAACGCCGGGACACCTGCACCCCGATGTTTCTAGCAGCAATGGCCACGATAGCCAAACTGTGGAAGGAGCCTCGGTGTCCAACGAAAGATGAATGGATAAAGAAGATGTGGTTTATGTATACAATGGAATATTACTCAGCTATTAGAAATGACAAATACCCACCATTTGCTTCAACGTGGATGGAACTGGAGGGTATTATGCTGAGTGAAGTAAGTCAGTCGGAGAAGGACAAACATTATATGTTCTCATTCATTTGGGGAATATAAATAATAGTGAAAGGGAAAATAAGGGAAGGGAGAAGAAATGTGTGGGAAATATCAGAAAGGGAGACAGAACGTAAAGACTGCTAACTCTGGGAAACGAACTAGGGGTGGTAGAAGGGGAGGAGGGCGGGGGGTGGGAGTGAATGGGTGACGGGCACTGGGTGTTATTCTGTATGTTAGTAAATTGAACACCAATAAAAAAAATAAAAAGTAAATAAAGAAAGAAAGAAAGAAAAAAGAAAAAAAAATAAAATAAAATAGGACTTCCTTCGGGCACCTGGGTGGCTCAGTCAGTTCAGGGTCCGACTGTTATCTCAGCTCAGGTTTTGGTCTCAGGGTTCTGGGTCCAAGGCTGGTATTACGCCTTCCTTCAATGATTGAAACTTTGGGAAAACCTAATGATTGAAGAAGTGATTATCCCTACTACTGCTCCGTTTAAAATGTTAAATTTGCCTATTAAACTTTGCCTGTTAATAAACTTGGAAAGAAGGCAGGCACCTCATGGTGGACTACTGCAACCTTAATTCTGAGGTCCCATTCCCTAAGGCTCCATTACCAAACATTATTGAAATTTCCAAGTCCATCCCATCAGTAACAAAGAAATATTCTGAGATTACAGATTTGGCTAATAAATTCTGTTCGTTGTCTATTTCAATGCCTCTCAGCCATAGTTTGTCTTCACCTCCCAAGGGATACAATACACCTTTACCCATGGGGGTACCTCATGGGTACCTCAACAGCTTTGGGATCCATCACATACAATCTTTGAGGGCAAGCCCTTAACTGGACCCAACTTTCTTGACACGCACAGGTATGACATTATATTGATGACATACCTCCTCCAAAGAGAGTCTTCTGACACACTCGTTATGAAGATATGAATCCCAGAGCTCACAAAAGGAGGATGGGTCCTCAATGTTCCATACACAATGCAAGTCCCACCACATCATTTTCAGTTAAAGTACCTGAAAATTATTTGGTAAACCGTCCCTGACACTGTCAAGAAACAGTTGTTAACCTTCTCAGCACAGAAGTCGAAAATCTTTTTGTCTTTTTGGGTTCTCAAAGGCAACATATTCCCTATTTACTAATTTTACTCAATTTGATTGATGCTGTTATTTGCAAATTGACCTCCATGGAATTGATGTAGGAACGAATTAGTGGCAGATGGGGGCCTAAGCAGGGAAAGATCAAGGAAAGGCCCCAGAGTCAGGCTCCTACCCATCCCAAGAAAACAGACATAAGACAGCAAAAACAGAAGAAATAAACGTGGCTCCCTAACTCCAAAATGCTAGGGACTATCCCCCCTTGCATGGCTACTAAGTAATCACAGAAACTCACCAGACTAAAAAGAAATAGGTCATTAAGATGTTTTCAATACAGTCCCTGCTCAAACCAAGACATCACAAGAATCGCAAGCTCATGGGCTACCTGACCAGGCTCACAGATATCCCAGATGTAGAGAAATATTATGGAGGAGGGATCAACCAGAGACAAAGGAACACCTTGCTCATGATATTTATAAGAACATCTTGTTATTACGATAGTTACAAATCCACCACTTTTGTTCTAAATATCCATCCAGATACTGACAAGAAATTTACCAAGTTCCCTGAGCAGTTTCCTATAAAAGACCATAAAAAGCCCTCAGTGGCACCCCTGTCAGGGGGGCCATCTCAATTCTGAGAACTTTCTCTGCATGTCTGCTTAAAAAACTTCTATCACTTTGCTCACTCTGTGTCGTCTGTTCTAGATTCATTCCTTGACTCCTTGAGACAAGAACCAAGCTCTCCTGTATCATTTTGGTGCCCAAACCGGGGGCCACTCCCCTTAAAGGGTGAGTAAATGTGGATTCTATCCTTTCTTTCCTGGGTGACATCTCTCCCTTCGGTAACCGCTTCTTGTAACAGAAAGCAAAACCAGGTACTTGTCAGCCAGTTAAAGGCAGATAGCGAGGCTGCTGGTCTTAAAGACTCAGGTTGACAGGCTTCTGGAGAAAGGTTTGCTCAATCCCCCTTCCCTAAAGGAAGGGAATGTTGGCCTAAGCCTAACCAGCTCCACTTTCTGTTTTCTGGCTTTCTGCATTGGCTTTTCCCCCCGCCTGAGGGCCTTCGCTTATTGTGGGGTCATGCTTGCAAACGGGGCCCCAGGTACTGGAACAGAGAGAAGCAAGGGTGAGGCAGGAAACTTAACTGCAACTGATCATTGTGGAGTCCGAGAAAATTAAGGCCATTCACCTCAAGTTCAGCATTAGCACAAATACAGCCATCTCAGGCCCTGTGAAGAAGAGCTGAACTTTACCTTCCTTCAGTTAAGCCCCATATTAGAATGAGAACAAAGCTCAGAACGCCCTTGGCAGGAAGTCCCATATCAGAAAGACTACAGAGCTCAGAGAATCCCTTATCAGATCTTAAGAAACTCCCCCACCCTTTCCCCTCATATTGGAATGGGAAAAAAACATTCCTCCACCCCTTCTGAAAATTCCCTAGACCAGCCCATGAAAAACCCAGCTGTAACCCACTTCAGGGTCCAAGCTCCTGCTCTGTTGTGTGGAGTATACTTGGACCCACGCTCGAACTTGTAAATAAACCCTTGTGTACTTGCATCGGTGTTGGCTCCTTGGTGGTTTCTCGGATTCGCAATCTTGGGCACAACAATCATGATCGGCCTGACTCATCAGGCACCATGGGGCAAGGGATGCAAGTGAATTTATGTGACCAAAGGATGAGGTCTCCTGTAGGAGAGCCCAGGAACATAAGGTCATTTATAGGATTCCATGTTCATTGATTGGAAGAATTAATATTGTGAAAATGTCAATGATACCCAGGGCAATTGGCACATTTAATGGAATCCCTATCAAAATACCATGGACTTTCTTCAGAGAGTTGGCAAAAATCATCTTGACATTTGTGTGGAATCAGAAAAGACCCCAAATAGCCTGGGGAATATTGAAAAAGAAAACCAGAGCTGGGGGCATCACAATGCCAGATTGCAGGTTGTACTACCAAGCTGTGATCATCAAGACTGGGTGGTACTGGCACAAAAACAGACACATAGATCAATGGAACAGAATAGAGAATCCAGAAATTGTCCCTCAACTCTAGGGTCAACTAATAGTCAACAAAGCAGGAAAGACAATCCACTGGAAAAAGGACAGTCTATTCAACCCAATGGTGCTGGGAAAATTGGACAGCCACGTGCAGAAGAATGAAACTAGACCATTCTCTTACACCACACACAAAGATGAACTCAAAATGGATGAAAGATCTAAATGTGAGACAAGATTCTATCAAAATCCTAGAGGAGAACACAGGCAACACAACACCTCTTTTGAACTTGGCCACGGCAACTTCTTGTAAGATACATCTATGAAGGCAAGGGAAACAAAAGGCAAAATGAACTATTGGGACTTCATCAAGATAAAAACCTTCTGCACAGCAAAAGAAACAACAGAACTAAAAGACAACCCGCGGAGTGGGAGAAGATATTTGCAAATGACGTATCAGATAAAGGGCTAGTATCCAAAATCTGTAAAGAACTTCTTAAACTCAACACCAAGGAAAAAAACAATCCAATCATGAAATGGGCAAAAGACATGAACAGAAATCTAACAGAATAAGACACAGGCATGGCTAACAAGCACGAGAGAAAATGCTCTGCATCACTGGCCATCAGGGAAATACAAATCAAAACCACAATGAAAAACAAAACAAAACAAAACAAAACCCCAATGAGGGCAGCCCCAGTGCCTCAGCGGTTTAGCGCCACTTTCTGCCCAGGGTGTGATCCTGGAGACCCGGATGGAGTCCCATGTCTGGTTCTGGCATAGAGCCTGCTTCTCCCTCTGCCTGTGTCTCTGCCTCTCTCTCTCTGTCTGTCATGAATAAATGAATAAACTCTTAAAACACACACACACACACACACACACACACACACAATGAAATACCACCTCACACCAGTGAGAATGATGACAATTAACAGGACAGGAAACAACAAATGTGGGAGAGGACGTGGAGAAAGTGGGACCCTCTTGCCCTGTTGGTGGGAATGTGAACTGGTACAGCCACTCCGGAAAACTGTGTGGAGGTTCCTCAAAGAGTTAAAAATAGACCTGCCCTACGACCCAGCAATTGCAGTGCTGGGGATTTACCCCAATGATACAGATGCAGGGAAACGGCGGGATACCTGCACCTGGGTGTCCACCGAAAGATGGATGGATAAAGAAGATGTGGTCTATACATACAATGCAATATTACTCAGCCATTAGAAACAACGAATACCCACCCTTCGCTTTGATGTGGATAGAACTGGAGGGTATTAATTATGCTAAGTGAAGTCCATCTGAGAAAGACAATCATCATATGGTCTCATTCGTTTGGGGACTATAAAAATAGTGAAAGGCATTATAGGGGGAAGGAAGAGAAAACGAGTGGGAAATATCAGGGAAGGTGACAACACATGAGAAACTCTTAACTCTGGGAAATGAACAAGGGGTAGTGGAAGGGGAGGTGGGTGGGGGAACAGGGTGACTGGGTGATGAGCGCCGAGGGGGGCACTTGCTAGGAGGAGCACTGGGTGTTATGCTACATGCTGGCATATCAAACTACAATAAAAAAATATACAAAAAACCCCCCAAAAATAGGATTCCTTGCTAGCCTAAGGTTCATCTGGAGAGTGCACATAAGGACTGGCAATCCAGCACTCTGAACCTGCCTTTGCTTACCTCTGGTGGCCTTGGGGTCCCCAAGACAGGTTAAAGGATGGAGACCTGTGCAGCCCCGGGGACTCCGCCGTTTAGCCCCGCCTTCAGCCCAGGCCTGATCCAGGAGACCTGGGATTGAGTCCCAGGTCGGGCTCCCTGTAAGGAGCCTGCTTCTCCCTCTGCCTGTGTCTCTGCCGCTTTCTCTCTCTCTGTATGTGTGTCTTATGAATAAATAAATTAAGTCTTAAAAAAAAAACAAAAACAAAGGAGACTGGCCCTGGGGGTGACACCCTGGGAAGCCTCATCCACAAGCAGCACAGGCCTCCCGCTGAGAGACCATAGGTGTTCCACTTACTTCCTCAGCCTTCTAAAAGGAATATCACCGTTTAAATTATTAAGCTTCAGGGATCCCTGGGTGGTGCAGCGGTTTAGCACCTGCCTTTGGCCCAGAGCGCGATCCTGGAGACCCGGGATCGAATCCCACGCCGGGCTCCCGGTGCATGGAGCCTGCTTCTCCCTCTGCCTATGTCTCTGCCTCTCTCTCTCTCTCTCTCTGTGTGACTATCATAAATAAATAAAAATAAAAAAAAATATTAAGCTTCGCTAAGCTCTGGATTAGGACTCGGTTTTTCACAAGATCCAGAGGAAGCAGGATCATTTAGGTGGCAGACGGGTGAGAGTGGCTACTCCCGCTGGCCTCACCCCTCCTTATCCCAAGATGTCAGGCCACTCTATCACCTTGGATAGGCAGCAAAGGGGCACCTTGGTTTAGGTGAGAACTGACTTGTAGGGATGCCATCAGTGGTCACCTCTCTAGAACAGGTACAGGGCAGGAGATTCCTACGAGAATTTCGAGGTGGGAACCAATCAGCCTTTGCAGAGATGCTTGTGCACTGCATTCTGAAAAGTTGGGGAAATTGACCCACTGACACTGAAAAGGAAGTGTATGATGTTTTTCTGTTCCCAGGCTTGGCTTCAGGATCATCTGGAGGATGGAGAGACCTGGTCCCCCCTGAGGGAAGTATTGAAACAAAGCTATCTTGCAATTAGATTCATACTGTAAAAGGGGAGTTAAATGGTCCAAAGTCCCTTCTGTGCCTTACAAGAGCAGGCCGACTTCTGTAAATCTTGCAAAGAAAACACCTCCCTAGCCAAAGCAAAAGATCACAAGGGGCAAATGCTGATAACCTGCCCCCTGAGGCTCCCTCCCATCAAGAGGTACCTGTCAAACCTTCCTGCCGGCCTTACCCAGGCTTGCCTCAAACTGAGAAACCTCCCAATGAGAGGAAGGTGCACTAGCTATACCCATGAACTGACACGCGTAGTAGAATTGGCCCAAGTAAGGTACACGTGCCATTCTCTCTCCAAGACTTTATAAACAGATCAAGAGTGACTTGGGCAAATTTGTAGATAATCCTGACCACTATACTGAAGTCTGTCAAAATACAAGCCAAATGCTTGAATTTGATTGCAGAGATATAATGCTGATTCCTTTTTTTTTCTTAAGATTTTTAAATTTTTTTGTTTATGAGACACACACACACACACACACACACACAGAGGGGGAGACCTAGGCAGAGGGAGAAGCAGGCTCCATTCAGGAAGCTGGATTCGGGACTCTATTCTGGAACCCTGGGATCACACCCTGAGCCAAAGGCAGGCAGATGCTCAACAGCTTAGCCACCCAGGCATCCGGGCCTTTTACAAACTTAAACAAGCTTCATTAAAAGCTCCAGCTCTAATTTCCTGTAGGAAAAGAGTTTAACTTGTATGTTACAGAAAGAAAGGGAATAGCATTTGGAGTTGTGACCCAGACGAGGGGATCAACTCAGCAACCGACAGGATACCTAAGCAAAGAATCAGACATGGTGCCAAAAGGAGGGCCGGCTTGTTTACGGGTGGCAGCACCATTGAGCTTCTAATACCTGGAGCTACTAAGATAACCTTGGGGGCAGAAAGAACTGGTTACCCCCCTCCTAATGTAACAAGACTATGGGAATCAAAAGGAGGCTTCTGGCTGATAGTCGTCGCCTCTTGAAATATCAAGCCTTACTCCTAGAGAAACCCCATATTTGCATTACAACTTGTACATCTTAAAATCCTGCAACTTTCTTGCCAGAGGAGGCTGCTAAACTGGAACACGACTGTGAACAAATGATAATGCAAGATGATGCTGCCAGGCAGGATCTGCAGGAGACTCCACTAGACAATCCTGAGTGGAATCTGTATACTGATGGCAGATGCTTTGTAGAGCAGGGAATAAGTGAGGCCGGATGGGCTATAGTTAGACCCTCTCAAGTACTGAAAGCAAGCCTCTTTCTGTGGAGGCCAAGAGAGAGAAGATCTCTGGCTACCATCTTAAACCCCTAGACCAGCCCATAAAAACCCAGCTGTAACCCACCTCAGGGTCCAAACCCCTGCTCTGTCGTGTCGGGTATATACTTGGACCCAAGCTCGAGATTGTAAATAAATCCTCATGCGTTTGCATCGCTGTCGGCTCCTTGGTGGTTTTTCAGATATGCAATCTTGGGCACAATATTTGGGGGCTCGTCCGGGATCCAAGAGACCCCTAGGACCCCATCTGGAGGGTGCCAGGCATGGAGAGTATACTCAACTTTTTCCACCTTTTGCGCGCATATTTCCCGAGAGCTCTAAACTGTATTTTTACCTGTAGGAATTCCAATCTGTATTAGGTCGACACTGGCTTAGGCGGTTGTGCTGGCAGACCGTCGACCAAGGGTCTTGGGAGACATCCCTTACGCCTGCCGACTTCCGTCCTCCCGGCAAGCCTACAAATCTGGCCAAGGTGTATGATGTAAGTAAGACAAGGTAAGGATGAGAGTCCAGCAGCCTTCATAGAAAGGATCATAGAGGCTTTTAGGCAGTACACCCCTATGAACCCAGGAGCCCCAGAAACGAAGGCCGCAATGATCATGGCCTTTGTTAACCGGGCCGCTCCAGACATTAAAAAGAAATTGCAAAGAGTAGAGAGACCGGGGGAGAAGAGCTTGCAGGACTTAGTAATAGTAGCAGAAAAAGTCTATAATAATAAAGTCTGGAAGAGCATCAAACTAAGTGACCGGCAGACCCGAAACCTAGCCAAGATCCTCCTGGCCACAACCATGGACGACCCACGGGAAAGTCGGAGACACCTCAAGAAACTGGCTTCAGGGACAGGTAAGGACGATGGCCCTGGTTCCCATCCGGAGTGCCCTAAACTGAACAAAAGCCAATGTGCTTATTACAAGGAGGAGGGCCACTGGGTGAAAGACTGCCCTAACAAAAGACCCAAGGCCCCTACCAAAAACTTGGAGATAGAGGACATGGACGACTAGAGGAGTCGGGGTTTGGCGCCCCTCCCTGAGCCCAGGGTAGCTCTCAGAGTGGAGGGGCAACCCGCTGAATCCCTAGTGGACACTGGGGCACAACATTCGGTTTTATTACAACCCCAAGGTAAATTGGCTAGCAAAACTTCATGGGTGCAAGGGGCCACGGGCACCAAACAGTACTCATGGACTACCCGGACAACTGTGGATCTAGGCATGGGCCGGGTGTCCTACTCCTTCATGGTCATCCCTGAGTGTCCCTACCCATCGTGAGGTTGGGACTTGCTCACCAAGATGGGGGCACAAATTTGCTTCCACCCCGAAGGGGCAAAAATCCTAAACAAGGAGGGGCACCTGATTCAGGTGCTTGTCCTGAGTTTAGAAGACGAATATCGTCTTCACCAAATGCCCTCGGCCCCAGTGACTGACATTGACCATTGGATGCAGGAATTTCTCCAAGCATGGGCAGAAATTGGGGGAACTGGGCTTGCCTGGCACCGACTGGCCATTTACATAGAACTAAAGCCGGGGCAGATCTGTCAGGGTCCGCCAATACCCCATGCCTCCCATAGCCCATACGGGAACCACACCCCACATATGGTAACCAATGGACTTGGGCATATTGAGACCTTGCCAGTCGGCATGGAACACTCACTCTCTTCTGCCGGTGCGGAAACCGCACTCTAATGATTACAGGCCAGTCCAGGACTTAAGGGAAGTCAGCTGGCGAGTGGAAGATATGCACCCTACGGTCCCAAACCCATACACCTTCCTCTCCACCCTGCCTCCACACAAACTTTGCTTTACTGCATTGGATGTAAAAGGTGCCTTTTTCAGCCTGCCTTTAGCAACCAAGAGCCAAGACCTTTTCGCCTTTGAATGGACAGACCCCGAGAAAGGCATCAATGGCCAGCTCACCTGGACTCGACTGCCACAAGGATTCAAAAATTCACTGACCATCTTCGATGAGGCCTTACACGAAGACTTGGGTGAGTTCCAGTCCGAGCACCCTCATTTGACCTTATTGCAATATGTACATGATACCCTGTTGGCAGCGGAAGACCAGGACACATGCCTGCGAGGCACCAGGGACTTGCTCCAGACAATAGCGGCTCTAGGATAACCGGGCTCAGCTCAAAAACCCCAGATCTGAAGAGCAGAGGTGAGCAACCTAGGGTACACATTAGAGGATGGACAAAGATGGTTGACAGACGCACGGAAGGAAACTGTCCTAAGGATCCCACAGCCACAAACCGTATGCCAGGTACATGAATTCTTGGGATCAGCAGGGTTCTGTCGATTATCCATTCCGGGTTTTGCCAAGATGGCTAGACCCTCTTCTATGAGGCCACCAGGAACCAGCAGAATTTTGAATGCATAGAGGCCATGAACAAAGCCTTTAATGATCTTAAACAGGCCTTGCTGTCTGCCCCAGCTCTTGGGTTGCCCGACCTAACCAAGCCCTTCTACCTGTATGTGGACGAGAAAGACGGGGTGGCAAAAGGGGTCCTCGTCCAGTACCTAGGTCCCTGGAAGAGACCGATAGCCTATCTCTCGAAAAAGTTGGCCATGGTAGCCACTAGATGGCCCCCATGCTTAAAAATTATTGCCGGTGGCCACTATGGTCAAGGACGCAGACAAACCGGCCATGAGGCAAGAACTGCATGTTACCACCCCACATGCTATTGAAGGGGTACTTAAACAGCCCCCAGACTTCTAGATCAGCAATGCCCGTCTGACCCATTATCAGAGCCTGCTGCTAAACCCCACCAGAATTTGATTTAAGGCACCAACAACCCTGAATCCGGCAAAGCTACTCCCTAACCCAGACTGGGACCCCCCTCTACATGTGTCAAGAAATTGTGGCACAGGTGCATGGAATCAGAGCTGATCTCCAGGACCAGCCACTGCCTAATGCGAACACCACCTGGTACACGGACGGCAGCAGTTTTGTCCTAGAAGGAATCAGATTCGCGGGGGCAGCCGTAACCATGGAAACGGAGAGCATCTGGGCAGCACCATTGGCAGCCGGAATATCGGCTCAATGGGAAGAAGTGATCGCACTGGCCGAGGCGCTAACCGTGGAGAAAGGTAAACGAATAAACATTTATACTGACAGCAGGTATGCCTTTGCCACCGCGATATCCACGGAGCCCTTCACAGGGAGAGATGGCTTCTGACAGCAGAGGGAAAAACTATTAAACATAAAACAGGGATCCCTGGGTGCTCAGCGGTTTAGCGCCTGCCTTTGGCCCAGGGCACGATACTGGAGTCCTGGATCGAGTCCCACGTTGGGCTCCCCGCATGGAGCCTACTTCTCCCTCCTGCTGTGTCTCTGCATCTCTCTCTCTCTCTCTCTATGTGTCTATCACGAATAAATAAATAAATAAATCTTTAAAAAAATAAAAATAAAACAGAGATCCTTGAACTCCTAAGGGCCCCCTGGCTGCCCAAGGACCTAGCTATCACTCATTGTCCGGAACGCCACAGAGCAGTACTACCAGTAGCCAGGGGAAGCCGAGTAGCCGACTCCAAAGCTAAGGACGTGGCCCTTATGATGACCCAGGTTTTAACAACCACACTACCTGATGCGGGGGCTGCAACCCTGCCTGATACTCCCAACTATACTGACACTGACTTGCACTGGATCAAACGCTTGCCTACGACCCAATGCTTGCGTGGCTGGTGGAGGGCCGCAGACTCCAGCCTCATCCAGCCAGAGGAACTAGGACGGCGAGGCCTATCCAAAATGCATCAGAGTACTCATATGGGAACAAAGAAAATGGAAGACCTCAAACGGCACGAAAAGATCACTATTAAAGGCTCTAGAGCAAAGATCAAGCAGATATTGGCGAGCTGCCACGCATACCAGTTAATGCCACTGCCCATGGATCTCACCCAGTTACCCGACTCTGAGGGGACCGCCCAGGAGCCTACTGGGAAGTGGACTTCACTGACGAAAAACCTGGAAAATACGGGGACAAGTATTTACTAGTGTTTGTGGAAACTTTTTCAGGGCAGACAGAGGCATTTCCCAACAAACATGAAACAGCACAGACCTTGACCAAGAAACTGCTAAAGACATCTTACCGAGGTATGGTTTTCCTGTTAGAATTGGATCAGACAATGGCCCAGGATTCGTCTCTAAGGTAACACAGGGAGTGGCACAAATACTTGGGGCAGATTGGAAATTACATTGTGCATATAGGCCCCAAAGCTCAGGACAGGTAGAGAGGAGGAACAGAACATTCAAGGAGACCTTAACTAAATTAGCTCTGGAGACTGGCGGGAACTGGGTGACTCTCCTCCCCTTTGCCCTATATAGGGTGAGGAACTCCCCATATAAGGGGGGACGGACTCCCTACGAGATCATGTTCGGTCTTCCTCCACCTGTTATCCCCAATTTAAAACCTGAGGTGCTTGCTGAATTGGATGATCACCCACTTCTTTTCACTCTCCAAATGTTACAATGAACCCATGAGCAGGTGTGGCCTAAGCTGAGGGCCCTCTAGGAGACTGGGCCACCCCCGGACCCCCATCAATATCAGCCAGGTGATTGGGTGTACGTGTGGAGATACCAACACCAGACACTTCAACCTCCCTGGAAGGGACCCTTACATCGTGATCGTGACCACTTCCACCACTCTCAAGGTTGACAGGATTACGCCCTGGGTCCACTACACCCACGACCAGCCAGCTGACCCACACGCCTTTCTCAAGGACTTTGTTCCAGAATGGAAAAGCCAACCAGAAAAGGTCAATCCCCGAAAGCTAAGACTTAGCTAATCTCACTTATTTCCCACCTCCAAGACTCCCTAGTCTTAGGTTGTCCTTCAAAATAGAAGGCGATTATACTTAGTCTTCTTACAACAAAGGGTGGGGGGTTATGTGCTGCCATAAACGATGGCTGTTGCTTCTATGCTGAAATGTAAATCGGGGCGAGAACAGGAACAAGGTTGGATCGAACCCTGGTTTAATCATTCCCCCTGGCTGACTACCATGTTATCCTCCCGCTGTCCCACTCATCATCAGCCTCCTCCTTCTAACCTTCAGACCCGGCATCATTAATCGATGAGTAGCTTCTTGTCAAAGATCGGAGTCAATACAGTCCAACTTATGGTACTCAGGCAACAATGACAACCACTGCCTCTTTAGACAGAAACCCAGAACCGGAACTTGGGTCCTGCTTAGGATCCTAGGAAAATAGGAGAATGTGGCACCCAGGGAATTTAACAAAAATCCCCTACCCCTGTTTTAGTATATGTGCTGCCGAAGCGAGCACAAAAATCCCCTACCCCTGGACAAGCGGAGCAGGACTAATTCCATTTTCTGCTGCACCCGCCACCTCCTGCTATGACCCCCACAGGACCTGCTTATTGCTTAAGGCGCTGCGCTGCCCCACCCTAGTCAAGCCACTGAGCACACCCTTACCCGAAATCAGATCATAAAAATGTAACCCCCGCTTGTGCCCCCCAACACTGCGCGCCAATTCTGACCAGAGTGATAGGCCAGTTCAAACGGTCACCATAGGTAGGGTAAACTGGGAGTCAACTGACCCCCAGTTGCGGGCGGACTCACACGACTGTGCAACCTTCTGTGTGTGTTACAATCCCGTGGGCCACTGGCCCCCGGAAAGCTGCTACGCCTCTGAGCCCCGGGGTCCAAGTCCCTGCTCCGCCGTGTCGGGTATACTTGGACCCAAGCTCGAGCTTGTAAAGAAACCCTCGTGTGTTTGCATCGGTGTCGGCTCCTGGGGGCTTTCTCGGATTTGCTACCTGGGGCACAACGTGGGGTCCTGCTCCCGGGAGCGGGGAAGTCCATCTCTTTCCTGCTGGACACGGGGCGACTGGCTCCATTCTGCCTTCCACTCGGGTGCCGGGTTCCCCTCTCCAGTGGTGGTGGTGGTGGGAACTGATGGCACCTCCATCTACTCCACGGACGGGCTCCCCTCTCACCCTCCTTCCTTAGAACTCCTTCCTGCCCGGCTCCTCTCCTCGGCCGGGATATCCTACACAAACTCAAGGCCACCGTTCGTCTTTCTCCCTCACCCACTGCCTCTGCTCACCTCGTCTTACCCTTCATTTCTCCTGATCCCTCCACTCCACGCCCCCCGTCTCCCTCTACCCCTTAACCCCCAAGTCTGGGACACCTCTAAACCAATGGTGGCCACTCACCACCCCCCAGTCAAAACCCACTTAAAAGATCAAACCCCCCCGCCTCCTCTCCTTCTCAGCCCCAATTCTCCATTTCGGAAACTCACCGACGGGGACTTAAACCTAGTACAGACCGACTTGGCCAGCACGGCCTCCTTATCCCCAACAGCTCCCCGAGCATCACCCCCATTCTCCCTGCCAGGAAACCTTCTGGAGCCTATCGCCTAGTACAAGGTTGAAGACTCATCAACGAGGCTGCTAGCCCTCTCCACCCGCTGGTGCCCAACCCATACGCCCCACTTTCTACTGTTCCCTCCACCGCTACTCACTTCTCACGCTTAGGCCTCAGAGACGCCTTCTTCATTCACTGCTCCTCCACACCCACATTCATACGTTCTCTTGGCCTTCCCATGGGAAGACCCCGACACACATACCTCAGGACGACTGGCCTGGACGGTCCTGCCTCAGGGACTCCAAGGATAGTCCCCATCTCTTTGGCCAGGCCCTTTCTAGACATCTCCAACAATGCTCTTTCACACAGAGCACGCTCCTCCAAGAAGTCGATGACCTTCCCCTTTGTAGGCCCTCCCGACCTTCCTCACAGGAAGACACTGCTCTCCTCCTCAGCTTCCTTGGTTCTAAAGGGTACCCGGTCACTCCCTCCAAAGCGCAACTTTGCACCCCCACGGTTACCTAGCTGGGTATATCCTTAACCCCTACACCTCGAAAACACTCACTGGAGACCGCCTCCGCCTACCACAACGCCAGCATCTCCGGCCTCCCCTCTCCCCGCCAGAACGCCGACAACCTTCTCTCTTTCTTGGCTCTCGTGGGTTTCCTCTGGTACTGGATGCCTGACTTCGCTCTCCTGGCACGACCCCTCCACAGGGCAGCCAAACCAACCCCACGGGGGCCACGGACAGACCCCTCCCCTGTCAAACACCTTTTCTCCAAACGGGAAGACTGCCTTACTTTGGGACCCGTTTCAGCTCTTCCAGATCCCCCAAAACCTCCCTACTTATTGACTGATGAACGTTCCCGCTCGGCCCCTCGCCTCCTGGTACAGCCAACAGGACCGACGGAGCGGACACGGGCGTACCTCTCACAACAGCTAGATGTCGCCGCTCAGGGCTGGCAACCATGTCTCAGAGCCCTGGCTGGGGCCGCCTCCCTGACAAAGGAGGCCCTTAGACTCACTCTCCAAGGCCCCTCGCCGTTTTCTCCTCTCACCGCCTGGGACACAGATCTACTGAGCCAGAAATCTGTTTCTCATCTGGACCCCTCTAGACTCCAACTTGATCTTCTCCTCTTCACCGAAAACCCGGACATCTACCACCTACCAACCTCTCGTCTAAATCCTGCTCCCCTCCCGCGGGTGGGTACTCCCCCCGCGACTCACTCAGAACCCTCCCGTTCCTGCCCTCAACTCCTGCACGAGCTGACTCCTCCACGTCGGGACTTTCCTATCAAGCCCTCCCGAAGCCTGACCGAATCCTCTTTATGGATGGTAGTTCTCTCATCGCCACGGGCGGCCAGAGAGAGACACGCGGCCTACGCCGTAGTTGCTTACCCTCGATGCCGTCCTGGAGGCGGCTGCCCTCCCCCTCGGGACACCACATACACTGCCTCCAAATACGCCTCCCTCATCACACACACACATTCTGTCCTCTGGCAAGAGCGAGGGTGTCTTACCACCAAGGGTACCACCCATAATCAATGGGCACCTCATTTCACAACTACTGGAGACCCTCAGCCCAGACCCTCAGACCCCACAACCTCACTCAAGTAGCCACTGTCCACTGTCGTGGACTGACCCTCCAAGGACCTGGTGTCCCGAGGCAACAACAAAGCCGACTCTCCACTGCCCGACCCACTGCCTTAGACCCCCACCAGCTCCCCTCCGCTTCCTCCACACACCACAGTCCCCCTCTTACACACACCAGGAAACTCACACAGACACCCAAAAGGATGGGAGGAATCGCCAGGGACAAAGGCCGCATCTTCATTCCAAAGAAACTCGCTCTTCCAGACCATTCAGCCCCCATGATCGTTTCAGACATACGGCAGTCCCTACACGTCGGGCCCAAGGCCTTACACCAGTTCCTACAACCCCTTTTCCACCCTCCACATGTGCCACAGGTTACCGGAGAGGCGCCGAAGTCTTGCAAACCCTGCTCCACGGTCAACGCTCGAGGGGGAATTCGCAGGCCCGGCGGGGCCCAATCCCCAGCTCTGCGCACACCAACCTGGCGAGGACTGGCAGCCTGACTTTTCCCACGTGCCACGCCATAAATCCTTTCCCTACCTGTTAGCCTCAGTGGACACCTTTACACGGTGGATAGGGGCTTTCTCCATTCCTCGGGACACTGCGGAGGCGGCGGCCACCATAGCCCTCCAACACATCATTCCGAGGTTCGGCCTCCCGCGGACCCTACCATCCGACAACGGCCCGGCCTCATCTCCAGCATCACCCAGCAAGTCTCCGAGAGCCTACATATTACCTGGAAACCCCATATCCCATACCAACCCCAATCTTCGGGTAAGGGAGAGCGGGCCGACGGCCTTCTCGAGGGACGTCTCACCAAACTGCCCTTGAAGCCCGCCCGTCCTGGCCACCCTCCTCCCGCTGGCTTTAACAAGGCTCAGAGCTTCCCCTAGAGGGCCGTGGGGTCTAAGTCCCTTTCAGCTTCTCGTGGGCGGCCCTTCCTGCTCACTCAAAATCTTCCCGTCACCGCCTCCTCTGCTCCTATCTTGCCTACCTTACCTAACTCTTCTAAGAGCCCTCCTGCGGGCCCATGCGACTCAGTCAGCCCGACTCCAGGGGAACCCACAGCAGATACTCCCCAAGCCCTGGCCCCAGGGGATAGCGTCCTGCTACAAGAACTATACCCAAAAACCTTACAGCCTAAGTGCACCGGTCCCGATACGGTGGCCCTTACGACCCCCACGGCCGCCAAACTCCTAGCACACCACCCGCGGGGTACACAGCTCTAAGTGAAAGCGAGGCCCCTCACGACACGGATGCGCAGGACCACCTTTGGGACCTACTCCAATACTGCTATCGCTCCATCCTCCTCCTCCTGGTCCTACCTCCTGGTCACTCCACCACTGACCCTGGGTTTAGGTGGACGTTTACATGACAGAAACCTGGCACCGGGGAATGTCCACCACTGATTGTCAACCACTGGGTTGCCAGGCCCTCATCAATTTCCCCATCCCCAATTGCCAGTCAATTCCTGTATCCACATCTGATCCTAGAATCTCTTCCACCTATGATCAAGACCCATCCTACCTGCCAAACCTACCCGGTTGAAATCCACGGATGCTGCCCTTATCGCTACTGGAATATTCATCGCCTTGGCCACTTGTGCCGGGACCCTTTCGCCGGCACCTGTGCAACCAGTGACCCATGAGGCCGCTTCTACAGAACACACAGTAACTATAGCCTAACTATTCTGGACCCTTGGGATTCCCACTGGGCGACGGGGGTAACCGCAAAATTGTACCGCTGCCCCTTTTCCTCCTACCCTACCGTCTTCTCTCCCCGCATCGACACGACATACACACGTGCGGGTCTCACTTCCACCAATCCAACCCGACCGAAGGAACCAGACTCCCACCATACGTGCACAGGAGCAACTTCTCCAAACCCACCTACAGGCTACCCCAGCTCAGGCCCGGGGCGGGGCCCCTTCTCCTAGATGAAACTTAGCCAACAAGGTACTTCCTTCCCTCTCCAGCCTTTCAGGCATGGGCAATCTGTCCCACTGTTTTATCTGTGCCGCCTGGGGCAAAGCCCCCCTCTTCCCTGGTGGCCGTTCCCCTCCCTAACGCATTGAACTGCGCCAACCTCACACCCGCACCTCCAGGGCATTGCATTCTCCCTCTCTCCTGGACAATGCCTTATTCACGGACCCTCTCAACCACCACTTCCCTTTGTGTTACTCCACCCTTAGGTCTTCCCTGCGTGTAGTCACCCTGTCAAATGTGACCTCTCATCACGCCCCGATCCGTGGTCTCTCTTGGCGCAACGGGCAGCCTTTCTGAATCTCTAGGTACCTCTGCCTCTCTCCTCTGTCTGCCTGTCTCCCTGGTTCCGCGACGAACTCTCTCTAGTCAGGCAGAAGTAGCCCTCCAGGCCAGCCTCCCGGAGAAGCACAAACGAGTGATCTTTCTCCCACTACTTATCGGGGTCTACCCGGCTTCAACCCTGGTGGCCGCCCAAGGACACGTCACTGGCGAGACAGGACCCAGGTAGGAAACCTGAACCATACCTTACTTACCCAGACCCCATAGAAACGCAGAAGCGCTCATCGCCCCGTACCGCTTCCTCCAGTCACATGCCCCAATGCCTATCAGCCCGTACAGACACGAGCCCTTAGCACGCCCCCTTCAAAAGCCGGCTCCCCCGGCTCTGTTCCCTCTCGGGGCCTGGGAACCTCGCCCCAGATGCGCCCACTGAAAGCCTCTTTTGACCCACCTTTGCCTGGCCTCTCTAGTTCATTTGCCTACCAGTCGCATGAAACCTGAGATTTGGTGCCGAAACCCGGGAGGAGTTCGAGGTCCCGCTCTGGAGGGAGCCCCTCTCCTCTCACCACCAGGACCTGAACTGAACCCCACGCCTCGAGACGCCGGGTAGGTGCCCCCTGATTCCATGCCCCTGTCCCGGTGGTCCTGCCGGAAGCCGTGGCCGCGCCAGGGCAACTCCACAGAGCCAGCGGGTGGCTCTCCGGTGCTCCCTGGGGATCAGGAGACGTCCTCATCCTTAGGGCCACCTCTGTTTCTCTGGTGACCCTGGGCTGCAAACGGGGACGCCTGTCTTCAGTCTCCGGGTTACCCGGTGCGAATCATGGAACTGCCCAATCCCAATGGGACCCCGAAACTCCGACGGGTTGTCTACTGTCCAATTTCAAAACCCGGGGCCGGGATCCCTGGGTGGCGCAGCGGTCTGGCGCCTGCCTTTGACCCAGGGTCCGATCCTGGAGACCCGGCACCGAATCCCACGTCAGGCTCCCGGTGCATGGAGCCTGCTTCTCCCTCTGCTTGTGTCTCTGCCCCCCACCCCCTCTCTCTCTCTGTGTGACTATCATAAATAAATAAAAACTTAAAAAAAAAGAAAAGAAAGAAAACCCGGGGCCTTTCCCAGGACCTGAAAAGGCGCCGCCTCAGCCTCATTCATTTCTCTACGGTGGCCCGGCCCCAATATTACCTGGACAATCAGTCTCCATGGCCCCTGAGGGTACTTCTGACTACCAAATTCTCATGGCCCATGACAATCTCTAGACCTCAGGGCAAGCGGACCAAGGTCCCAGACATGCAGGCTTTCTGGGACCTCCGCTCTCGCCCCTCTCTCTGCTCCCAATGTTCCACCACCCAGGTCCTTTCGGCGCGGGAGCCGCTCCCTCCGCCCCCTCCACCCATTCCCTCAGCTCCAAGAGCCCCCGAATCCTTTCCCCCTTCCCCTGTCTCAGGGTCCCCTGACACCCTGGCCCGAACACCTACTAGGGGAACGCCAGCCCTGCCCCCTGCCCCCTTCTCCTCCTCCTGCCTCCCAACCACACACCTCCTTACCCGTTTCTGACCCCCAACCTTCACCCCCCTACCTCCCCTCCGATCCAGGTGCACAAGATCCCACAAGGTCTCGCCTCCCCTGACCTGGCCGGCCCCCTGCGACAGGTGGTGGGAGCTGAAGGGATCGTTCGGGTCCACGCTTTCTCCCTTCAGGACCTTTCCCACATGGAAAAGGGGGCTGGGCTCTTACTCTGCTAACCCGGGACTGCAGCCAAGAATTCAGTATTTGGCCCAGGCAGAGGGCTTGCTTGACTTGGCAGGATTTGCATGTGCTGCAGACCACCCCCCTTCCACCAGAGGACAGGGAGCGAATGCAGGCTGCCGCCCGACAACACGCCGGCCGGGTCCGTTTCACCGACGGGGCTGTCCCAATCGGTGCTCGGGCGGTTCCCGCCGAGGATCCCGCACGCCCTTAGCAGACGGGCCAGGAGCGGGGGGGCCGCCGCCGCCGCCGCCGCCGCCGCCCCACGTCCACTGTCTCCACGCTGGCACGCGGGCGGTCTCTAACAGGGCTGTCTGTCAACTACGCTAGGGTCCGGCAAGTCGCTCAGAACCCAGATGAGAAGCCTGCTCTTTGCCTTCAGAGGCTCGCTGAGGCTGTAACCCAGTACCCTCGCCTGGACCCTGCCTCCCCGGCCCCGTCCAGGGCTACTGTGGTGGCGACGCGTTTTCTCTCTCAGTCCTCCCCGATACCCGGAAAAAAAAATTCAAGAAGGCCGAAGAGGGTCCCCAAACTCCCATTCCCGACCTGCTGACCATGGCATTGAACGTCTTGAACACCCGAGACGAAGAGCGGCTGAACCGCAGGGGCAGGCCAGACTGCAGCTGCAGCTGCAGGTGCAACTCCACACCCCAGCCTCGCTGGCAGCCCTGCGGCCGGCGGGCTCCGGGAGGCACACAGAGGGGCACCCCACCGCATCCCGCCTGGGGCTTGCGTCAGACGCGGCACCGAGGGACACCGGGCCCGTCAATGTCCCAGGATCACGGAGCCGACGCGGCCAGGCCCGCGATGTCGAGTGACGGGCCACTGGAAATCCGCCTGCCCTGGTCTCGGGGCATCCTCGGCGCCTCCACACGGAGGCAACCCTGAGCCGCAAAGTCCAACCTTCCGACTACTCGGACTGGACCACGACTCGCGGGGCCCAGACTCGGACACCCCCTAACCCAGGCCGAGCCTGCGGTGTGGGACCCAGGGAATTGAACAAAAATCCCCTGCCCCTGGACAAGCGGAGCAGGACTAACTCCATTTTCTGCTGCACCCGCCACCTCCTGCGATGACCCCCACAGGACCTACTTATTGCTTAAGGCGCTGCCCCACCCTAGTCAAGCCACTGAGCACACCCTTACCCGAAATCAGATCATAAAAATGTAACCCCCGCTTGTGCCCCCCAACACTGCGCGCCAATTCTGACCAGAGTGATAGGCCAGTTCAAACGGTCACCATAGGGAGGGTAAACTGGGAGTCAACTGGCCCCCAGTTGCGGGCGGACTCACATGACTGTGCAACCTTCTGTGTGTGTTACAATCCCGTGGGCCACTGGCCCCCGGAAAGCTGCTACGCCTCTGAGCCCCGGGGTCCAAGTCCCTGCTCCGCCGTGTCGGGTATACTTGGACCCAAGCTCGAGCTTGTAAAGAAACCCTCGTGTGTTTGCATCGGTGTCGGCTCCTGGGGGCTTTCTCGGATTTGCTACCTGGGGCACAACGTGGGGTCCTGCTCCCGGGAGCGGGGAAGTCCGTCTCTTTCCTGCTGGACACGGGGCGACTGGCTCCATTCTGCCTTCCACTCGGGTGCCGGGTTCCCCTCTCCAGTGGTGGTGGTGGTGGTGGTGGGAACTGATGGCACCTCCATCTACTCCACGGACGGGCTCCCCTCTCACCCTCCTTCCTTAGAACTCCTTCCTGCCCGGCTCCTCTCCTCGGCCGGGAGATCCTACACAAACTCAAGGCCACCGTTCGTCTTTCTCCCTCACTCACTGCCTCTGCTCACCTCGTCTTACCCTTCATTTCTCCTGATCCCTCCACTCCACGCCCCCCGTCTCCCTCTACCCCTTAACCCCCAAGTCTGGGACACCTCTAAACCAATGGTGGCCACTCACCACCCCCCAGTCAAAACCCACTTAAAAGATCAAACCCCCCCGCCTCCTCTCCTTCTCAGCCCCAATTCTCCATTTCGGAAACTCACCGACGGGGACTTAAACCTAGTACAGACCGACTTGGCCAGCACGGCCTCCTTATCCCCAACAGCTCCCCGAGCATCACCCCCATTCTCCCTGCCAGGAAACCTTCTGGAGCCTATCGCCTAGTACAAGGTTGAAGACTCATCAACGAGGCTGCTAGCCCTCTCCACCCGCTGGTGCCCAACCCATACGCCCCACTTTCTACTGTTCCCTCCACCGCTACTCACTTCTCACGCTTAGGCCTCAAAGACGCCTTCTTCATTCACTGCTCCTCCACACCCACATTCATACGTTCTCTTGGCCTTCCCATGGGAAGACCCCGACACACATACCTCAGGACGACTGGCCTGGACGGTCCTGCCTCAGGGACTCCAAGGATAGTCCCCATCTCTTTGGCCAGGCCCTTTCTAGACATCTCCAACAATGCTCTTTCACACAGAGCACGCTCCTCCAAGAAGTCGATGACCTTCCCCTTTGTAGGCCCTCCCGACCTTCCTCACAGGAAGACACTGCTCTCCTCCTCAGCTTCCTTGGTTCTAAAGGGTACCCGGTCACTCCCTCCAAAGCGCAACTTTGCACCCCCACGGTTACCTAGCTGGGTATATCCTTAACCCCTACACCTCGAAAACACTCACTGGAGACCGCCTCCGCCTACCACAACGCCAGCATCTCCGGCCTCCCCTCTCCCCGCCAGAACGCCGACAACCTTCTCTCTTTCTTGGCTCTCGTGGGTTTCCTCTGCTACTGGATGCCTGACTTCGCTCTCCTGGCACGACCCCTCCACAGGGCAGCCAAACCAACCCCACGGGGGCCACGGACAGACCCCTCCCCTGTCAAACACCTTTTCTCCAAACGGGAAGACTGCCTTACTTTGGGACCCGTTTCAGCTCTTCCAGATCCCCCAAAACCTCCCTACTTATTGACTGATGAACGTTCCCGCTCGGCCCCTCGCCTCCTGGTACAGCCAACAGGACCGACGGAGCGGACACGGGCGTACCTCTCACAACAGCTAGATGTCGCCGCTCAGGGCTGGCAACCATGTCTCAGAGCCCTGGCTGGGGCCGCCTCCCTGACAAAGGAGGCCCTTAGACTCACTCTACAAGGCCCCTCACCGTTTTCTCCTCTCACCGCCTGGGACACAGATCTACTGAGCCAGAAATCTGTTTCTCATCTGGACCCCTCTAGACTCCAACTTGATCTTCTCCTCTTCACCGAAAACCCGGACATCTACCACCTACCAACCTCTCGTCTAAATCCTGCTCCCCTCCCGCGGGTGGGTACTCCCCCCGCGACTCACTCAGAACCCTCCCGTTCCTGCCCTCAACTCCTGCACGAGCTGACTCCTCCACGTCGGGACTTTCCTATCAAGCCCTCCCGAAGCCTGACCGAATCCTCTTTGTGGATGGTAGTTCTCTCATCGCCCCGGACGGCCAGAGAGAGACACGCGGCCTACGCCGTAGTTGCTTACCCTCGATGCCGTCCTGGAGGCGGCTGCCCTCCCCCTCGGGACACCACATACACTGCCTCCAAATACGCCTCCCTCATCACACACACACATTCTGTCCTCTGGCAAGAGCGAGGGTGTCTTACCACCAAGGGTACCACCCATAATCAATGGGCACCTCATTTCACAACTACTGGAGACCCTCAGCCCAGACCCTCAGACCCCACAACCTCACTCAAGTAGCCACTGTCCACTGTCGTGGACCGACCCTCCAAGGACCTGGTGTCCCGAGGCAACAACAAAGCCGACTCTCCACTGCCCGACCCACTGCCTTAGACCCCCACCAGCTCCCCTCCGCTTCCTCCACACACCACAGTCCCCCTCTTACACACACCAGGAAACTCACACAGACACCCAAAAGGATGGGAGGAATCGCCAGGGACAAAGGCCGCATCTTCATTCCAAAGAAACTCGCTCTTCCAGACCATTCAGCCCCCATGATCGTTTCAGACATACGGCAGTCCCTACACGTCGGGCCCAAGGCCTTACACCAGTTCCTACAACCCCTTTTCCACCCTCCACATGTGCCACAGGTTACCGGAGAGGCGCCGAAGTCTTGCAAACCCTGCTCCACGGTCAACGCTCGAGGGGGAATTCGCAGGCCCGGCGGGGCCCAATCCCCAGCTCTGCGCACACCAACCTGGCGAGGACTGGCAGCCTGACTTTTCCCACGTGCCACGCCATAAATCCTTTCCCTACCTGTTAGCCTCAGTGGACACCTTTACACGGTGGATAGGGGCTTTCTCCATACCTCGGGACACTGCGGAGGCGGCGGCCACCATAGCCCTCCAACACATCATTCCGAGGTTCGGCCTCCCGCGGACCCTACCATCCGACAACGGCCCGGCCTCATCTCCAGCATCACCCAGCAAGTCTCCGAGAGCCTACATATTACCTGGAAACCCCATATCCCATACCAACCCCAGTCTTCGGGTAAGGGAGAGCGGGCCGACGGCCTTCTCGAGGGACGTCTCACCAAACTGCCCTTGAAGCCCGCCCGTCCTGGCCACCCTCCTCCCGCTGGCTTTAACAAGGCTCAGAGCTTCCCCTAGAGGGCCGTGGGGTCTAAGTCCCTTTCAGCTTCTCGTGGGCGGCCCTTCCTGCTCACTCAAAATCTTCCCGTCACCGCCTCCTCTGCTCCTATCTTGCCTACCTTACCTAACTCTTCTAAGAGCCCTCCTGCGGGCCCATGCGACTCAGTCAGCCCGACTCCAGGGGAACCCACAGCAGATACTCCCCAAGCCCTGGCCCCAGGGGATAGCGTCCTGCTACAAGAACTATACCCAAAAACCTTACAGCCTAAGTGCACCGGTCCCGATACGGTGGCCCTTACGACCCCCACGGCCGCCAAACTCCTAGCACACCACCCGCGGGGTACACAGCTCTAAGTGAAAGCGAGGCCCCTCACGACACGGATGCGCAGGACCACCTTTGGGACCTACTCCAATACTGCTATCGCTCCATCCTCCTCCTCCTGGTCCTACCTCCTGGTCACTCCACCACTGACCCTGGGTTTAGGTGGACGTTTACATGACAGAAACCTGGCACCGGGGAATGTCCACCACTGATTGTCAACCACTGGGTTGCCAGGCCCTCATCAATTTCCCCATCCCCAATTGCCAGTCAATTCCTGTATCCACATCTGATCCTAGAATCTCTTCCACCTATGATCAAGACCCATCCTACCTGCCAAACCTACCCGGTTGAAATCCACGGATGCTGCCCTTATCGCTACTGGAATATTCATCGCCTTGGCCACTTGTGCCGGGACCCTTTCGCCGGCACCTGTGCAACCAGTGACCCATGAGGCCGCTTCTACAGAACACACAGTAACTATAGCCCTACTATTCTGGACCCTTGGGATTCCCACTGGGCGACGGGGGTAACCGCAAAATTGTACCGCTGCCCCTTTTCCTCCTACCCTACCGTCTTCTCTCCCCGCATCGACACGACATACACACGTGCGGGTCTCACTTCCACCAATCCAACCCGACCGAAGGAACCAGACTCCCACCATACGTGCACAGGAGCAACTTCTCCAAACCCACCTACAGGCTACCCCAGCTCAGGCCCGGGGCGGGGCCCCTTCTCCTAGATGAAACTTAGCCAACAAGGCACTTACTTCCCTCTCCAGCCTTTCAGGCATGGGCAATCTGTCCCACTGTTTTATCTGTGCCGCCTGGGGCAAAGCCCCCCTCTTCCCTGGTGGCCGTTCCCCTCCCTAACGCATTGAACTGCGCCAACCTCACACCCGCACCTCCAGGGCATTGCATTCTCCCTCTCTCCTGGACAATGCCTTATTCACGGACCCTCTCAACCACCACTTCCCTTTGTGTTACTCCACCCTTAGGTCTTCCCTGCGTGTAGTCACCCTGTCAAATGTGACCTCTCATCACGCCCCGATCCGTGGTCTCTCTTGGCGCAACGGGCAGCCTTTCTGAATCTCTAGGTACCTCTGCCTCTCTCCTCTGTCTGCCTGTCTCCCTGGTTCCGCGACGAACTCTCTCTAGTCAGGCAGAAGTAGCCCTCCAGGCCAGCCTCCCGGAGAAGCACAAACGAGTGATCTTTCTCCCACTACTTATCGGGGTCTCCCCGGCTTCAACCCTGGTGGCCGCCCAAGGACACGTCACTGGCGAGACAGGACCCAGGTAGGAAACCTGAACCATACCTTACTTACCCAGACCCCATAGAAAGGCAGAAGCGCTCATCGCCCCGTACCGCTTCCTCCAGTCACATGCCCCAATGCCTATCAGCCCGTACAGACACGAGCCCTTAGCACGCCCCCTTCAAAAGCCGGCTCCCCCGGCTCTGTTCCCTCTCGGGGCCTGGGAACCTCGCCCCAGATGCACCCACTGAAAGCCTCTTTTGACCCACATTTGCCTGGCCTCTCTAGTTCATTTGCCTACCAGTCGCATGAAACCTGAGATTTGGTGCCGAAACCCGGGAGGAGTTCGAGGTCCCGCTCTGGAGGGAGCCCCTCTCCTCTCACCACCAGGACCTGAACTGAACCCCACGCCTCGAGACGCCGGGTAGGTGCCCCCTGATTCCGTGCCCCTGTCCCGCTGGTCCTGCCGGAAGCCGCGGCCGCGCCAGGGCAACTCCACAGAGCCAGCGGGTGGCTCTCCGGTGCTCCCTGGGGATCAGGAGACGTCCTCATCCTTAGGGCCACCTCTGTTTCTCTGGTGACCCTGGGCTGCAAACGGGGACGCCTGTCTTCAGTCTCCGGGTTACCCGGTGCGAATCATGGAACTGCCCAATCCCAATGGGACCCCGAAACTCCGACGGGTTGTCTACTGTCCAATTTCAAAACCCGGGGCCGGGATCCCTGGGTGGCGCAGCGGTCTGGCGCCTGCCTTTGGCCCAGGGTCCGATCCTGGAGACCCGGCACCGAATCCCACGTCAGGCTCCCGGTACATGGAGCCTGCTTCTCCCTCTGCTTGTGTCTCTGCCCCCCACCCCCTCTCTCTCTCTGTGTGTGACTATCATAAATAAATAAAAACTTAAAAAAAAAGAAAAGAAAGAAAACCCGGGGCCTTTCCCAGGACCTGAAAAGGCGCCGCCTCAGCCTCATTCATTTCTCTACGGTGGCCCGGCCCCAATATTACCTGGACAATCAGTCTCCATGGCCCCTGAGGGTACTTCTGACTACCAAATTCTCACGGCCCAGGACAATCTCTAGACCTCAGGGCAAGCGGACCAAGGTCCCAGACATGCAGGCTTTCTGGGACCTCCGCTCTCGCCCCTCTCTCTGCTCCCAATGTTCCACCACCCAGGTCCTTTCGGCGCGGGAGCCGCTCCCTCCGCCCCCTCCACCCATTCCCTCAGCTCCAAGAGCCCCCGAATCCTTTCCCCCTTCCCCTGTCTCAGGGTCCCCTGACACCCTGGCCCGAACACCTACTAGGGGAACGCCAGCCCTGCCCCCTGCCCCCTTCTCCTCCTCCTGCCTCCCAACCACACACCTCCTTACCCGTTTCTGACCCCCAACCTTCACCCCCCTACCTCCCCTCCGATCCAGGTGCACAAGATCCCACAAGGTCTCGCCTCCCCTGACCTGGCCGGCCCCCTGCGACAGGTGGTGGGAGCTGAAGGGATCGTTCGGGTCCACGCTTTCTCCCTTCAGGACCTTTCCCACATGGAAAAGGGGGCTGGGCTCTTACTCTGCTAACCCGGGACTGCAGCCAAGAATTCAGTATTTGGCCCAGGCAGAGAGCTTGCTTGACTTGGCAGGATTTGCATGTGCTGCAGACCACCCCCTTCCACCAGAGGACAGGGAGCGAATGCAGGCTGCCGCCCGACAACACGCCGGCCGGGTCCGTTTCACCGACGGGGCTGTCCCAATCGGTGCTCGGGCGGTTCCCGCCGAGGATCCCGCACGCCCTTAGCAGACGGGCCAGGAGCGGGGGGGCCGCCGCCGCCGCCGCCGCCGCCGCCCCACGTCCACTGTCTCCACGCTGGCACGCGGGCGGTCTCTAACAGGGCTGTCTGTCAACTACGCTAGGGTCCGGCAAGTCGCTCAGAACCCAGATGAGAAGCCTGCTCTTTGCCTTCAGAGGCTCGCTGAGGCTGTAACCCAGTACCCTCGCCTGGACCCTGCCTCCCCGGCCCCGTCCAGGGCTACTGTGGTGGCGACGCGTTTTCTCTCTCAGTCCTCCCCGATACCCGGAAAAAAAAATTCAAGAAGGCCGAAGAGGGTCCCCAAACTCCCATTCCCGACCTGCTGACCATGGCATTGAACGTCTTGAACACCCGAGACGAAGAGCGGCTGAACCGCAGGGGCAGGCCAGACTGCAGCTGCAGCTGCAGGTGCAACTCCACACCCCAGCCTCGCTGGCAGCCCTGCGGCCGGCGGGCTCCGGGAGGCACACAGAGGGGCACCCCACCGCATCCCGCCTGGGGCTTGCGTCAGACGCGGCACCGAGGGACACCGGGCCCGTCAATGTCCCAGGATCACGGAGCCGACGCGGCCAGGCCCGCGATGTCGAGTGACGGGCCACTGGAAATCCGCCTGCCCTGGTCTCGGGGCATCCTCGGCGCCTCCACACGGAGGCAACCCTGAGCCGCAAAGTCCAACCTTCCGACTACTCGGACTGGACCACGACTCGCGGGGCCCAGACTCGGACACCCCCTAACCCAGGCCGAGCCTGCGGTGTGGGACCCAGGGAATTGAACAAAAATCCCCTGCCCCTGGACAAGCGGAGCAGGACTAACTCCATTTTCTGCTGCACCCGCCACCTCCTGCGATGACCCCCACAGGACCTACTTATTGCTTAAGGCGCTGCCCCACCCTAGTCAAGCCACTGAGCACACCCTTACCCGAAATCAGATCATAAAAATGTAACCCCCGCTTGTGCCCCCCAACACTGCGCGCCAATTCTGACCAGAGTGATAGGCCAGTTCAAACGGTCACCATAGGGAGGGTAAACTGGGAGTCAACTGGCCCCCAGTTGCGGGCGGACTCACATGACTGTGCAACCTTCTGTGTGTGTTACAATCCCGTGGGCCACTGGCCCCCGGAAAGCTGCTACGCCTCTGAGCCCCGGGGTCCAAGTCCCTGCTCCGCCGTGTCGGGTATACTTGGACCCAAGCTCGAGCTTGTAAAGAAACCCTCGTGTGTTTGCATCGGTGTCGGCTCCTGGGGGCTTTCTCGGATTTGCTACCTGGGGCACAACGTGGGGTCCTGCTCCCGGGAGCGGGGAAGTCCGTCTCTTTCCTGCTGGACACGGGGCGACTGGCTCCATTCTGCCTTCCACTCGGGTGCCGGGTTCCCTTCTCCAGTGGTGGTGGTGGTGGGAACTGATGGCACCTCCATCTACTCCACGGACGGGCTCCCCTCTCACCCTCCTTCCTTAGAACTCCTTCCTGCCCGGCTCCTCTCCTCGGCCGGGAGATCCTACACAAACTCAAGGCCACCATTCGTCTTTCTCCCTCACTCACTGCCTCTGCTCACCTCGTCTTACCCTTCACTTCTCCTGATCCCTCCACTCCACGACCCCCGTCTCCCTCTACCCCTTAACCCCCAAGTCTGGGACACCTCTAAACCAATGGTGGCCACTCACCACCCCCCAGTCAAAACCCACTTAAAAGATCAAACCCCCCCCGCCTCCTCTCCTTCTCAGCCCCAATTCTCCATTTCGGAAACTCACCGACGGGGACTTAAACCTAGTACAGACCGACTTGGCCAGCACGGCCTCCTTATCCCCAACAGCTCCCCGAGCATCACCCCCATTCTCCCTGCCAGGAAACCTTCTGGAGCCTATCGCCTAGTACAAGGTTGAAGACTCATCAACGAGGCTGCTAGCCCTCTCCACCCGCTGGTGCCCAACCCATACGCCCCACTTTCTACTGTTCCCTCCACCGCTACTCACTTCTCACGCTTAGGCCTCAAAGACGCCTTCTTCATTCACTGCTCCTCCACACCCACATTCATACGTTCTCTTGGCCTTCCCATGGGAAGACCCCGACACACATACCTCAGGACGACTGGCCTGGACGGTCCTGCCTCAGGGACTCCAAGGATAGTCCCCATCTCTTTGGCCAGGCCCTTTCTAGACATCTCCAACAATGCTCTTTCACACAGAGCACGCTCCTCCAAGAAGTCGATGACCTTCCCCTTTGTAGGCCCTCCCGACCTTCCTCACAGGAAGACACTGCTCTCCTCCTCAGCTTCCTTGGTTCTAAAGGGTACCCGGTCACTCCCTCCAAAGCGCAACTTTGCACCCCCACGGTTACCTAGCTGGGTATATCCTTAACCCCTACACCTCGAAAACACTCACTGGAGACCGCCTCCGCCTACCACAACGCCAGCATCTCCGGCCTCCCCTCTCCCCGCCAGAACGCCGACAACCTTCTCTCTTTCTTGGCTCTCGTGGGTTTCCTCTGCTACTGGATGCCTGACTTCGCTCTCCTGGCACGACCCCTCCACAGGGCAGCCAAACCAACCCCACGGGGGCCACGGACAGACCCCTCCCCTGTCAAACACCTTTTCTCCAAACGGGAAGACTGCCTTACTTTGGGACCCGTTTCAGCTCTTCCAGATCCCCCAAAACCTCCCTACTTATTGACTGATGAACGTTCCCGCTCGGCCCCTCGCCTCCTGGTACAGCCAACAGGACCGACGGAGCGGACACGGGCGTACCTCTCACAACAGCTAGATGTCGCCGCTCAGGGCTGGCAACCATGTCTCAGAGCCCTGGCTGGGGCCGCCTCCCTGACAAAGGAGGCCCTTAGACTCACTCTACAAGGCCCCTCACCGTTTTCTCCTCTTACCGCCTGGGACACAGATCTACTGAGCCAGAAATCTGTTTCTCATCTGGACCCCTCTAGACTCCAACTTGATCTTCTCCTCTTCACCGAAAACCCGGACATCTACCACCTACCAACCTCTCGTCTAAATCCTGCTCCCCTCCCGCGGGTGGGTACTCCCCCCGCGACTCACTCAGAACCCTCCCGTTCCTGCCCTCAACTCCTGCACGAGCTGACTCCTCCACGTCGGGACTTTCCTATCAAGCCCTCCCGAAGCCTGACCGAATCCTCTTTGTGGATGGTAGTTCTCTCATCGCCCCGGACGGCCAGAGAGAGACACGCGGCCTACGCCGTAGTTGCTTACCCTCGATGCCGTCCTGGAGGCGGCTGCCCTCCCCCTCGGGACACCACATACACTGCCTCCAAATACGCCTCCCTCATCACACACACACATTCTGTCCTCTGGCAAGAGCGAGGGTGTCTTACCACCAAGGGTACCACCCATAATCAATGGGCACCTCATTTCACAACTACTGGAGACCCTCAGCCCAGACCCTCAGACCCCACAACCTCACTCAAGTAGCCACTGTCCACTGTCGTGGACCGACCCTCCAAGGACCTGGTGTCCCGAGGCAACAACAAAGCCGACTCTCCACTGCCCGACCCACTGCCTTAGACCCCCACCAGCTCCCCTCCGCTTCCTCCACACACCACAGTCCCCCTCTTACACACACCAGGAAACTCACACAGACACCCAAAAGGATGGGAGGAATCGCCAGGGACAAAGGCCGCATCTTCATTCCAAAGAAACTCGCTCTTCCAGACCATTCAGCCCCCATGATCGTTTCAGACATACGGCAGTCCCTACACGTCGGGCCCAAGGCCTTACACCAGTTCCTACAACCCCTTTTCCACCCTCCACATGTGCCACAGGTTACCGGAGAGGCGCCGAAGTCTTGCAAACCCTGCTCCACGGTCAACGCTCGAGGGGGAATTCGCAGGCCCGGCGGGGCCCAATCCCCAGCTCTGCGCACACCAACCTGGCGAGGACTGGCAGCCTGACTTTTCCCACGTGCCACGCCATAAATCCTTTCCCTACCTGTTAGCCTCAGTGGACACCTTTACACGGTGGATAGGGGCTTTCTCCATACCTCGGGACACTGCGGAGGCGGCGGCCACCATAGCCCTCCAACACATCATTCCGAGGTTCGGCCTCCCGCGGACCCTACCATCCGACAACGGCCCGGCCTCATCTCCAGCATCACCCAGCAAGTCTCCGAGAGCCTACATATTACCTGGAAACCCCATATCCCATACCAACCCCAGTCTTCGGGTAAGGGAGAGCGGGCCGACGGCCTTCTCGAGGGACGTCTCACCAAACTGCCCTTGAAGCCCGCCCGTCCTGGCCACCCTCCTCCCGCTGGCTTTAACAAGGCTCAGAGCTTCCCCTAGAGGGCCGTGGGGTCTAAGTCCCTTTCAGCTTTTCGTGGGCGGCCCTTCCTGCTCACTCAAAATCTTCCCGTCACCGCCTCCTCTGCTCCTATCTTGCCTACCTTACCTAACTCTTCTAAGAGCCCTCCTGCGGGCCCATGCGACTCAGTCAGCCCGACTCCAGGGGAACCCACAGCATATACTCCCCAAGCCCTGGCCCCAGGGGATAGCGTCCTGCTACAAGAACTATACCCAAAAACCTTACAGCCTAAGTGCACCGGTCCCGATACGGTGGCCCTTATGACCCCCACGGCCGCCAAACTCCTAGCACACCACCCGCGGGGTACACAGCTCTAAGTGAAAGCGAGGCCCCTCACGACACGGATGCGCAGGACCACCTTTGGGACCTACTCCAATACTGCTATCGCTCCATCCTCCTCCTCCTGGTCCTACCTCCTGGTCACTCCACCACTGACCCTGGGTTTAGGTGGACGTTTACATGACAGAAACCTGGCACCGGGGAATGTCCACCACTGATTGTCAACCACTGGGTTGCCAGGCCCTCATCAATTTCCCCATCCCCAATTGCCAGTCAATTCCTGTATCCACATCTGATCCTAGAATCTCTTCCACCTATGATCAAGACCCATCCTACCTGCCAAACCTACCCGGTTGAAATCCACGGATGCTGCCCTTATCGCTACTGGAATATTCATCGCCTTGGCCACTTGTGCCGGGACCCTTTCGCCGGCACCTGTGCAACCAGTGACCCATGAGGCCGCTTCTACAGAACACACAGTAACTATAGCCTAACTATTCTGGACCCTTGGGATTCCCACTGGGCGACGGGGGTAACCGCAAAATTGTACCGCTGCCCCTTTTCCTCCTACCCTACCGTCTTCTCTCCCCGCATCTACACGACATACACACGTGCGGCTCTCACTTCCACCAATCCAACCCGACCGAAGGAACCAGACTCCCACCATACGTGCACAGGAGCAACTTCTCCAAACCCACCTACAGGCTACCCCAGCTCAGGCCCGGGGCGGGGCCCCTTCTCCTAGATGAAACTTAGCCAACAAGGCACTTCCTTCCCTCTCCAGCCTTTCAGGCATGGGCAATCTGTCCCACTGTTTTATCTGTGCCGCCTGGGGCAAAGCCCCCCTCTTCCCTGGTGGCCGTTCCCCTCCCTAACGCATTGAACTGCGCCAACCTCACACCCGCACCTCCAGGGCATTGCATTCTCCCTCTCTCCTGGACAATGCCTTATTCACGCACCCTCTCAACCACCACTTCCCTTTGTGTTACTCCACCCTTAGGTCTTCCCTGCGTGTAGTCACCCTGTCAAATGTGACCTCTCATCACGCCCCGATCCGTGGTCTCTCTTGGCGCAACGGGCAGCCTTTCTGAATCTCTAGGTACCTCTGCCTCTCTCCTCTGTCTGCCTGTCTCCCTGGTTCCGCGACGAACTCTCTCTAGTCAGGCAGAAGTAGCCCTCCAGGCCAGCCTCCCGGAGAAGCACAAACGAGTGATCTTTCTCCCACTACTTATCGGGGTCTCCCCGGCTTCAACCCTGGTGGCCGCCCAAGGACACGTCACTGGCGAGACAGGACCCAGGTAGGAAACCTGAACCATACCTTACTTACCCAGACCCCATAGAAAGGCAGAAGCGCTCATCGCCCCGTACCGCTTCCTCCAGTCACATGCCCCAATGCCTATCAGCCCGTACAGACACGAGCCCTTAGCACGCCCCCTTCAAAAGCCGGCTCCCCCGGCTCTGTTCCCTCTCGGGGCCTGGGAACCTCGCCCCAGATGCACCCACTGAAAGCCTCCTTTGACCCACATTTGCCTGGCCTCTCTAGTTCATTTGCCTACCAGTCGCATGAAACCTGAGATTTGGTGCCGAAACCCGGGAGGAGTTCGAGGTCCCGCTCTGGAGGGAGCCCCTCTCCTCTCACCACCAGGACCTGAACTGAACCCCACGCCTCGAGACGCCGGGTAGGTGCCCCCTGATTCCGTGCCCCTGTCCCGCTGGTCCTGCCGGAAGCCGCGGCCGCGCCAGGGCAACTCCACAGAGCCAGCGGGTGGCTCTCCGGTGCTCCCTGGGGATCAGGAGACGTCCTCATCCTTAGGGCCACCTCTGTTTCTCTGGTGACCCTGGGCTGCAAACGGGGACGCCTGTCTTCAGTCTCCGGGTTACCCGGTGCGAATCATGGAACTGCCCAATCCCAATGGGACCCCGAAACTCCGACGGGTTGTCTACTGTCCAATTTCAAAACCCGGGGCCGGGATCCCTGGGTGGCGCAGCGGTCTGGCGCCTGCCTTTGGCCCAGGGTCCGATCCTGGAGACCCGGCACCGAATCCCACGTCAGGCTCCCGGTGCATGGAGCCTGCTTCTCCCTCTGCTTGTGTCTCTGCCCCCCACCCCCTCTCTCTCTCTGTGTGTGACTATCATAAATAAATAAAAACTTAAAAAAAAAGAAAAGAAAGAAAACCCGGGGCCTTTCCCAGGACCTGAAAAGGCGCCGCCTCAGCCTCATTCATTTCTCTACGGTGGCCCGGCCCCAATATTACCTGGATAATCAGTCTCCATGGCCCCTGAGGGTACTTCTGACTACCAAATTCTCACGGCCCAGGACAATCTCTAGACCTCAGGGCAAGCGGACCAAGGTCCCAGACATGCAGGCTTTCTGGGACCTCCGCTCTCGCCCCTCTCTCTGCTCCCAATGTTCCACCACCCAGGTCCTTTCGGCGCGGGAGCCGCTCCCTCCGCCCCCTCCACCCATTCCCTCAGCTCCAAGAGCCCCCGAATCCTTTCCCCCTTCCCCTGTCTCAGGGTCCCCTGACACCCTGGCCCGAACACCTACTAGGGGAACGCCAGCCCTGCCCCCTGCCCCCTTCTCCTCCTCCTGCCTCCCAACCACACACCTCCTTACCCGTTTCTGACCCCCAACCTTCACCCCCCTACCTCCCCTCCGATCCAGGTGCACAAGATCCCACAAGGTCTCGCCTCCCCTGACCTGGCCGGCCCCCTGCGACAGGTGGTGGGAGCTGAAGGGATCGTTCGGGTCCACGCTTTCTCCCTTCAGGACCTTTCCCACATGGAAAAGGGGGCTGGGCTCTTACTCTGCTAACCCGGGACTGCAGCCAAGAATTCAGTATTTGGCCCAGGCAGAGGGCTTGCTTGACTTGGCAGGATTTGCATGTGCTGCAGACCACCCCCCTTCCACCAGAGGACAGGGAGCGAATGCAGGCTGCCGCCCGACAACACGCCGGCCGGGTCCGTTTCACCGACGGGGCTGTCCCAATCGGTGCTCGGGCGGTTCCCGCCGAGGATCCCGCACGCCCTTAGCAGACGGGCCAGGAGCGGGGGGGCCGCCGCCGCCGCCGCCGCCGCCGCCCCACGTCCACTGTCTCCACGCTGGCACGCGGGCGGTCTCTAACAGGGCTGTCTGTCAACTACGCTAGGGTCCGGCAAGTCGCTCAGAACCCAGATGAGAAGCCTGCTCTTTGCCTTCAGAGGCTCGCTGAGGCTGTAACCCAGTACCCTCGCCTGGACCCTGCCTCCCCGGCCCCGTCCAGGGCTACTGTGGTGGCGACGCGTTTTCTCTCTCAGTCCTCCCCGATACCCGGAAAAAAAAATTCAAGAAGGCCGAAGAGGGTCCCCAAACTCCCATTCCCGACCTGCTGACCATGGCATTGAACGTCTTGAACACCCGAGACGAAGAGCGGCTGAACCGCAGGGGCAGGCCAGACTGCAGCTGCAGCTGCAGCTGCACGTGCAACTCCACACCCCAGCCTCGCTGGCAGCCCTGCGGCCGGCGGGCTCCGGGAGGCACACAGAGGGGCACCCCACCGCATCCCGCCTGGGGCTTGCGTCAGACGCGGCACCGAGGGACACCGGGCCCGTCAATGTCCCAGGATCACGGAGCCGACGCGGCCAGGCCCGCGATGTCGAGTGACGAGCCACTGGAAATCCGCCTGCCCTGGTCTCGGGGCATCCTCGGCGCCTCCACACGGAGGCAACCCTGAGCCGCAAAGTCCAACCTTCCGACTACTCGGACTGGACCACGACTCGCGGGGCCCAGACTCGGACACCCCCTAACCCAGGCCGAGCCTGCGGTGTGGGACCCAGGGAATTGAACAAAAATCCCCTGCCCCTGGACAAGCGGAGCAGGACTAACTCCATTTTCTGCTGCACCCGCCACCTCCTGCGATGACCCCCACAGGACCTACTTATTGCTTAAGGCGCTGCCCCACCCTAGTCAAGCCACTGAGCACACCCTTACCCGAAATCAGATCATAAAAATGTAACCCCCGCTTGTGCCCCCCAACACTGCGCGCCAATTCTGACCAGAGTGATAGGCCAGTTCAAACGGTCACCATAGGGAGGGTAAACTGGGAGTCAACTGGCCCCCAGTTGCGGGCGGACTCACATGACTGTGCAACCTTCTGTGTGTGTTACAATCCCGTGGGCCACTGGCCCCCGGAAAGCTGCTACGCCTCTGAGCCCCGGGGTCCAAGTCCCTGCTCCGCCGTGTCGGGTATACTTGGACCCAAGCTCGAGCTTGTAAAGAAACCCTCGTGTGTTTGCATCGGTGTCGGCTCCTGGGGGCTTTCTCGGATTTGCTACCTGGGGCACAACGTGGGGTCCTGCTCCCGGGAGCGGGGAAGTCCGTCTCTTTCCTGCTGGACACGGGGCGACTGGCTCCATTCTGCCTTCCACTCGGGTGCCGGGTTCCCCTCTCCAGTGGTGGTGGTGGTGGGAACTGATGGCACCTCCATCTACTCCACGGACGGGCTCCCCTCTCACCCTCCTTCCTTAGAACTCCTTCCTGCCCGGCTCCTCTCCTCGGCCGGGAGATCCTACACAAACTCAAGGCCACCGTTCGTCTTTCTCCCTCACTCACTGCCTCTGCTCACCTCGTCTTACCCTTCACTTCTCCTGATCCCTCCACTCCACGCCCCCCGTCTCCCTCTACCCCTTAACCCCCAAGTCTGGGACACCTCTAAACCAATGGTGGCCACTCACCACCCCCCAGTCAAAACCCACTTAAAAGATCAAACCCCCCCGCCTCCTCTCCTTCTCAGCCCCAATTCTCCATTTCGGAAACTCACCGACGGGGACTTAAACCTAGTACAGACCGACTTGGCCAGCACGGCCTCCTTATCCCCAACAGCTCCCCGAGCATCACCCCCATTCTCCCTGCCAGGAAACCTTCTGGAGCCTATCGCCTAGTACAAGGTTGAAGACTCATCAACGAGGCTGCTAGCCCTCTCCACCCGCTGGTGCCCAACCCATACGCCCCACTTTCTACTGTTCCCTCCACCGCTACTCACTTCTCACGCTTAGGCCTCAAAGACGCCTTCTTCATTCACTGCTCCTCCACACCCACATTCATACGTTCTCTTGGCCTTCCCATGGGAAGACCCCGACACACATACCTCAGGACGACTGGTCTGGACGGTCCTGCCTCAGGGACTCCAAGGATAGTCCCCATCTCTTTGGCCAGGCCCTTTCTAGACATCTCCAACAATGCTCTTTCACACAGAGCACGCTCCTCCAAGAAGTCGATGACCTTCCCCTTTGTAGGCCCTCCCGACCTTCCTCACAGGAAGACACTGCTCTCCTCCTCAGCTTCCTTGGTTCTAAAGGGTACCCGGTCACTCCCTCCAAAGCGCAACTTTGCACCCCCACGGTTACCTAGCTGGGTATATCCTTCACCCCTACACCTCGAAAACACTCACTGGAGACCGCCTCCGCCTACCACAACGCCAGCATCTCCGGCCTCCCCTCTCCCCGCCAGAACGCCGACAACCTTCTCTCTTTCTTGGCTCTCGTGGGTTTCCTCTGCTACTGGATGCCTGACTTCGCTCTCCTGGCACGACCCCTCCACAGGGCAGCCAAACCAACCCCACGGGGGACACGGACAAACCCCTCCCCTGTCAAACACCTTTTCTCCAAACGGGAAGACTGCCTTACTTTGGGACCCGTTTCAGCTCTTCCAGATCCCCCAAAACCTCCCTACTTATTGACTGATGAACGTTCCCGCTCGGCCCCTCGCCTCCTGGTACAGCCAACAGGACCGACGGAGCGGACACGGGCGTACCTCTCACAACAGCTAGATGTCGCCGCTCAGGGCTGGCAACCATGTCTCAGAGCCCTGGCTGGGGCCGCCTCCCTGACAAAGGAGGCCCTTACACTCACTCTACAAGGCCCCTCGCCGTTTTCTCCTCTCACCGCCTGGGACACAGATCTACTGAGCCAGAAATCTGTTTCTCATCTGGACCCCTCTAGACTCCAACTTGATCTTCTCCTCTTCACCGAAAACCCGGACATCTACCACCTACCAACCTCTCGTCTAAATCCTGCTCCCCTCCCGCGGGTGGGTACTCCCCCCGCGACTCACTCAGAACCCTCCCGTTCCTGCCCTCAACTCCTGCACGAGCTGACTCCTCCACGTCGGGACTTTCCTATCAAGCCCTCCCGAAGCCTGACCGAATCCTCTTTGTGGATGGTAGTTCTCTCATCGCCCCGGACGGCCAGAGAGAGACACGCGGCCTACGCCGTAGTTGCTTACCCTCGATGCCGTCCTGGAGGCGGCTGCCCTCCCCCTCGGGACACCACATACACTGCCTCCAAATACGCCTCCCTCATCACACACACACATTCTGTCCTCTGGCAAGAGCGAGGGTGTCTTACCACCAAGGGTACCACCCATAATCAATGGGCACCTCATTTCACAACTACTGGAGACCCTCAGCCCAGACCCTCAGACCCCACAACCTCACTCAAGTAGCCACTGTCCACTGTCGTGGACCGACCCTCCAAGGACCTGGTGTCCCGAGGCAACAACAAAGCCGACTCTCCACTGCCCGACCCACTGCCTTAGACCCCCACCAGCTCCCCTCCGCTTCCTCCACACACCACAGTCCCCCTCTTACACACACCAGGAAACTCACACAGACACCCAAAAGGATGGGAGGAATCGCCAGGGACAAAGGCCGCATCTTCATTCCAAAGAAACTCGCTCTTCCAGACCATTCAGCCCCCATGATCGTTTCAGACATACGGCAGTCCCTACACGTCGGGCCCAAGGCCTTACACCAGTTCCTACAACCCCTTTTCCACCCTCCACATGTGCCACAGGTTACCGGAGAGGCGCCGAAGTCTTGCAAACCCTGCTCCACGGTCAACGCTCGAGGGGGAATTCGCAGGCCCGGCGGGGCCCAATCCCCAGCTCTGCGCACACCAACCTGGCGAGGACTGGCAGCCTGACTTTTCCCACGTGCCACGCCATAAATCCTTTCCCTACCTGTTAGCCTCAGTGGACACCTTTACACGGTGGATAGGGGCTTTCTCCATACCTCGGGACACTGCGGAGGCGGCGGCCACCATAGCCCTCCAACACATCATTCCGAGGTTCGGCCTCCCGCGGACCCTACCATCCGACAACGGCCCGGCCTCATCTCCAGCATCACCCAGCAAGTCTCCGAGAGCCTACATATTACCTGGAAACCCCATATCCCATACCAACCCCAGTCTTCGGGTAAGGGAGAGCGGGCCGACGGCCTTCTCGAGGGACGTCTCACCAAACTGCCCTTGAAGCCCGCCCGTCCTGGCCACCCTCCTCCCGCTGGCTTTAACAAGGCTCAGAGCTTCCCCTAGAGGGCCGTGGGGTCTAAGTCCCTTTCAGCTTCTCGTGGGCGGCCCTTCCTGCTCACTCAAAATCTTCCCGTCACCGCCTCCTCTGCTCCTATCTTGCCTACCTTACCTAACTCTTCTAAGAGCCCTCCTGCGGGCCCATGCGACTCAGTCAGCCCGACTCCAGGGGAACCCACAGCAGATACTCCCCAAGCCCTGGCCCCAGGGGATAGCGTCCTGCTACAAGAACTATACCCAAAAACCTTACAGCCTAAGTGCACCGGTCCCGATACGGTGGCCCTTACGACCCCCACGGCCGCCAAACTCCTAGCACACCACCCGCGGGGTACACAGCTCTAAGTGAAAGCGAGGCCCCTCACGACACGGATGCGCAGGACCACCTTTGGGACCTACTCCAATACTGCTATCGCTCCATCCTCCTCCTCCTGGTCCTACCTCCTGGTCACTCCACCACTGACCCTGGGTTTAGGTGGACGTTTACATGACAGAAACCTGGCACCGGGGAATGTCCACCACTGATTGTCAACCACTGGGTTGCCAGGCCCTCATCAATTTCCCCATCCCCAATTGCCAGTCAATTCCTGTATCCACATCTGATCCTAGAATCTCTTCCACCTATGATCAAGACCCATCCTACCTGCCAAACCTACCCGGTTGAAATCCACGGATGCTGCCCTTATCGCTACTGGAATATTCATCGCCTTGGCCACTTGTGCCGGGACCCTTTCGCCGGCACCTGTGCAACCAGTGACCCATGAGGCCGCTTCTACAGAACACACAGTAACTATAGCCCTACTATTCTGGACCCTTGGGATTCCCACTGGGCGACGGGGGTAACCGCAAAATTGTACCGCTGCCCCTTTTCCTCCTACCCTACCGTCTTCTCTCCCCGCATCGACACGACATACACACGTGCGGGTCTCACTTCCACCAATCCAACCCGACCGAAGGAACCAGACTCCCACCATACGTGCACAGGAGCAACTTCTCCAAACCCACCTACAGGCTACCCCAGCTCAGGCCCGGGGCGGGGCCCCTTCTCCTAGATGAAACTTAGCCAACAAGGCACTTACTTCCCTCTCCAGCCTTTCAGGCATGGGCAATCTGTCCCACTGTTTTATCTGTGCCGCCTGGGGCAAAGCCCCCCTCTTCCCTGGTGGCCGTTCCCCTCCCTAACGCATTGAACTGCGCCAACCTCACACCCGCACCTCCAGGGCATTGCATTCTCCCTCTCTCCTGGACAATGCCTTATTCACGGACCCTCTCAACCACCACTTCCCTTTGTGTTACTCCACCCTTAGGTCTTCCCTGCGTGTAGTCACCCTGTCAAATGTGACCTCTCATCACGCCCCGATCCGTGGTCTCTCTTGGCGCAACGGGCAGCCTTTCTGAATCTCTAGGTACCTCTGCCTCTCTCCTCTGTCTGCCTGTCTCCCTGGTTCCGCGACGAACTCTCTCTAGTCAGGCAGAAGTAGCCCTCCAGGCCAGCCTCCCGGAGAAGCACAAACGAGTGATCTTTCTCCCACTACTTATCGGGGTCTCCCCGGCTTCAACCCTGGTGGCCGCCCAAGGACACGTCACTGGCGAGACAGGACCCAGGTAGGAAACCTGAACCATACCTTACTTACCCAGACCCCATAGAAAGGCAGAAGCGCTCATCGCCCCGTACCGCTTCCTCCAGTCACATGCCCCAATGCCTATCAGCCCGTACAGACACGAGCCCTTAGCACGCCCCCTTCAAAAGCCGGCTCCCCCGGCTCTGTTCCCTCTCGGGGCCTGGGAACCTCGCCCCAGATGCACCCACTGAAAGCCTCTTTTGACCCACATTTGCCTGGCCTCTCTAGTTCATTTGCCTACCAGTCGCATGAAACCTGAGATTTGGTGCCGAAACCCGGGAGGAGTTCGAGGTCCCGCTCTGGAGGGAGCCCCTCTCCTCTCACCACCAGGACCTGAACTGAACCCCACGCCTCGAGACGCCGGGTAGGTGCCCCCTGATTCCGTGCCCCTGTCCCGCTGGTCCTGCCGGAAGCCGCGGCCGCGCCAGGGCAACTCCACAGAGCCAGCGGGTGGCTCTCCGGTGCTCCCTGGGGATCAGGAGACGTCCTCATCCTTAGGGCCACCTCTGTTTCTCTGGTGACCCTGGGCTGCAAACGGGGACGCCTGTCTTCAGTCTCCGGGTTACCCGGTGCGAATCATGGAACTGCCCAATCCCAATGGGACCCCGAAACTCCGACGGGTTGTCTACTGTCCAATTTCAAAACCCGGGGCCGGGATCCCTGGGTGGCGCAGCGGTCTGGCGCCTGCCTTTGGCCCAGGGTCCGATCCTGGAGACCCGGCACCGAATCCCACGTCAGGCTCCCGGTACATGGAGCCTGCTTCTCCCTCTGCTTGTGTCTCTGCCCCCCACCCCCTCTCTCTCTCTGTGTGTGACTATCATAAATAAATAAAAACTTAAAAAAAAAGAAAAGAAAGAAAACCCGGGGCCTTTCCCAGGACCTGAAAAGGCGCCGCCTCAGCCTCATTCATTTCTCTACGGTGGCCCGGCCCCAATATTACCTGGACAATCAGTCTCCATGGCCCCTGAGGGTACTTCTGACTACCAAATTCTCACGGCCCAGGACAATCTCTAGACCTCAGGGCAAGCGGACCAAGGTCCCAGACATGCAGGCTTTCTGGGACCTCCGCTCTCGCCCCTCTCTCTGCTCCCAATGTTCCACCACCCAGGTCCTTTCGGCGCGGGAGCCGCTCCCTCCGCCCCCTCCACCCATTCCCTCAGCTCCAAGAGCCCCCGAATCCTTTCCCCCTTCCCCTGTCTCAGGGTCCCTGACACCCTGGCCCGAACACCTACTAGGGGAACGCCAGCCCTGCCCCCTGCCCCCTTCTCCTCCTCCTGCCTCCCAACCACACACCTCCTTACCCGTTTCTGACCCCCAACCTTCCCCTACCTCCCCTCCGATCCAGGTGCACAAGATCCCACAAGGTCTCGCCTCCCCTGACCTGGCCGGCCCCCTGCGACAGGTGGTGGGAGCTGAAGGGATCGTTCGGGTCCACGCTTTCTCCCTTCAGGACCTTTCCCACATGGAAAAGGGGGCTGGGCTCTTACTCTGCTAACCCGGGACTGCAGCCAAGAATTCAGTATTTGGCCCAGGCAGAGGGCTTGCTTGACTTGGCAGGATTTGCAAGTGGTGCAGACCACCCCCTTCCACCAGAGGACAGGAGCGAATGCAGGCTGCCGCCCGACAACACGCCGGCCGGGTCCGTTTCACCCGACGGGGCTGTCCAATCGGTGCTCGGGCGGGGTTCCCGCCGAGGATCCCGCACGCCCTTAGCAGACGGGCCAGGAGCGGGGGGGCCGCCGCCGCCGCCGCCGCCGCCGCCCCACGTCCACTGTCTCCACGCTGGCACGCGGGCGGTCTCTGACAGGGCTGTCTGTCAACTACGCTAGGGTCCCGGCAAGTCGCTCAGAACCCAGATGAGAAGCCTGCTCTTTGCCTTCAGAGGCTCGCTGAGGCTGTAACCCAGTACCCTCGCCTGGACCCTGCCTCCCCGGCCCCGTCCAGGGCTACTGTGGTGGCGACGCGTTTTCTCTCTCAGTCCTCCCCGATACCCGGAAAAAAAATTCAAGAAGGCCGAAGAGGGTCCCCAAACTCCCATTCCCGACCTGCTGACCATGGCATTGAACGTCTTGAACACCCGAGACGAAGAGCGGCTGAACCGCAGGGGCAGGCCAGACTGCAGCTGCAGCTGCAGGTGCAACTCCACACCCCAGCCTCGCTGGCAGCCCTGCGGCCGGCGGGCTCCGGGAGGCACACAGAGGGGCACCCCACCGCATCCCGCCTGGGGCTTGCGTCAGACGCGGCACCGAGGGACACCGGGCCCGTCAATGTCCCAGGATCACGGAGCCGACGCGGCCAGGCCCGCGATGTCGAGTGACGGGCCACTGGAAATCCGCCTGCCCTGGTCTCGGGGCATCCTCGGCGCCTCCACACGGAGGCAACCCTGAGCCGCAAAGTCCAACCTTCCGACTACTCGGACTGGACCACGACTCGCGGGGCCCAGACTCGGACACCCCCTAACCCAGGCCGAGCCTGCGGTGTGGGACCCAGGGAATTGAACAAAAATCCCCTGCCCCTGGACAAGCGGAGCAGGACTAACTCCATTTTCTGCTGCACCCGCCACCTCCTGCGATGACCCCCACAGGACCTACTTATTGCTTAAGGCGCTGCCCCACCCTAGTCAAGCCACTGAGCACACCCTTACCCGAAATCAGATCATAAAAATGTAACCCCCGCTTGTGCCCCCCAACACTGCGCGCCAATTCTGACCAGAGTGATAGGCCAGTTCAAACGGTCACCATAGGGAGGGTAAACTGGGAGTCAACTGGCCCCCAGTTGCGGGCGGACTCACATGACTGTGCAACCTTCTGTGTGTGTTACAATCCCGTGGGCCACTGGCCCCCGGAAAGCTGCTACGCCTCTGAGCCCCGGGGTCCAAGTCCCTGCTCCGCCGTGTCGGGTATACTTGGACCCAAGCTCGAGCTTGTAAAGAAACCCTCGTGTGTTTGCATCGGTGTCGGCTCCTGGGGGCTTTCTCGGATTTGCTACCTGGGGCACAACGTGGGGTCCTGCTCCCGGGAGCGGGGAAGTCCGTCTCTTTCCTGCTGGACACGGGGCGACTGGCTCCATTCTGCCTTCCACTCGGGTGCCGGGTTCCCTTCTCCAGTGGTGGTGGTGGTGGGAACTGATGGCACCTCCATCTACTCCACGGACGGGCTCCCCTCTCACCCTCCTTCCTTAGAACTCCTTCCTGCCCGGCTCCTCTCCTCGGCCGGGAGATCCTACACAAACTCAAGGCCACCGTTCGTCTTTCTCCCTCACTCACTGCCTCTGCTCACCTCGTCTTACCCTTCACTTCTCCTGATCCCTCCACTCCACGCCCCCCGTCTCCCTCTACCCCTTAACCCCCAAGTCTGGGACACCTCTAAACCAATGGTGGCCACTCACCACCCCCCAGTCAAAACCCACTTAAAAGATCAAACCCCCCCGCCTCCTCTCCTTCTCAGCCCCAATTCTCCATTTCGGAAACTCACCGACGGGGACTTAAACCTAGTACAGACCGACTTGGCCAGCACGGCCTCCTTATCCCCAACAGCTCCCCGAGCATCACCCCCATTCTCCCTGCCAGGAAACCTTCTGGAGCCTATCGCCTAGTACAAGGTTGAAGACTCATCAACGAGGCTGCTAGCCCTCTCCACCCGCTGGTGCCCAACCCATACGCCCCACTTTCTACTGTTCCCTCCACCGCTACTCACTTCTCACGCTTAGGCCTCAAAGACGCCTTCTTCATTCACTGCTCCTCCACACCCACATTCATACGTTCTCTTGGCCTTCCCATGGGAAGACCCCGACACACATACCTCAGGACGACTGGCCTGGACGGTCCTGCCTCAGGGACTCCAAGGATAGTCCCCATCTCTTTGGCCAGGCCCTTTCTAGACATCTCCAACAATGCTCTTTCACACAGAGCACGCTCCTCCAAGAAGTCGATGACCTTCCCCTTTGTAGGCCCTCCCGACCTTCCTCACAGGAAGACACTGCTCTCCTCCTCAGCTTCCTTGGTTCTAAAGGGTACCCGGTCACTCCCTCCAAAGCGCAACTTTGCACCCCCACGGTTACCTATCTGGGTATATCCTTAACCCCTACACCTCGAAAACACTCACTGGAGACCGCCTCCGCCTACCACAACGCCAGCATCTCCGGCCTCCCCTCTCCCCGCCAGAACGCCGACAACCTTCTCTCTTTCTTGGCTCTCGTGGGTTTCCTCTGCTACTGGATGCCTGACTTCGCTCTCCTGGCACGAACCCTCCACAGGGCAGCCAAACCAACCCCACGGGGGCCACGGACAGACCCCTCCCCTGTCAAACACCTTTTCTCCAAACGGGAAGACTGCCTTACTTTGGGACCCGTTTCAGCTCTTCCAGATCCCCCAAAACCTCCCTACTTATTGACTGATGAACGTTCCCGCTCGGCCCCTCGCCTCCTGGTACAGCCAACAGGACCGACGGAGTGGACACGGGCGTACCTCTCACAACAGCTAGATGTCGCCGCTCAGGGCTGGCAACCATGTCTCAGAGCCCTGGCTGGGGCCGCCTCCCTGACAAAGGAGGCCCTTAGACTCACTCTACAAGGCCCCTCACCGTTTTCTCCTCTTACCGCCTGGGACACAGATCTACTGAGCCAGAAATCTGTTTCTCATCTGGACCCCTCTAGACTCCAACTTGATCTTCTCCTCTTCACCGAAAACCCGGACATCTACCACCTACCAACCTCTCGTCTAAATCCTGCTCCCCTCCCGCGGGTGGGTACTCCCCCCGCGACTCACTCAGAACCCTCCCGTTCCTGCCCTCAACTCCTGCACGAGCTGACTCCTCCACGTCGGGACTTTCCTATCAAGCCCTCCCGAAGCCTGACCGAATCCTCTTTGTGGATGGTAGTTCTCTCATCGCCCCGGACGGCCAGAGAGAGACACGCGGCCTACGCCGTAGTTGCTTACCCTCGATGCCGTCCTGGAGGCGGCTGCCCTCCCCCTCGGGACACCACATACACTGCCTCCAAATACGCCTCCCTCATCACACACACACATTCTGTCCTCTGGCAAGAGCGAGGGTGTCTTACCACCAAGGGTACCACCCATAATCAATGGGCACCTCATTTCACAACTACTGGAGACCCTCAGCCCAGACCCTCAGACCCCACAACCTCACTCAAGTAGCCACTGTCCACTGTCGTGGACCGACCCTCCAAGGACCTGGTGTCCCGAGGCAACAACAAAGCCGACTCTCCACTGCCCGACCCACTGCCTTAGACCCCCACCAGCTCCCCTCCGCTTCCTCCACACACCACAGTCCCCCTCTTACACACACCAGGAAACTCACACAGACACCCAAAAGGATGGGAGGAATCGCCAGGGACAAAGGCCGCATCTTCATTCCAAAGAAACTCGCTCTTCCAGACCATTCAGCCCCCATGATCGTTTCAGACATACGGCAGTCCCTACACGTCGGGCCCAAGGCCTTACACCAGTTCCTACAACCCCTTTTCCACTCTCCACATGTGCCACAGGTTACCGGAGAGGCGCCGAAGTCTTGCAAACCCTGCTCCACGGTCAACGCTCGAGGGGGAATTCGCAGGCCCGGCGGGGCCCAATCCCCAGCTCTGCGCACACCATCCTGGCGAGGACTGGCAGCCTGACTTTTCCCACGTGCCACGCCATAAATCCTTTCCCTACCTGTTAGCCTCAGTGGACACCTTTACACGGTGGATAGGGGCTTTCTCCATACCTCGGGACACCGCGGAGGCGGCGGCCACCATAGCCCTCCAACACATCATTCCGAGGTTCGGCCTCCCGCGGACCCTACCATCCGACAACGGCCCGGCCTCATCTCCAGCATCACCCAGCAAGTCTCCGAGAGCCTACATATTACCTGGAAACCCCATATCCCATACCAACCCCAGTCTTCGGGTAAGGGAGAGCAGGCCGACGGCCTTCTCGAGGGACGTCTCACCAAACTGCCCTTGAAGCCCGCCCGTCCTGGCCACCCTCCTCCCGCTGGCTTTAACAAGGCTCAGAGCTTCCCCTAGAGGGCCGTGGGGTCTAAGTCCCTTTCAGCTTCTCGTGGGCGGCCCTTCCTGCTCACTCAAAATCTTCCCGTCACCGCCTCCTCTGCTCCTATCTTGCCTACCTTACCTAACTCTTCTAAGAGCCCTCCTGCGGGCCCATGCGACTCAGTCAGCCCGACTCCAGGGGAACCCACAGCATATACTCCCCAAGCCCTGGCCCCAGGGGATAGCGTCCTGCTACAAGAACTATACCCAAAAACCTTACAGCCTAAGTGCACCGGTCCCGATACGGTGGCCCTTATGACCCCCACGGCCGCCAAACTCCTAGCACACCACCCGCGGGGTACACAGCTCTAAGTGAAAGCGAGGCCCCTCACGACACGGATGCGCAGGACCACCTTTGGGACCTACTCCAATACTGCTATCGCTCCATCCTCCTCCTCCTGGTCCTACCTCCTGGTCACTCCACCACTGACCCTGGGTTTAGGTGGACGTTTACATGACAGAAACCTGGCACCGGGGAATGTCCACCACTGATTGTCAACCACTGGGTTGCCAGGCCCTCATCAATTTCCCCATCCCCAATTGCCAGTCAATTCCTGTATCCACATCTGATCCTAGAATCTCTTCCACCTATGATCAAGACCCATCCTACCTGCCAAACCTACCCGGTTGAAATCCACGGATGCTGCCCTTATCGCTACTGGAATATTCATCGCCTTGGCCACTTGTGCCGGGACCCTTTCGCCGGCACCTGTGCAACCAGTGACCCATGAGGCCGCTTCTACAGAACACACAGTAACTATAGCCTAACTATTCTGGACCCTTGGGATTCCCACTGGGCGACGGGGGTAACCGCAAAATTGTACCGCTGCCCCTTTTCCTCCTACCCTACCGTCTTCTCTCCCCGCATCTACACGACATACACACGTGCGGCTCTCACTTCCACCAATCCAACCCGACCGAAGGAACCAGACTCCCACCATACGTGCACAGGAGCAACTTCTCCAAACCCACCTACAGGCTACCCCAGCTCAGGCCCGGGGCGGGGCCCCTTCTCCTAGATGAAACTTAGCCAACAAGGTACTTCCTTCCCTCTCCAGCCTTTCAGGCATGGGCAATCTGTCCCACTGTTTTATCTGTGCCGCCTGGGGCAAAGCCCCCCTCTTCCCTGGTGGCCGTTCCCCTCCCTAACGCATTGAACTGCGCCAACCTCACACCCGCACCTCCAGGGCATTGCATTCTCCCTCTCTCCTGGACAATGCCTTATTCACGGACCCTCTCAACCACCACTTCCCTTTGTGTTACTCCACCCTTAGGTCTTCCCTGCGTGTAGTCACCCTGTCAAATGTGACCTCTCATCACGCCCCGATCCGTGGTCTCTCTTGGCGCAACGGGCAGCCTTTCTGAATCTCTAGGTACCTCTGCCTCTCTCCTCTGTCTGCCTGTCTCCCTGGTTCCGCGACGAACTCTCTCTAGTCAGGCAGAAGTAGCCCTCCAGGCCAGCCTCCCGGAGAAGCACAAACGAGTGATCTTTCTCCCACTACTTATCGGGGTCTCCCCGGCTTCAACCCTGGTGGCCGCCCAAGGACACGTCACTGGCGAGACAGGACCCAGGTAGGAAACCTGAACCATACCTTACTTACCCAGACCCCATAGAAAGGCAGAAGCGCTCATCGCCCCGTACCGCTTCCTCCAGTCACATGCCCCAATGCCTATCAGCCCGTACAGACACGAGCCCTTAGCACGCCCCCTTCAAAAGCCGGCTCCCCCGGCTCTGTTCCCTCTCGGGGCCTGGGAACCTCGCCCCAGATGCACCCACTGAAAGCCTCTTTTGACCCACATTTGCCTGGCCTCTCTAGTTCATTTGCCTACCAGTCGCATGAAACCTGAGATTTGGTGCCGAAACCCGGGAGGAGTTCGAGGTCCCGCTCTGGAGGGAGCCCCTCTCCTCTCACCACCAGGACCTGAACTGAACCCCACGCCTCGAGACGCCGGGTAGGTGCCCCCTGATTCCGTGCCCCTGTCCTGCTGGTCCTGCCGGAAGCCGCGGCCGCGCCAGGGCAACTCCACAGAGCCAGCGGGTGGCTCTCCGGTGCTCCCTGGGGATCAGGAGACGTCCTCATCCTTAGGGCCACCTCTGTTTCTCTGGTGACCCTGGGCTGCAAACGGGGACGCCTGTCTTCAGTCTCCGGGTTACCCGGTGCGAATCATGGAACTGCCCAATCCCAATGGGACCCCGAAACTCCGACGGGTTGTCTACTGTCCAATTTCAAAACCCGGGGCCGGGATCCCTGGGTGGCGCAGCGGTCTGGCGCCTGCCTTTGGCCCAGGGTCCGATCCTGGAGACCCGGCACCGAATCCCACGTCAGGCTCCCGGTGCATGGAGCCTGCTTCTCCCTCTGCTTGTGTCTCTGCCCCCCACCCCCTCTCTCTCTCTGTGTGTGACTATCATAAATAAATAAAAACTTAAAAAAAAAGAAAAGAAAGAAAACCCGGGGCCTTTCCCAGGACCTGAAAAGGCGCCGCCTCAGCCTCATTCATTTCTCTACGGTGGCCCGGCCCCAATATTACCTGGATAATCAGTCTCCATGGCCCCTGAGGGTACTTCTGACTACCAAATTCTCACGGCCCAGGACAATCTCTAGACCTCAGGGCAAGCGGACCAAGGTCCCAGACATGCAGGCTTTCTGGGACCTCCACTCTCGCCCCTCTCTCTGCTCCCAATGTTCCACCACCCAGGTCCTTTCGGCGCGGGAGCCGCTCCCTCCGCCCCCTCCACCCATTCCCTCAGCTCCAAGAGCCCCCGAATCCTTTCCCCCTTCCCCTGTCTCAGGGTCCCCTGACACCCTGGCCCGAACACCTACTAGGGGAACGCCAGCCCTGCCCCCTGCCCCCTTCTCCTCCTCCTGCCTCCCAACCACACACCTCCTTACCCGTTTCTGACCCCCAACCTTCACCCCCCTACCTCCCCTCCGATCCAGGTGCACAAGATCCCACAAGGTCTCGCCTCCCCTGACCTGGCCGGCCCCCTGCGACAGGTGGTGGGAGCTGAAGGGATCGTTCGGGTCCACGCTTTCTCCCTTCAGGACCTTTCCCACATGGAAAAGGGGGCTGGGCTCTTACTCTGCTAACCCGGGACTGCAGCCAAGAATTCAGTATTTGGCCCAGGCAGAGGGCTTGCTTGACTTGGCAGGATTTGCATGTGCTGCAGACCACCCCCCTTCCACCAGAGGACAGGGAGCGAATGCAGGCTGCCGCCCGACAACACGCCGGCCGGGTCCGTTTCACCGACGGGGCTGTCCCAATCGGTGCTCGGGCGGTTCCCGCCGAGGATCCCGCACGCCCTTAGCAGACGGGCCAGGAGCGGGGGGGCCGCCGCCGCCGCCGCCGCCGCCGCCGCCGCCCCACGTCCACTGTCTCCACGCTGGCACGCGGGCGGTCTCTAACAGGGCTGTCTGTCAACTACGCTAGGGTCCGGCAAGTCGCTCAGAACCCAGATGAGAAGCCTGCTCTTTGCCTTCAGAGGCTCGCTGAGGCTGTAACCCAGTACCCTCGCCTGGACCCTGCCTCCCCGGCCCCGTCCAGGGCTACTGTGGTGGCGACGCGTTTTCTCTCTCAGTCCTCCCCGATACCCGGAAAAAAAAATTCAAGAAGGCCGAAGAGGGTCCCCAAACTCCCATTCCCGACCTGCTGACCATGGCATTGAACGTCTTGAACACCCGAGACGAAGAGCGGCTGAACCGCAGGGGCAGGCCAGACTGCAGCTGCAGCTGCAGGTGCAACTCCACACCCCAGCCTCGCTGGCAGCCCTGCGGCCGGCGGGCTCCGGGAGGCACACAGAGGGGCACCCCACCGCATCCCGCCTGGGGCTTGCGTCAGACGCGGCACCGAGGGACACCGGGCCCGTCAATGTCCCAGGATCACGGAGCCGACGCGGCCAGGCCCGCGATGTCGAGTGACGGGCCACTGGAAATCCGCCTGCCCTGGTCTCGGGGCATCCTCGGCGCCTCCACACGGAGGCAACCCTGAGCCGCAAAGTCCAACCTTCCGACTACTCGGACTGGACCACGACTCGCGGGGCCCAGACTCGGACACCCCCTAACCCAGGCCGAGCCTGCGGTGTGGGACCCAGGGAATTGAACAAAAATCCCCTGCCCCTGGACAAGCGGAGCAGGACTAACTCCATTTTCTGCTGCACCCGCCACCTCCTGCGATGACCCCCACAGGACCTACTTATTGCTTAAGGCGCTGCCCCACCCTAGTCAAGCCACTGAGCACACCCTTACCCGAAATCAGATCATAAAAATGTAACCCCCGCTTGTGCCCCCCAACACTGCGCGCCAATTCTGACCAGAGTGATAGGCCAGTTCAAACGGTCACCATAGGGAGGGTAAACTGGGAGTCAACTGGCCCCCAGTTGCGGGCGGACTCACATGACTGTGCAACCTTCTGTGTGTGTTACAATCCCGTGGGCCACTGGCCCCCGGAAAGCTGCTACGCCTCTGAGCCCCGGGGTCCAAGTCCCTGCTCCGCCGTGTCGGGTATACTTGGACCCAAGCTCGAGCTTGTAAAGAAACCCTCGTGTGTTTGCATCGGTGTCGGCTCCTGGGGGCTTTCTCGGATTTGCTACCTGGGGCACAACGTGGGGTCCTGCTCCCGGGAGCGGGGAAGTCCGTCTCTTTCCTGCTGGACACGGGGCGACTGGCTCCATTCTGCCTTCCACTCGGGTGCCGGGTTCCCCTCTCCAGTGGTGGTGGTGGTGGGAACTGATGGCACCTCCATCTCCTCCACGGACGGGCTCCCCTCTCACCCTCCTTCCTTAGAACTCCTTCCTGCCCGGCTCCTCTCCTCGGCCGGGATATCCTACACAAACTCAAGGCCACCGTTCGTCTTTCTCCCTCACCCACTGCCTCTGCTCACCTCGTCTTACCCTTCATTTCTCCTGATCCCTCCACTCCACGCCCCCCGTCTCCCTCTACCCCTTAACCCCCAAGTCTGGGACACCTCTAAACCAATGGTGGCCACTCACCACCCCCCAGTCAAAACCCACTTAAAAGATCAAACCCCCCCGCCTCCTCTCCTTCTCAGCCCCAATTCTCCATTTCGGAAACTCACCGACGGGGACTTAAACCTAGTACAGACCGACTTGGCCAGCACGGCCTCCTTATCCCCAACAGCTCCCCGAGCATCACCCCCATTCTCCCTGCCAGGAAACCTTCTGGAGCCTATCGCCTAGTACAAGGTTGAAGACTCATCAACGAGGCTGCTAGCCCTCTCCACCCGCTGGTGCCCAACCCATACGCCCCACTTTCTACTGTTCCCTCCACCGCTACTCACTTCTCACGCTTAGGCCTCAAAGACGCCTTCTTCATTCACTGCTCCTCCACACCCACATTCATACGTTCTCTTGGCCTTCCCATGGGAAGACCCCGACACACATACCTCAGGACGACTGGCCTGGACGGTCCTGCCTCAGGGACTCCAAGGATAGTCCCCATCTCTTTGGCCAGGCCCTTTCTAGACATCTCCAACAATGCTCTTTCACACAGAGCACGCTCCTCCAAGAAGTCGATGACCTTCCCCTTTGTAGGCCCTCCCGACCTTCCTCACAGGAAGACACTGCTCTCCTCCTCAGCTTCCTTGGTTCTAAAGGGTACCCGGTCACTCCCTCCAAAGCGCAACTTTGCACCCCCACGGTTACCTAGCTGGGTATATCCTTAACCCCTACACCTCGAAAACACTCACTGGAGACCGCCTCCGCCTACCACAACGCCAGCATCTCCGGCCTCCCCTCTCCCCGCCAGAACGCCGACAACCTTCTCTCTTTCTTGGCTCTCGTGGGTTTCCTCTGCTACTGGATGCCTGACTTCGCTCTCCTGGCACGACCCCTCTACAGGGCAGCCAAACCAACCCCACGGGGGCCACGGACAGACCCCTCCCCTGTCAAACACCTTTTCTCCAAACGGGAAGACTGCCTTACTTTGGGACCCGTTTCAGCTCTTCCAGATCCCCCAAAACCTCCCTACTTATTGACTGATGAACGTTCCCGCTCGGCCCCTCGCCTCCTGGTACAGCCAACAGGACCGACGGAGCGGACACGGGCGTACCTCTCACAACAGCTAGATGTCGCCGCTCAGGGCTGGCAACCATGTCTCAGAGCCCTGGCTGGGGCCGCCTCCCTGACAAAGGAGGCCCTTAGACTCACTCTACAAGGCCCCTCACCGTTTTCTCCTCTCACCGCCTGGGACACAGATCTACTGAGCCAGAAATCTGTTTCTCATCTGGACCCCTCTAGACTCCAACTTGATCTTCTCCTCTTCACCGAAAACCCGGACATCTACCACCTACCAACCTCTCGTCTAAATCCTGCTCCCCTCCCGCGGGTGGGTACTCCCCCCGCGACTCACTCAGAACCCTCCCGTTCCTGCCCTCAACTCCTGCACGAGCTGACTCCTCCACGTCGGGACTTTCCTATCAAGCCCTCCCGAAGCCTGACCGAATCCTCTTTGTGGATGGTAGTTCTCTCATCGCCCCGGACGGCCAGAGAGAGACACGCGGCCTACGCCGTAGTTGCTTACCCTCGATGCCGTCCTGGAGGCGGCTGCCCTCCCCCTCGGGACACCACATACACTGCCTCCAAATACGCCTCCCTCATCACACACACACATTCTGTCCTCTGGCAAGAGCGAGGGTGTCTTACCACCAAGGGTACCACCCATAATCAATGGGCACCTCATTTCACAACTACTGGAGACCCTCAGCCCAGACCCTCAGACCCCACAACCTCACTCAAGTAGCCACTGTCCACTGTCGTGGACCGACCCTCCAAGGACCTGGTGTCCCGAGGCAACAACAAAGCCGACTCTCCACTGCCCGACCCACTGCCTTAGACCCCCACCAGCTCCCCTCCGCTTCCTCCACACACCACAGTCCCCCTCTTACACACACCAGGAAACTCACACAGACACCCAAAAGGATGGGAGGAATCGCCAGGGACAAAGGCCGCATCTTCATTCCAAAGAAACTCGCTCTTCCAGACCATTCAGCCCCCATGATCGTTTCAGACATACGGCAGTCCCTACACGTCGGGCCCAAGGCCTTACACCAGTTCCTACAACCCCTTTTCCACCCTCCACATGTGCCACAGGTTACCGGAGAGGCGCCGAAGTCTTGCAAACCCTGCTCCACGGTCAACGCTCGAGGGGGAATTCGCAGGCCCGGCGGGGCCCAATCCCCAGCTCTGCGCACACCAACCTGGCGAGGACTGGCAGCCTGACTTTTCCCACGTGCCACGCCATAAATCCTTTCCCTACCTGTTAGCCTCAGTGGACACCTTTACACGGTGGATAGGGGCTTTCTCCATACCTCGGGACACTGCGGAGGCGGCGGCCACCATAGCCCTCCAACACATCATTCCGAGGTTCGGCCTCCCGCGGACCCTACCATCCGACAACGGCCCGGCCTCATCTCCAGCATCACCCAGCAAGTCTCCGAGAGCCTACATATTACCTGGAAACCCCATATCCCATACCAACCCCAGTCTTCGGGTAAGGGAGAGCGGGCCGACGGCCTTCTCGAGGGACGTCTCACCAAACTGCCCTTGAAGCCCGCCCGTCCTGGCCACCCTCCTCCCGCTGGCTTTAACAAGGCTCAGAGCTTCCCCTAGAGGGCCGTGGGGTCTAAGTCCCTTTCAGCTTCTCGTGGGCGGCCCTTCCTGCTCACTCAAAATCTTCCCGTCACCACCTCCTCTGCTCCTATCTTGCCTACCTTACCTAACTCTTCTAAGAGCCCTCCTGCGGGCCCATGCGACTCAGTCAGCCCGACTCCAGGGGAACCCACAGCAGATACTCCCCAAGCCCTGGCCCCAGGGGATAGCGTCCTGCTACAAGAACTATACCCAAAAACCTTACAGCCTAAGTGCACCGGTCCCGATACGGTGGCCCTTACGACCCCCACGGCCGCCAAACTCCTAGCACACCACCCGCGGGGTACACAGCTCTAAGTGAAAGCGAGGCCCCTCACGACACGGATGCGCAGGACCACCTTTGGGACCTACTCCAATACTGCTATCGCTCCATCCTCCTCCTCCTGGTCCTACCTCCTGGTCACTCCACCACTGACCCTGGGTTTAGGTGGACGTTTACATGACAGAAACCTGGCACCGGGGAATGTCCACCACTGATTGTCAACCACTGGGTTGCCAGGCCCTCATCAATTTCCCCATCCCCAATTGCCAGTCAATTCCTGTATCCACATCTGATCCTAGAATCTCTTCCACCTATGATCAAGACCCATCCTACCTGCCAAACCTACCCGGTTGAAATCCACGGATGCTGCCCTTATCGCTACTGGAATATTCATCGCCTTGGCCACTTGTGCCGGGACCCTTTCGCCGGCACCTGTGCAACCAGTGACCCATGAGGCCGCTTCTACAGAACACACAGTAACTATAGCCCTACTATTCTGGACCCTTGGGATTCCCACTGGGCGACGGGGGTAACCGCAAAATTGTACCGCTGCCCCTTTTCCTCCTACCCTACCGTCTTCTCTCCCCGCATCGACACGACATACACACGTGCGGGTCTCACTTCCACCAATCCAACCCGACCGAAGGAACCAGACTCCCACCATACGTGCACAGGAGCAACTTCTCCAAACCCACCTACAGGCTACCCCAGCTCAGGCCCGGGGCGGGGCCCCTTCTCCTAGATGAAACTTAGCCAACAAGGCACTTACTTCCCTCTCCAGCCTTTCAGGCATGGGCAATCTGTCCCACTGTTTTATCTGTGCCGCCTGGGGCAAAGCCCCCCTCTTCCCTGGTGGCCGTTCCCCTCCCTAACGCATTGAACTGCGCCAACCTCACACCCGCACCTCCAGGGCATTGCATTCTCCCTCTCTCCTGGACAATGCCTTATTCACGGACCCTCTCAACCACCACTTCCCTTTGTGTTACTCCACCCTTAGGTCTTCCCTGCGTGTAGTCACCCTGTCAAATGTGACCTCTCATCACGCCCCGATCCGTGGTCTCTCTTGGCGCAACGGGCAGCCTTTCTGAATCTCTAGGTACCTCTGCCTCTCTCCTCTGTCTGCCTGTCTCCCTGGTTCCGCGACGAACTCTCTCTAGTCAGGCAGAAGTAGCCCTCCAGGCCAGCCTCCCGGAGAAGCACAAACGAGTGATCTTTCTCCCACTACTTATCGGGGTCTCCCCGGCTTCAACCCTGGTGGCCGCCCAAGGACACGTCACTGGCGAGACAGGACCCAGGTAGGAAACCTGAACCATACCTTACTTACCCAGACCCCATAGAAAGGCAGAAGCGCTCATCGCCCCGTACCGCTTCCTCCAGTCACATGCCCCAATGCCTATCAGCCCGTACAGACACGAGCCCTTAGCACGCCCCCTTCAAAAGCCGGCTCCCCCGGCTCTGTTCCCTCTCGGGGCCTGGGAACCTCGCCCCAGATGCACCCACTGAAAGCCTCTTTTGACCCACATTTGCCTGGCCTCTCTAGTTCATTTGCCTACCAGTCGCATGAAACCTGAGATTTGGTGCCGAAACCCGGGAGGAGTTCGAGGTCCCGCTCTGGAGGGAGCCCCTCTCCTCTCACCACCAGGACCTGAACTGAACCCCACGCCTCGAGACGCCGGGTAGGTGCCCCCTGATTCCGTGCCCCTGTCCCGCTGGTCCTGCCGGAAGCCGCGGCCGCGCCAGGGCAACTCCACAGAGCCAGCGGGTGGCTCTCCGGTGCTCCCTGGGGATCAGGAGACGTCCTCATCCTTAGGGCCACCTCTGTTTCTCTGGTGACCCTGGGCTGCAAACGGGGACGCCTGTCTTCAGTCTCCGGGTTACCCGGTGCGAATCATGGAACTGCCCAATCCCAATGGGACCCCGAAACTCCGACGGGTTGTCTACTGTCCAATTTCAAAACCCGGGGCCGGGATCCCTGGGTGGCGCAGCGGTCTGGCGCCTGCCTTTGGCCCAGGGTCCGATCCTGGAGACCCGGCACCGAATCCCACGTCAGGCTCCCGGTACATGGAGCCTGCTTCTCCCTCTGCTTGTGTCTCTGCCCCCCACCCCCTCTCTCTCTCTCTGTGTGACTATCATAAATAAATAAAAACTTAAAAAAAAAGAAAAGAAAGAAAACCCGGGGCCTTTCCCAGGACCTGAAAAGGCGCCGCCTCAGCCTCATTCATTTCTCTACGGTGGCCCGGCCCCAATATTACCTGGACAATCAGTCTCCATGGCCCCTGAGGGTACTTCTGACTACCAAATTCTCACGGCCCAGGACAATCTCTAGACCTCAGGGCAAGCGGACCAAGGTCCCAGACATGCAGGCTTTCTGGGACCTCCGCTCTCGCCCCTCTCTCTGCTCCCAATGTTCCACCACCCAGGTCCTTTCGGCGCGGGAGCCGCTCCCTCCGCCCCCTCCACCCATTCCCTCAGCTCCAAGAGCCCCCGAATCCTTTCCCCCTTCCCCTGTCTCAGGGTCCCCTGACACCCTGGCCCGAACACCTACTAGGGGAACGCCAGCCCTGCCCCCTGCCCCCTTCTCCTCCTCCTGCCTCCCAACCACACACCTCCTTACCCGTTTCTGACCCCCAACCTTCACCCCCCTACCTCCCCTCCGATCCAGGTGCACAAGATCCCACAAGGTCTCGCCTCCCCTGACCTGGCCGGCCCCCTGCGACAGGTGGTGGGAGCTGAAGGGATCGTTCGGGTCCACGCTTTCTCCCTTCAGGACCTTTCCCACATGGAAAAGGGGGCTGGGCTCTTACTCTGCTAACCCGGGACTGCAGCCAAGAATTCAGTATTTGGCCCAGGCAGAGGGCTTGCTTGACTTGGCAGGATTTGCATGTGCTGCAGACCACCCCCCTTCCACCAGAGGACAGGGAGCGAATGCAGGCTGCCGCCCGACAACACGCCGGCCGGGTCCGTTTCACCGACGGGGCTGTCCCAATCGGTGCTCGGGCGGTTCCCGCCGAGGATCCCGCACGCCCTTAGCAGACGGGCCAGGAGCGGGGGGGCCGCCGCCGCCGCCGCCGCCGCCGCCCCACGTCCACTGTCTCCACGCTGGCACGCGGGCGGTCTCTAACAGGGCTGTCTGTCAACTACGCTAGGGTCCGGCAAGTCGCTCAGAACCCAGATGAGAAGCCTGCTCTTTGCCTTCAGAGGCTCGCTGAGGCTGTAACCCAGTACCCTCGCCTGGACCCTGCCTCCCCGGCCCCGTCCAGGGCTACTGTGGTGGCGACGCGTTTTCTCTCTCAGTCCTCCCCGATACCCGGAAAAAAAAATTCAAGAAGGCCGAAGAGGGTCCCCAAACTCCCATTCCCGACCTGCTGACCATGGCATTGAACGTCTTGAACACCCGAGACGAAGAGCGGCTGAACCGCAGGGGCAGGCCAGACTGCAGCTGCAGCTGCAGGTGCAACTCCACACCCCAGCCTCGCTGGCAGCCCTGCGGCCGGCGGGCTCCGGGAGGCACACAGAGGGGCACCCCACCGCATCCCGCCTGGGGCTTGCGTCAGACGCGGCACCGAGGGACACCGGGCCCGTCAATGTCCCAGGATCACGGAGCCGACGCGGCCAGGCCCGCGATGTCGAGTGACGGGCCACTGGAAATCCGCCTGCCCTGGTCTCGGGGCATCCTCGGCGCCTCCACACGGAGGCAACCCTGAGCCGCAAAGTCCAACCTTCCGACTACTCGGACTGGACCACGACTCGCGGGGCCCAGACTCGGACACCCCCTAACCCAGGCCGAGCCTGCGGTGTGGGACCCAGGGAATTGAACAAAAATCCCCTGCCCCTGGACAAGCGGAGCAGGACTAACTCCATTTTCTGCTGCACCCGCCACCTCCTGCGATGACCCCCACAGGACCTACTTATTGCTTAAGGCGCTGCCCCACCCTAGTCAAGCCACTGAGCACACCCTTACCCGAAATCAGATCATAAAAATGTAACCCCCGCTTGTGCCCCCCAACACTGCGCGCCAATTCTGACCAGAGTGATAGGCCAGTTCAAACGGTCACCATAGGGAGGGTAAACTGGGAGTCAACTGGCCCCCAGTTGCGGGCGGACTCACATGACCGTGCAACCTTCTGTGTGTGTTACAATCCCGTGGGCCACTGGCCCCCGGAAAGCTGCTACGCCTCTGAGCCCCGGGGTCCAAGTCCCTGCTCCGCCGTGTCGGGTATACTTGGACCCAAGCTCGAGCTTGTAAAGAAACCCTCGTGTGTTTGCATCGGTGTCGGCTCCTGGGGGCTTTCTCGGATTTGCTACCTGGGGCACAACGTGGGGTCCTGCTCCCGGGAGCGGGGAAGTCCGTCTCTTTCCTGCTGGACACGGGGCGACTGGCTCCATTCTGCCTTCCACTCGGGTGCCGGGTTCCCCTCTCCAGTGGTGGTGGTGGTGGGAACTGATGGCACCTCCATCTACTCCACGGACGGGCTCCCCTCTCACCCTCCTTCCTTAGAACTCCTTCCTGCCCGGCTCCTCTCCTCGGCCGGGAGATCCTACACAAACTCAAGGCCACCGTTCGTCTTTCTCCCTCACTCACTGCCTCTGCTCACCTCGTCTTACCCTTCACTTCTCCTGATCCCTCCACTCCACGCCCCCCGTCTCCCTCTACCCCTTAACCCCCAAGTCTGGGACACCTCTAAACCAATGGTGGCCACTCACCACCCCCCAGTCAAAACCCACTTAAAAGATCAAACCCCCCCGCCTCCTCTCCTTCTCAGCCCCAATTCTCCATTTCGGAAACTCACCGACGGGGACTTAAACCTAGTACAGACCGACTTGGCCAGCACGGCCTCCTTATCCCCAACAGCTCCCCGAGCATCACCCCCATTCTCCCTGCCAGGAAACCTTCTGGAGCCTATCGCCTAGTACAAGGTTGAAGACTCATCAACGAGGCTGCTAGCCCTCTCCACCCGCTGGTGCCCAACCCATACGCCCCACTTTCTACTGTTCCCTCCACCGCTACTCACTTCTCACGCTTAGGCCTCAAAGACGCCTTCTTCATTCACTGCTCCTCCACACCCACATTCATACGTTCTCTTGGCCTTCCCATGGGAAGACCCCGACACACATACCTCAGGACGACTGGCCTGGACGGTCCTGCCTCAGGGACTCCAAGGATAGTCCCCATCTCTTTGGCCAGGCCCTTTCTAGACATCTCCAACAATGCTCTTTCACACAGAGCACGCTCCTCCAAGAAGTCGATGACCTTCCCCTTTGTAGGCCCTCCCGACCTTCCTCACAGGAAGACACTGCTCTCCTCCTCAGCTTCCTTGGTTCTAAAGGGTACCCGGTCACTCCCTCCAAAGCGCAACTTTGCACCCCCACGGTTACCTATCTGGGTATATCCTTAACCCCTACACCTCGAAAACACTCACTGGAGACCGCCTCCGCCTACCACAACGCCAGCATCTCCGGCCTCCCCTCTCCCCGCCAGAACGCCGACAACCTTCTCTCTTTCTTGGCTCTCGTGGGTTTCCTCTGCTACTGGATGCCTGACTTCGCTCTCCTGGCACGACCCCTCCACAGGGCAGCCAAACCAACCCCACGGGGGCCACGGACAGACCCCTCCCCTGTCAAACACCTTTTCTCCAAACGGGAAGACTGCCTTACTTTGGGACCCGTTTCAGCTCTTCCAGATCCCCCAAAACCTCCCTACTTATTGACTGATGAACGTTCCCGCTCGGCCCCTCGCCTCCTGGTACAGCCAACAGGACCGACGGAGTGGACACGGGCGTACCTCTCACAACAGCTAGATGTCGCCGCTCAGGGCTGGCAACCATGTCTCAGAGCCCTGGCTGGGGCCGCCTCCCTGACAAAGGAGGCCCTTAGACTCACTCTACAAGGCCCCTCACCGTTTTCTCCTCTTACCGCCTGGGACACAGATCTACTGAGCCAGAAATCTGTTTCTCATCTGGACCCCTCTAGACTCCAACTTGATCTTCTCCTCTTCACCGAAAACCCGGACATCTACCACCTACCAACCTCTCGTCTAAATCCTGCTCCCCTCCCGCGGGTGGGTACTCCCCCCGCGACTCACTCAGAACCCTCCCGTTCCTGCCCTCAACTCCTGCACGAGCTGACTCCTCCACGTCGGGACTTTCCTATCAAGCCCTCCCGAAGCCTGACCGAATCCTCTTTGTGGATGGTAGTTCTCTCATCGCCCCGGACGGCCAGAGAGAGACACGCGGCCTACGCCGTAGTTGCTTACCCTCGATGCCGTCCTGGAGGCGGCTGCCCTCCCCCTCGGGACACCACATACACTGCCTCCAAATACGCCTCCCTCATCACACACACACATTCTGTCCTCTGGCAAGAGCGAGGGTGTCTTACCACCAAGGGTACCACCCATAATCAATGGGCACCTCATTTCACAACTACTGGAGACCCTCAGCCCAGACCCTCAGACCCCACAACCTCACTCAAGTAGCCACTGTCCACTGTCGTGGACCGACCCTCCAAGGACCTGGTGTCCCGAGGCAACAACAAAGCCGACTCTCCACTGCCCGACCCACTGCCTTAGACCCCCACCAGCTCCCCTCCGCTTCCTCCACACACCACAGTCCCCCTCTTACACACACCAGGAAACTCACACAGACACCCAAAAGGATGGGAGGAATCGCCAGGGACAAAGGCCGCATCTTCATTCCAAAGAAACTCGCTCTTCCAGACCATTCAGCCCCCATGATCGTTTCAGACATACGGCAGTCCCTACACGTCGGGCCCAAGGCCTTACACCAGTTCCTACAACCCCTTTTCCACCCTCCACATGTGCCACAGGTTACCGGAGAGGCGCCGAAGTCTTGCAAACCCTGCTCCACGGTCAACGCTCGAGGGGGAATTCGCAGGCCCGGCGGGGCCCAATCCCCAGCTCTGCGCACACCATCCTGGCGAGGACTGGCAGCCTGACTTTTCCCACGTGCCACGCCATAAATCCTTTCCCTACCTGTTAGCCTCAGTGGACACCTTTACACGGTGGATAGGGGCTTTCTCCATACCTCGGGACACTGCGGAGGCGGCGGCCACCATAGCCCTCCAACACATCATTCCGAGGTTCGGCCTCCCGCGGACCCTACCATCCGACAACGGCCCGGCCTCATCTCCAGCATCACCCAGCAAGTCTCCGAGAGCCTACATATTACCTGGAAACCCCATATCCCATACCAACCCCAGTCTTCGGGTAAGGGAGAGCGGGCCGACGGCCTTCTCGAGGGACGTCTCACCAAACTGCCCTTGAAGCCCGCCCGTCCTGGCCACCCTCCTCCCGCTGGCTTTAACAAGGCTCAGAGCTTCCCCTAGAGGGCCGTGGGGTCTAAGTCCCTTTCAGCTTCTCGTGGGCGGCCCTTCCTGCTCACTCAAAATCTTCCCGTCACCGCCTCCTCTGCTCCTATCTTGCCTACCTTACCTAACTCTTCTAAGAGCCCTCCTGCGGGCCCATGCGACTCAGTCAGCCCGACTCCAGGGGAACCCACAGCATATACTCCCCAAGCCCTGGCCCCAGGGGATAGCGTCCTGCTACAAGAACTATACCCAAAAACCTTACAGCCTAAGTGCACCGGTCCCGATACGGTGGCCCTTATGACCCCCACGGCCGCCAAACTCCTAGCACACCACCCGCGGGGTACACAGCTCTAAGTGAAAGCGAGGCCCCTCACGACACGGATGCGCAGGACCACCTTTGGGACCTACTCCAATACTGCTATCGCTCCATCCTCCTCCTCCTGGTCCTACCTCCTGGTCACTCCACCACTGACCCTGGGTTTAGGTGGACGTTTACATGACAGAAACCTGGCACCGGGGAATGTCCACCACTGATTGTCAACCACTGGGTTGCCAGGCCCTCATCAATTTCCCCATCCCCAATTGCCAGTCAATTCCTGTATCCACATCTGATCCTAGAATCTCTTCCACCTATGATCAAGACCCATCCTACCTGCCAAACCTACCCGGTTGAAATCCACGGATGCTGCCCTTATCGCTACTGGAATATTCATCGCCTTGGCCACTTGTGCCGGGACCCTTTCGCCGGCACCTGTGCAACCAGTGACCCATGAGGCCGCTTCTACAGAACACACAGTAACTATAGCCTAACTATTCTGGACCCTTGGGATTCCCACTGGGCGACGGGGGTAACCGCAAAATTGTACCGCTGCCCCTTTTCCTCCTACCCTACCGTCTTCTCTCCCCGCATCTACACGACATACACACGTGCGGCTCTCACTTCCACCAATCCAACCCGACCGAAGGAACCAGACTCCCACCATACGTGCACAGGAGCAACTTCTCCAAACCCACCTACAGGCTACCCCAGCTCAGGCCCGGGGCGGGGCCCCTTCTCCTAGATGAAACTTAGCCAACAAGGTACTTCCTTCCCTCTCCAGCCTTTCAGGCATGGGCAATCTGTCCCACTGTTTTATCTGTGCCGCCTGGGGCAAAGCCCCCCTCTTCCCTGGTGGCCGTTCCCCTCCCTAACGCATTGAACTGCGCCAACCTCACACCCGCACCTCCAGGGCATTGCATTCTCCCTCTCTCCTGGACAATGCCTTATTCACGGACCCTCTCAACCACCACTTCCCTTTGTGTTACTCCACCCTTAGGTCTTCCCTGCGTGTAGTCACCCTGTCAAATGTGACCTCTCATCACGCCCCGATCCGTGGTCTCTCTTGGCGCAACGGGCAGCCTTTCTGAATCTCTAGGTACCTCTGCCTCTCTCCTCTGTCTGCCTGTCTCCCTGGTTCCGCGACGAACTCTCTCTAGTCAGGCAGAAGTAGCCCTCCAGGCCAGCCTCCCGGAGAAGCACAAACGAGTGATCTTTCTCCCACTACTTATCGGGGTCTCCCCGGCTTCAACCCTGGTGGCCGCCCAAGGACACGTCACTGGCGAGACAGGACCCAGGTAGGAAACCTGAACCATACCTTACTTACCCAGACCCCATAGAAAGGCAGAAGCGCTCATCGCCCCGTACCGCTTCCTCCAGTCACATGCCCCAATGCCTATCAGCCCGTACAGACACGAGCCCTTAGCACGCCCCCTTCAAAAGCCGGCTCCCCCGGCTCTGTTCCCTCTCGGGGCCTGGGAACCTCGCCCCAGATGCACCCACTGAAAGCCTCTTTTGACCCACATTTGCCTGGCCTCTCTAGTTCATTTGCCTACCAGTCGCATGAAACCTGAGATTTGGTGCCGAAACCCGGGAGGAGTTCGAGGTCCCGCTCTGGAGGGAGCCCCTCTCCTCTCACCACCAGGACCTGAACTGAACCCCACGCCTCGAGACGCCGGGTAGGTGCCCCCTGATTCCGTGCCCCTGTCCCGCTGGTCCTGCCGGAAGCCGCGGCCGCGCCAGGGCAACTCCACAGAGCCAGCGGGTGGCTCTCCGGTGCTCCCTGGGGATCAGGAGACGTCCTCATCCTTAGGGCCACCTCTGTTTCTCTGGTGACCCTGGGCTGCAAACGGGGACGCCTGTCTTCAGTCTCCGGGTTACCCGGTGCGAATCATGGAACTGCCCAATCCCAATGGGACCCCGAAACTCCGACGGGTTGTCTACTGTCCAATTTCAAAACCCGGGGCCGGGATCCCTGGGTGGCGCAGCGGTCTGGCGCCTGCCTTTGGCCCAGGGTCCGATCCTGGAGACCCGGCACCGAATCCCACGTCAGGCTCCCGGTGCATGGAGCCTGCTTCTCCCTCTGCTTGTGTCTCTGCCCCCCACCCCCTCTCTCTCTCTGTGTGTGACTATCATAAATAAATAAAAACTTAAAAAAAAAGAAAAGAAAGAAAACCCGGGGCCTTTCCCAGGACCTGAAAAGGCGCCGCCTCAGCCTCATTCATTTCTCTACGGTGGCCCGGCCCCAATATTACCTGGATAATCAGTCTCCATGGCCCCTGAGGGTACTTCTGACTACCAAATTCTCACGGCCCAGGACAATCTCTAGACCTCAGGGCAAGCGGACCAAGGTCCCAGACATGCAGGCTTTCTGGGACCTCCGCTCTCGCCCCTCTCTCTGCTCCCAATGTTCCACCACCCAGGTCCTTTCGGCGCGGGAGCCGCTCCCTCCGCCCCCTCCACCCATTCCCTCAGCTCCAAGAGCCCCCGAATCCTTTCCCCCTTCCCCTGTCTCAGGGTCCCCTGACACCCTGGCCCGAACACCTACTAGGGGAACGCCAGCCCTGCCCCCTGCCCCCTTCTCCTCCTCCTGCCTCCCAACCACACACCTCCTTACCCGTTTCTGACCCCCAACCTTCACCCCCCTACCTCCCCTCCGATCCAGGTGCACAAGATCCCACAAGGTCTCGCCTCCCCTGACCTGGCCGGCCCCCTGCGACAGGTGGTGGGAGCTGAAGGGATCGTTCGGGTCCACGCTTTCTCCCTTCAGGACCTTTCCCACATGGAAAAGGGGGCTGGGCTCTTACTCTGCTAACCCGGGACTGCAGCCAAGAATTCAGTATTTGGCCCAGGCAGAGGGCTTGCTTGACTTGGCAGGATTTGCATGTGCTGCAGACCACCCCCCTTCCACCAGAGGACAGGGAGCGAATGCAGGCTGCCGCCCGACAACACGCCGGCCGGGTCCGTTTCACCGACGGGGCTGTCCCAATCGGTGCTCGGGCGGTTCCCGCCGAGGATCCCGCACGCCCTTAGCAGACGGGCCAGGAGCGGGGGGGCCGCCGCCGCCGCCGCCGCCGCCGCCCCACGTCCACTGTCTCCACGCTGGCACGCGGGCGGTCTCTAACAGGGCTGTCTGTCAACTACGCTAGGGTCCGGCAAGTCGCTCAGAACCCAGATGAGAAGCCTGCTCTTTGCCTTCAGAGGCTCGCTGAGGCTGTAACCCAGTACCCTCGCCTGGACCCTGCCTCCCCGGCCCCGTCCAGGGCTACTGTGGTGGCGACGCGTTTTCTCTCTCAGTCCTCCCCGATACCCGGAAAAAAAAATTCAAGAAGGCCGAAGAGGGTCCCCAAACTCCCATTCCCGACCTGCTGACCATGGCATTGAACGTCTTGAACACCCGAGACGAAGAGCGGCTGAACCGCAGGGGCAGGCCAGACTGCAGCTGCAGCTGCAGGTGCAACTCCACACCCCAGCCTCGCTGGCAGCCCTGCGGCCGGCGGGCTCCGGGAGGCACACAGAGGGGCACCCCACCGCATCCCGCCTGGGGCTTGCGTCAGACGCGGCACCGAGGGACACCGGGCCCGTCAATGTCCCAGGATCACGGAGCCGACGCGGCCAGGCCCGCGATGTCGAGTGACGGGCCACTGGAAATCCGCCTGCCCTGGTCTCGGGGCATCCTCGGCGCCTCCACACGGAGGCAACCCTGAGCCGCAAAGTCCAACCTTCCGACTACTCGGACTGGACCACGACTCGCGGGGCCCAGACTCGGACACCCCCTAACCCAGGCCGAGCCTGCGGTGTGGGACCCAGGGAATTGAACAAAAATCCCCTGCCCCTGGACAAGCGGAGCAGGACTAACTCCATTTTCTGCTGCACCCGCCACCTCCTGCGATGACCCCCACAGGACCTACTTATTGCTTAAGGCGCTGCCCCACCCTAGTCAAGCCACTGAGCACACCCTTACCCGAAATCAGATCATAAAAATGTAACCCCCGCTTGTGCCCCCCAACACTGCGCGCCAATTCTGACCAGAGTGATAGGCCAGTTCAAACGGTCACCATAGGGAGGGTAAACTGGGAGTCAACTGGCCCCCAGTTGCGGGCGGACTCACATGACTGTGCAACCTTCTGTGTGTGTTACAATCCCGTGGGCCACTGGCCCCCGGAAAGCTGCTACGCCTCTGAGCCCCGGGGTCCAAGTCCCTGCTCCGCCGTGTCGGGTATACTTGGACCCAAGCTCGAGCTTGTAAAGAAACCCTCGTGTGTTTGCATCGGTGTCGGCTCCTGGGGGCTTTCTCGGATTTGCTACCTGGGGCACAACGTGGGGTCCTGCTCCCGGGAGCGGGGAAGTCCGTCTCTTTCCTGCTGGACACGGGGCGACTGGCTCCATTCTGCCTTCCACTCGGGTGCCGGGTTCCCCTCTCCAGTGGTGGTGGTGGTGGGAACTGATGGCACCTCCATCTCCTCCACGGACGGGCTCCCCTCTCACCCTCCTTCCTTAGAACTCCTTCCTGCCCGGCTCCTCTCCTCGGCCGGGAGATCCTACACAAACTCAAGGCCACCGTTCGTCTTTCTCCCTCACTCACTGCCTCTGCTCACCTCGTCTTACCCTTCACTTCTGATCCCTCCACTCCACGACCCCCGTCTCCCTCTACCCCTTAACCCCCAAGTCTGGGACACCTCTAAACCAATGGTGGCCACTCACCACCCCCCAGTCAAAACCCACTTAAAAGATCAAACCCCCCCGCCTCCTCTCCTTCTCAGCCCCAATTCTCCATTTCGGAAACTCACCGACGGGGACTTAAACCTAGTACAGACCGACTTGGCCAGCACGGCCTCCTTATCCCCAACAGCTCCCCGAGCATCACCCCCATTCTCCCTGCCAGGAAACCTTCTGGAGCCTATCGCCTACTACAAGGTTGAAGACTCATCAACGAGGCTGCTAGCCCTCTCCACCCGCTGGTGCCCAACCCATACGCCCCACTTTCTACTGTTCCCTCCACCGCTACTCACTTCTCACGCTTAGGCCTCAAAGACGCCTTCTTCATTCACTGCTCCTCCACACCCACATTCATACGTTCTCTTGGCCTTCCCATGGGAAGACCCCGACACACATACCTCAGGACGACTGGCCTGGACGGTCCTGCCTCAGGGACTCCAAGGATAGTCCCCATCTCTTTGGCCAGGCCCTTTCTAGACATCTCCAACAATGCTCTTTCACACAGAGCACGCTCCTCCAAGAAGTCGATGACCTTCCCCTTTGTAGGCCCTCCCGACCTTCCTCACAGGAAGACACTGCTCTCCTCCTCAGCTTCCTTGGTTCTAAAGGGTACCCGGTCACTCCCTCCAAAGCGCAACTTTGCACCCCCACGGTTACCTATCTGGGTATATCCTTAACCCCTACACCTCGAAAACACTCACTGGAGACCGCCTCCGCCTACCACAACGCCAGCATCTCCGGCCTCCCCTCTCCCCGCCAGAACGCCGACAACCTTCTCTCTTTCTTGGCTCTCGTGGGTTTCCTCTGCTACTGGATGCCTGACTTCGCTCTCCTGGCACGACCCCTCCACAGGGCAGCCAAACCAACCCCACGGGGGCCACGGACAGACCCCTCCCCTGTCAAACACCTTTTCTCCAAACGGGAAGACTGCCTTACTTTGGGACCCGTTTCAGCTCTTCCAGATCCCCCAAAACCTCCCTACTTATTGACTGATGAACGTTCCCGCTCGGCCCCTCGCCTCCTGGTACAGCCAACAGGACCGACGGAGCGGACACGGGCGTACCTCTCACAACAGCTAGATGTCGCCGCTCAGGGCTGGCAACCATGTCTCAGAGCCCTGGCTGGGGCCGCCTCCCTGACAAAGGAGGCCCTTAGACTCACTCTACAAGGCCCCTCACCGTTTTCTCCTCTTACCGCCTGGGACACAGATCTACTGAGCCAGAAATCTGTTTCTCATCTGGACCCCTCTAGACTCCAACTTGATCTTCTCCTCTTCACCGAAAACCCGGACATCTACCACCTACCAACCTCTCGTCTAAATCCTGCTCCCCTCCCGCGGGTGGGTACTCCCCCCGCGACTCACTCAGAACCCTCCCGTTCCTGCCCTCAACTCCTGCACGAGCTGACTCCTCCACGTCGGGACTTTCCTATCAAGCCCTCCCGAAGCCTGACCGAATCCTCTTTGTGGATGGTAGTTCTCTCATCGCCCCGGGCGGCCAGAGAGAGACACGCGGCCTACGCCGTAGTTGCTTACCCTCGATGCCGTCCTGGAGGCGGCTGCCCTCCCCCTCGGGACACCACATACACTGCCTCCAAATACGCCTCCCTCATCACACACACACATTCTGTCCTCTGGCAAGAGCGAGGGTGTCTTACCACCAAGGGTACCACCCATAATCAATGGGCACCTCATTTCACAACTACTGGAGACCCTCAGCCCAGACCCTCAGACCCCACAACCTCACTCAAGTAGCCACTGTCCACTGTCGTGGACCGACCCTCCAAGGACCTGGTGTCCCGAGGCAACAACAAAGCCGACTCTCCACTGCCCGACCCACTGCCTTAGACCCCCACCAGCTCCCCTCCGCTTCCTCCACACACCACAGTCCCCCTCTTACACACACCAGGAAACTCACACAGACACCCAAAAGGATGGGAGGAATCGCCAGGGACAAAGGCCGCATCTTCATTCCAAAGAAACTCGCTCTTCCAGACCATTCAGCCCCCATGATCGTTTCAGACATACGGCAGTCCCTACACGTCGGGCCCAAGGCCTTACACCAGTTCCTACAACCCCTTTTCCACCCTCCACATGTGCCACAGGTTACCGGAGAGGCGCCGAAGTCTTGCAAACCCTGCTCCACGGTCAACGCTCGAGGGGGAATTCGCAGGCCCGGCGGGGCCCAATCCCCAGCTCTGCGCACACCAACCTGGCGAGGACTGGCAGCCTGACTTTTCCCACGTGCCACGCCATAAATCCTTTCCCTACCTGTTAGCCTCAGTGGACACCTTTACACGGTGGATAGGGGCTTTCTCCATACCTCGGGACACTGCGGAGGCGGCGGCCACCATAGCCCTCCAACACATCATTCCGAGGTTCGGCCTCCCGCGGACCCTACCATCCGACAACGGCCCGGCCTCATCTCCAGCATCACCCAGCAAGTCTCCGAGAGCCTACATATTACCTGGAAACCCCATATCCCATACCAACCCCAGTCTTCGGGTAAGGGAGAGCGGGCCGACGGCCTTCTCGAGGGACGTCTCACCAAACTGCCCTTGAAGCCCGCCCGTCCTGGCCACCCTCCTCCCGCTGGCTTTAACAAGGCTCAGAGCTTCCCCTAGAGGGCCGTGGGGTCTAAGTCCCTTTCAGCTTCTCGTGGGCGGCCCTTCCTGCTCACTCAAAATCTTCCCGTCACCGCCTCCTCTGCTCCTATCTTGCCTACCTTACCTAACTCTTCTAAGAGCCCTCCTGCGGGCCCATGCGACTCAGTCAGCCCGACTCCAGGGGAACCCACAGCATATACTCCCCAAGCCCTGGCCCCAGGGGATAGCGTCCTGCTACAAGAACTATACCCAAAAACCTTACAGCCTAAGTGCACCGGTCCCGATACGGTGGCCCTTATGACCCCCACGGCCGCCAAACTCCTAGCACACCACCCGCGGGGTACACAGCTCTAAGTGAAAGCGAGGCCCCTCACGACACGGATGCGCAGGACCACCTTTGGGACCTACTCCAATACTGCTATCGCTCCATCCTCCTCCTCCTGGTCCTACCTCCTGGTCACTCCACCACTGACCCTGGGTTTAGGTGGACGTTTACATGACAGAAACCTGGCACCGGGGAATGTCCACCACTGATTGTCAACCACTGGGTTGCCAGGCCCTCATCAATTTCCCCATCCCCAATTGCCAGTCAATTCCTGTATCCACATCTGATCCTAGAATCTCTTCCACCTATGATCAAGACCCATCCTACCTGCCAAACCTACCCGGTTGAAATCCACGGATGCTGCCCTTATCGCTACTGGAATATTCATCGCCTTGGCCACTTGTGCCGGGACCCTTTCGCCGGCACCTGTGCAACCAGTGACCCATGAGGCCGCTTCTACAGAACACACAGTAACTATAGCCTAACTATTCTGGACCCTTGGGATTCCCACTGGGCGACGGGGGTAACCGCAAAATTGTACCGCTGCCCCTTTTCCTCCTACCCTACCGTCTTCTCTCCCCGCATCTACACGACATACACACGTGCGGCTCTCACTTCCACCAATCCAACCCGACCGAAGGAACCAGACTCCCACCATACGTGCACAGGAGCAACTTCTCCAAACCCACCTACAGGCTACCCCAGCTCAGGCCCGGGGCGGGGCCCCTTCTCCTAGATGAAACTTAGCCAACAAGGTACTTCCTTCCCTCTCCAGCCTTTCAGGCATGGGCAATCTGTCCCACTGTTTTATCTGTGCCGCCTGGGGCAAAGCCCCCCTCTTCCCTGGTGGCCGTTCCCCTCCCTAACGCATTGAACTGCGCCAACCTCACACCCGCACCTCCAGGGCATTGCATTCTCCCTCTCTCCTGGACAATGCCTTATTCACGGACCCTCTCAACCACCACTTCCCTTTGTGTTACTCCACCCTTAGGTCTTCCCTGCGTGTAGTCACCCTGTCAAATGTGACCTCTCATCACGCCCCGATCCGTGGTCTCTCTTGGCGCAACGGGCAGCCTTTCTGAATCTCTAGGTACCTCTGCCTCTCTCCTCTGTCTGCCTGTCTCCCTGGTTCCGCGACGAACTCTCTCTAGTCAGGCAGAAGTAGCCCTCCAGGCCAGCCTCCCGGAGAAGCACAAACGAGTGATCTTTCTCCCACTACTTATCGGGGTCTCCCCGGCTTCAACCCTGGTGGCCGCCCAAGGACACGTCACTGGCGAGACAGGACCCAGGTAGGAAACCTGAACCATACCTTACTTACCCAGACCCCATAGAAAGGCAGAAGCGCTCATCGCCCCGTACCGCTTCCTCCAGTCACATGCCCCAATGCCTATCAGCCCGTACAGACACGAGCCCTTAGCACGCCCCCTTCAAAAGCCGGCTCCCCCGGCTCTGTTCCCTCTCGGGGCCTGGGAACCTCGCCCCAGATGCACCCACTGAAAGCCTCTTTTGACCCACATTTGCCTGGCCTCTCTAGTTCATTTGCCTACCAGTCGCATGAAACCTGAGATTTGGTGCCGAAACCCGGGAGGAGTTCGAGGTCCCGCTCTGGAGGGAGCCCCTCTCCTCTCACCACCAGGACCTGAACTGAACCCCACGCCTCGAGACGCCGGGTAGGTGCCCCCTGATTCCGTGCCCCTGTCCCGCTGGTCCTGCCGGAAGCCGCGGCCGCGCCAGGGCAACTCCACAGAGCCAGCGGGTGGCTCTCCGGTGCTCCCTGGGGATCAGGAGACGTCCTCATCCTTAGGGCCACCTCTGTTTCTCTGGTGACCCTGGGCTGCAAACGGGGACGCCTGTCTTCAGTCTCCGGGTTACCCGGTGCGAATCATGGAACTGCCCAATCCCAATGGGACCCCGAAACTCCGACGGGTTGTCTACTGTCCAATTTCAAAACCCGGGGCCGGGATCCCTGGGTGGCGCAGCGGTCTGGCGCCTGCCTTTGGCCCAGGGTCCGATCCTGGAGACCCGGCACCGAATCCCACGTCAGGCTCCCGGTGCATGGAGCCTGCTTCTCCCTCTGCTTGTGTCTCTGCCCCCCACCCCCTCTCTCTCTCTGTGTGTGACTATCATAAATAAATAAAAACTTAAAAAAAAAGAAAAGAAAGAAAACCCGGGGCCTTTCCCAGGACCTGAAAAGGCGCCGCCTCAGCCTCATTCATTTCTCTACGGTGGCCCGGCCCCAATATTACCTGGATAATCAGTCTCCATGGCCCCTGAGGGTACTTCTGACTACCAAATTCTCACGGCCCAGGACAATCTCTAGACCTCAGGGCAAGCGGACCAAGGTCCCAGACATGCAGGCTTTCTGGGACCTCCGCTCTCGCCCCTCTCTCTGCTCCCAATGTTCCACCACCCAGGTCCTTTCGGCGCGGGAGCCGCTCCCTCCGCCCCCTCCACCCATTCCCTCAGCTCCAAGAGCCCCCGAATCCTTTCCCCCTTCCCCTGTCTCAGGGTCCCCTGACACCCTGGCCCGAACACCTACTAGGGGAACGCCAGCCCTGCCCCCTGCCCCCTTCTCCTCCTCCTGCCTCCCAACCACACACCTCCTTACCCGTTTCTGACCCCCAACCTTCACCCCCCTACCTCCCCTCCGATCCAGGTGCACAAGATCCCACAAGGTCTCGCCTCCCCTGACCTGGCCGGCCCCCTGCGACAGGTGGTGGGAGCTGAAGGGATCGTTCGGGTCCACGCTTTCTCCCTTCAGGACCTTTCCCACATGGAAAAGGGGGCTGGGCTCTTACTCTGCTAACCCGGGACTGCAGCCAAGAATTCAGTATTTGGCCCAGGCAGAGGGCTTGCTTGACTTGGCAGGATTTGCATGTGCTGCAGACCACCCCCCTTCCACCAGAGGACAGGGAGCGAATGCAGGCTGCCGCCCGACAACACGCCGGCCGGGTCCGTTTCACCGACGGGGCTGTCCCAATCGGTGCTCGGGCGGTTCCCGCCGAGGATCCCGCACGCCCTTAGCAGACGGGCCAGGAGCGGGGGGGCCGCCGCCGCCGCCGCCGCCGCCGCCCCACGTCCACTGTCTCCACGCTGGCACGCGGGCGGTCTCTAACAGGGCTGTCTGTCAACTACGCTAGGGTCCGGCAAGTCGCTCAGAACCCAGATGAGAAGCCTGCTCTTTGCCTTCAGAGGCTCGCTGAGGCTGTAACCCAGTACCCTCGCCTGGACCCTGCCTCCCCGGCCCCGTCCAGGGCTACTGTGGTGGCGACGCGTTTTCTCTCTCAGTCCTCCCCGATACCCGGAAAAAAAAATTCAAGAAGGCCGAAGAGGGTCCCCAAACTCCCATTCCCGACCTGCTGACCATGGCATTGAACGTCTTGAACACCCGAGACGAAGAGCGGCTGAACCGCAGGGGCAGGCCAGACTGCAGCTGCAGCTGCAGGTGCAACTCCACACCCCAGCCTCGCTGGCAGCCCTGCGGCCGGCGGGCTCCGGGAGGCACACAGAGGGGCACCCCACCGCATCCCGCCTGGGGCTTGCGTCAGACGCGGCACCGAGGGACACCGGGCCCGTCAATGTCCCAGGATCACGGAGCCGACGCGGCCAGGCCCGCGATGTCGAGTGACGGGCCACTGGAAATCCGCCTGCCCTGGTCTCGGGGCATCCTCGGCGCCTCCACACGGAGGCAACCCTGAGCCGCAAAGTCCAACCTTCCGACTACTCGGACTGGACCACGACTCGCGGGGCCCAGACTCGGACACCCCCTAACCCAGGCCGAGCCTGCGGTGTGGGACCCAGGGAATTGAACAAAAATCCCCTGCCCCTGGACAAGCGGAGCAGGACTAACTCCATTTTCTGCTGCACCCGCCACCTCCTGCGATGACCCCCACAGGACCTACTTATTGCTTAAGGCGCTGCCCCACCCTAGTCAAGCCACTGAGCACACCCTTACCCGAAATCAGATCATAAAAATGTAACCCCCGCTTGTGCCCCCCAACACTGCGCGCCAATTCTGACCAGAGTGATAGGCCAGTTCAAACGGTCACCATAGGGAGGGTAAACTGGGAGTCAACTGGCCCCCAGTTGCGGGCGGACTCACATGACTGTGCAACCTTCTGTGTGTGTTACAATCCCGTGGGCCACTGGCCCCCGGAAAGCTGCTACGCCTCTGAGCCCCGGGGTCCAAGTCCCTGCTCCGCCGTGTCGGGTATACTTGGACCCAAGCTCGAGCTTGTAAAGAAACCCTCGTGTGTTTGCATCGGTGTCGGCTCCTGGGGGCTTTCTCGGATTTGCTACCTGGGGCACAACGTGGGGTCCTGCTCCCGGGAGCGGGGAAGTCCGTCTCTTTCCTGCTGGACACGGGGCGACTGGCTCCATTCTGCCTTCCACTCGGGTGCCGGGTTCCCCTCTCCAGTGGTGGTGGTGGTGGGAACTGATGGCACCTCCATCTCCTCCACGGACGGGCTCCCCTCTCACCCTCCTTCCTTAGAACTCCTTCCTGCCCGGCTCCTCTCCTCGGCCGGGAGATCCTACACAAACTCAAGGCCACCGTTCGTCTTTCTCCCTCACTCACTGCCTCTGCTCACCTCGTCTTACCCTTCACTTCTGATCCCTCCACTCCACGACCCCCGTCTCCCTCTACCCCTTAACCCCCAAGTCTGGGACACCTCTAAACCAATGGTGGCCACTCACCACCCCCCAGTCAAAACCCACTTAAAAGATCAAACCCCCCCGCCTCCTCTCCTTCTCAGCCCCAATTCTCCATTTCGGAAACTCACCGACGGGGACTTAAACCTAGTACAGACCGACTTGGCCAGCACGGCCTCCTTATCCCCAACAGCTCCCCGAGCATCACCCCCATTCTCCCTGCCAGGAAACCTTCTGGAGCCTATCGCCTAGTACAAGGTTGAAGACTCATCAACGAGGCTGCTAGCCCTCTCCACCCGCTGGTGCCCAACCCATACGCCCCACTTTCTACTGTTCCCTCCACCGCTACTCACTTCTCACGCTTAGGCCTCAAAGACGCCTTCTTCATTCACTGCTCCTCCACACCCACATTCATACGTTCTCTTGGCCTTCCCATGGGAAGACCCCGACACACATACCTCAGGACGACTGGCCTGGACGGTCCTGCCTCAGGGACTCCAAGGATAGTCCCCATCTCTTTGGCCAGGCCCTTTCTAGACATCTCCAACAATGCTCTTTCACACAGAGCACGCTCCTCCAGAAGTCGATGACCTTCCCCTTTGTAGGCCCTCCCGACCTTCCTCACAGGAAGACACTGCTCTCCTCCTCAGCTTCCTTGGTTCTAAAGGGTACCCGGTCACTCCCTCCAAAGCGCAACTTTGCACCCCCACGGTTACCTATCTGGGTATATCCTTAACCCCTACACCTCGAAAACACTCACTGGAGACCGCCTCCGCCTACCACAACGCCAGCATCTCCGGCCTCCCCTCTCCCCGCCAGAACGCCGACAACCTTCTCTCTTTCTTGGCTCTCGTGGGTTTCCTCTGCTACTGGATGCCTGACTTCGCTCTCCTGGCACGACCCCTCCACAGGGCAGCCAAACCAACCCCACGGGGGCCACGGACAGACCCCTCCCCTGTCAAACACCTTTTCTCCAAACGGGAAGACTGCCTTACTTTGGGACCCGTTTCAGCTCTTCCAGATCCCCCAAAACCTCCCTACTTATTGACTGATGAACGTTCCCGCTCGGCCCCTCGCCTCCTGGTACAGCCAACAGGACCGACGGAGCGGACACGGGCGTACCTCTCACAACAGCTAGATGTCGCCGCTCAGGGCTGGCAACCATGTCTCAGAGCCCTGGCTGGGGCCGCCTCCCTGACAAAGGAGGCCCTTAGACTCACTCTACAAGGCCCCTCACCGTTTTCTCCTCTTACCGCCTGGGACACAGATCTACTGAGCCAGAAATCTGTTTCTCATCTGGACCCCTCTAGACTCCAACTTGATCTTCTCCTCTTCACCGAAAACCCGGACATCTACCACCTACCAACCTCTCGTCTAAATCCTGCTCCCCTCCCGCGGGTGGGTACTCCCCCCGCGACTCACTCAGAACCCTCCCGTTCCTGCCCTCAACTCCTGCACGAGCTGACTCCTCCACGTCAGGACTTTCCTATCAAGCCCTCCCGAAGCCTGACCGAATCCTCTTTGTGGATGGTAGTTCTCTCATCGCCCCGGACGGCCAGAGAGAGACACGCGGCCTACGCCGTAGTTGCTTACCCTCGATGCCGTCCTGGAGGCGGCTGCCCTCCCCCTCGGGACACCACATACACTGCCTCCAAATACGCCTCCCTCATCACACACACACATTCTGTCCTCTGGCAAGAGCGAGGGTGTCTTACCACCAAGGGTACCACCCATAATCAATGGGCACCTCATTTCACAACTACTGGAGACCCTCAGCCCAGACCCTCAGACCCCACAACCTCACTCAAGTAGCCACTGTCCACTGTCGTGGACCGACCCTCCAAGGACCTGGTGTCCCGAGGCAACAACAAAGCCGACTCTCCACTGCCCGACCCACTGCCTTAGACCCCCACCAGCTCCCCTCCGCTTCCTCCACACACCACAGTCCCCCTCTTACACACACCAGGAAACTCACACAGACACCCAAAAGGATGGGAGGAATCGCCAGGGACAAAGGCCGCATCTTCATTCCAAAGAAACTCGCTCTTCCAGACCATTCAGCCCCCATGATCGTTTCAGACATACGGCAGTCCCTACACGTCGGGCCCAAGGCCTTACACCAGTTCCTACAACCCCTTTTCCACCCTCCACATGTGCCACAGGTTACCGGAGAGGCGCCGAAGTCTTGCAAACCCTGCTCCACGGTCAACGCTCGAGGGGGAATTCGCAGGCCCGGCGGGGCCCAATCCCCAGCTCTGCGCACACCAACCTGGCGAGGACTGGCAGCCTGACTTTTCCCACGTGCCACGCCATAAATCCTTTCCCTACCTGTTAGCCTCAGTGGACACCTTTACACGGTGGATAGGGGCTTTCTCCACCCTGGGACACTGCGGAGGCGGCGGCCACCATAGCCCTCCAACACATCATTCCGAGGTTCGGCCTCCCGCGGACCCTACCATCCGACAACGGCCCGGCCTCATCTCCAGCATCACCCAGCAAGTCTCCGAGAGCCTACATATTACCTGGAAACCCCATATCCCATACCAACCCCAGTCTTCGGGTAAGGGAGAGCAGGCCGACGGCCTTCTCGAGGGACGTCTCACCAAACTGCCCTTGAAGCCCGCCCGTCCTGGCCACCCTCCTCCCGCTGGCTTTAACAAGGCTCAGAGCTTCCCCTAGAGGGCCGTGGGGTCTAAGTCCCTTTCAGCTTCTCGTGGGCGGCCCTTCCTGCTCACTCAAAATCTTCCCGTCACCGCCTCCTCTGCTCCTATCTTGCCTACCTTACCTAACTCTTCTAAGAGCCCTCCTGCGGGCCCATGCGACTCAGTCAGCCCGACTCCAGGGGAACCCACAGCATATACTCCCCAAGCCCTGGCCCCAGGGGATAGCGTCCTGCTACAAGAACTATACCCAAAAACCTTACAGCCTAAGTGCACCGGTCCCGATACGGTGGCCCTTATGACCCCCACGGCCGCCAAACTCCTAGCACACCACCCGCGGGGTACACAGCTCTAAGTGAAAGCGAGGCCCCTCACGACACGGATGCGCAGGACCACCTTTGGGACCTACTCCAATACTGCTATCGCTCCATCCTCCTCCTCCTGGTCCTACCTCCTGGTCACTCCACCACTGACCCTGGGTTTAGGTGGACGTTTACATGACAGAAACCTGGCACCGGGGAATGTCCACCACTGATTGTCAACCACTGGGTTGCCAGGCCCTCATCAATTTCCCCATCCCCAATTGCCAGTCAATTCCTGTATCCACATCTGATCCTAGAATCTCTTCCACCTATGATCAAGACCCATCCTACCTGCCAAACCTACCCGGTTGAAATCCACGGATGCTGCCCTTATCGCTACTGGAATATTCATCGCCTTGGCCACTTGTGCCGGGACCCTTTCGCCGGCACCTGTGCAACCAGTGACCCATGAGGCCGCTTCTACAGAACACACAGTAACTATAGCCTAACTATTCTGGACCCTTGGGATTCCCACTGGGCGACGGGGGTAACCGCAAAATTGTACCGCTGCCCCTTTTCCTCCTACCCTACCGTCTTCTCTCCCCGCATCTACACGACATACACACGTGCGGCTCTCACTTCCACCAATCCAACCCGACCGAAGGAACCAGACTCCCACCATACGTGCACAGGAGCAACTTCTCCAAACCCACCTACAGGCTACCCCAGCTCAGGCCCGGGGCGGGGCCCCTTCTCCTAGATGAAACTTAGCCAACAAGGTACTTCCTTCCCTCTCCAGCCTTTCAGGCATGGGCAATCTGTCCCACTGTTTTATCTGTGCCGCCTGGGGCAAAGCCCCCCTCTTCCCTGGTGGCCGTTCCCCTCCCTAACGCATTGAACTGCGCCAACCTCACACCCGCACCTCCAGGGCATTGCATTCTCCCTCTCTCCTGGACAATGCCTTATTCACGGACCCTCTCAACCACCACTTCCCTTTGTGTTACTCCACCCTTAGGTCTTCCCTGCGTGTAGTCACCCTGTCAAATGTGACCTCTCATCACGCCCCGATCCGTGGTCTCTCTTGGCGCAACGGGCAGCCTTTCTGAATCTCTAGGTACCTCTGCCTCTCTCCTCTGTCTGCCTGTCTCCCTGGTTCCGCGACGAACTCTCTCTAGTCAGGCAGAAGTAGCCCTCCAGGCCAGCCTCCCGGAGAAGCACAAACGAGTGATCTTTCTCCCACTACTTATCGGGGTCTCCCCGGCTTCAACCCTGGTGGCCGCCCAAGGACACGTCACTGGCGAGACAGGACCCAGGTAGGAAACCTGAACCATACCTTACTTACCCAGACCCCATAGAAAGGCAGAAGCGCTCATCGCCCCGTACCGCTTCCTCCAGTCACATGCCCCAATGCCTATCAGCCCGTACAGACACGAGCCCTTAGCACGCCCCCTTCAAAAGCCGGCTCCCCCGGCTCTGTTCCCTCTCGGGGCCTGGGAACCTCGCCCCAGATGCACCCACTGAAAGCCTCTTTTGACCCACATTTGCCTGGCCTCTCTAGTTCATTTGCCTACCAGTCGCATGAAACCTGAGATTTGGTGCCGAAACCCGGGAGGAGTTCGAGGTCCCGCTCTGGAGGGAGCCCCTCTCCTCTCACCACCAGGACCTGAACTGAACCCCACGCCTCGAGACGCCGGGTAGGTGCCCCCTGATTCCGTGCCCCTGTCCCGCTGGTCCTGCCGGAAGCCGCGGCCGCGCCAGGGCAACTCCACAGAGCCAGCGGGTGGCTCTCCGGTGCTCCCTGGGGATCAGGAGACGTCCTCATCCTTAGGGCCACCTCTGTTTCTCTGGTGACCCTGGGCTGCAAACGGGGACGCCTGTCTTCAGTCTCCGGGTTACCCGGTGCGAATCATGGAACTGCCCAATCCCAATGGGACCCCGAAACTCCGACGGGTTGTCTACTGTCCAATTTCAAAACCCGGGGCCGGGATCCCTGGGTGGCGCAGCGGTCTGGCGCCTGCCTTTGGCCCAGGGTCCGATCCTGGAGACCCGGCACCGAATCCCACGTCAGGCTCCCGGTGCATGGAGCCTGCTTCTCCCTCTGCTTGTGTCTCTGCCCCCCACCCCCTCTCTCTCTCTGTGTGTGACTATCATAAATAAATAAAAACTTAAAAAAAAAGAAAAGAAAGAAAACCCGGGGCCTTTCCCAGGACCTGAAAAGGCGCCGCCTCAGCCTCATTCATTTCTCTACGGTGGCCCGGCCCCAATATTACCTGGACAATCAGTCTCCATGGCCCCTGAGGGTACTTCTGACTACCAAATTCTCACGGCCCAGGACAATCTCTAGACCTCAGGGCAAGCGGACCAAGGTCCCAGACATGCAGGCTTTCTGGGACCTCCGCTCTCGCCCCTCTCTCTGCTCCCAATGTTCCACCACCCAGGTCCTTTCGGCGCGGGAGCCGCTCCCTCCGCCCCCTCCACCCATTCCCTCAGCTCCAAGAGCCCCCGAATCCTTTCCCCCTTCCCCTGTCTCAGGGTCCCCTGACACCCTGGCCCGAACACCTACTAGGGGAACGCCAGCCCTGCCCCCTGCCCCCTTCTCCTCCTCCTGCCTCCCAACCACACACCTCCTTACCCGTTTCTGACCCCCAACCTTCACCCCCCTACCTCCCCTCCGATCCAGGTGCACAAGATCCCACAAGGTCTCGCCTCCCCTGACCTGGCCGGCCCCCTGCGACAGGTGGTGGGAGCTGAAGGGATCGTTCGGGTCCACGCTTTCTCCCTTCAGGACCTTTCCCACATGGAAAAGGGGGCTGGGCTCTTACTCTGCTAACCCGGGACTGCAGCCAAGAATTCAGTATTTGGCCCAGGCAGAGGGCTTGCTTGACTTGGCAGGATTTGCATGTGCTGCAGACCACCCCCCTTCCACCAGAGGACAGGGAGCGAATGCAGGCTGCCGCCCGACAACACGCCGGCCGGGTCCGTTTCACCGACGGGGCTGTCCCAATCGGTGCTCGGGCGGTTCCCGCCGAGGATCCCGCACGCCCTTAGCAGACGGGCCAGGAGCGGGGGGGCCGCCGCCGCCGCCGCCGCCGCCGCCCCACGTCCACTGTCTCCACGCTGGCACGCGGGCGGTCTCTAACAGGGCTGTCTGTCAACTACGCTAGGGTCCGGCAAGTCGCTCAGAACCCAGATGAGAAGCCTGCTCTTTGCCTTCAGAGGCTCGCTGAGGCTGTAACCCAGTACCCTCGCCTGGACCCTGCCTCCCCGGCCCCGTCCAGGGCTACTGTGGTGGCGACGCGTTTTCTCTCTCAGTCCTCCCCGATACCCGGAAAAAAAAATTCAAGAAGGCCGAAGAGGGTCCCCAAACTCCCATTCCCGACCTGCTGACCATGGCATTGAACGTCTTGAACACCCGAGACGAAGAGCGGCTGAACCGCAGGGGCAGGCCAGACTGCAGCTGCAGCTGCAGGTGCAACTCCACACCCCAGCCTCGCTGGCAGCCCTGCGGCCGGCGGGCTCCGGGAGGCACACAGAGGGGCACCCCACCGCATCCCGCCTGGGGCTTGCGTCAGACGCGGCACCGAGGGACACCGGGCCCGTCAATGTCCCAGGATCACGGAGCCGACGCGGCCAGGCCCGCGATGTCGAGTGACGGGCCACTGGAAATCCGCCTGCCCTGGTCTCGGGGCATCCTCGGCGCCTCCACACGGAGGCAACCCTGAGCCGCAAAGTCCAACCTTCCGACTACTCGGACTGGACCACGACTCGCGGGGCCCAGACTCGGACACCCCCTAACCCAGGCCGAGCCTGCGGTGTGGGACCCAGGGAATTGAACAAAAATCCCCTGCCCCTGGACAAGCGGAGCAGGACTAACTCCATTTTCTGCTGCACCCGCCACCTCCTGCGATGACCCCCACAGGACCTACTTATTGCTTAAGGCGCTGCCCCACCCTAGTCAAGCCACTGAGCACACCCTTACCCGAAATCAGATCATAAAAATGTAACCCCCGCTTGTGCCCCCCAACACTGCGCGCCAATTCTGACCAGAGTGATAGGCCAGTTCAAACGGTCACCATAGGGAGGGTAAACTGGGAGTCAACTGGCCCCCAGTTGCGGGCGGACTCACATGACTGTGCAACCTTCTGTGTGTGTTACAATCCCGTGGGCCACTGGCCCCCGGAAAGCTGCTACGCCTCTGAGCCCCGGGGTCCAAGTCCCTGCTCCGCCGTGTCGGGTATACTTGGACCCAAGCTCGAGCTTGTAAAGAAACCCTCGTGTGTTTGCATCGGTGTCGGCTCCTGGGGGCTTTCTCGGATTTGCTACCTGGGGCACAACGTGGGGTCCTGCTCCCGGGAGCGGGGAAGTCCGTCTCTTTCCTGCTGGACACGGGGCGACTGGCTCCATTCTGCCTTCCACTCGGGTGCCGGGTTCCCCTCTCCAGTGGTGGTGGTGGTGGGAACTGATGGCACCTCCATCTCCTCCACGGACGGGCTCCCCTCTCACCCTCCTTCCTTAGAACTCCTTCCTGCCCGGCTCCTCTCCTCGGCCGGGAGATCCTACACAAACTCAAGGCCACCGTTCGTCTTTCTCCCTCACTCACTGCCTCTGCTCACCTCGTCTTACCCTTCACTTCTGATCCCTCCACTCCACGACCCCCGTCTCCCTCTACCCCTTAACCCCCAAGTCTGGGACACCTCTAAACCAATGGTGGCCACTCACCACCCCCCAGTCAAAACCCACTTAAAAGATCAAACCCCCCCGCCTCCTCTCCTTCTCAGCCCCAATTCTCCATTTCGGAAACTCACCGACGGGGACTTAAACCTAGTACAGACCGACTTGGCCAGCACGGCCTCCTTATCCCCAACAGCTCCCCGAGCATCACCCCCATTCTCCCTGCCAGGAAACCTTCTGGAGCCTATCGCCTAGTACAAGGTTGAAGACTCATCAACGAGGCTGCTAGCCCTCTCCACCCGCTGGTGCCCAACCCATACGCCCCACTTTCTACTGTTCCCTCCACCGCTACTCACTTCTCACGCTTAGGCCTCAAAGACGCCTTCTTCATTCACTGCTCCTCCACACCCACATTCATACGTTCTCTTGGCCTTCCCATGGGAAGACCCCGACACACATACCTCAGGACGACTGGCCTGGACGGTCCTGCCTCAGGGACTCCAAGGATAGTCCCCATCTCTTTGGCCAGGCCCTTTCTAGACATCTCCAACAATGCTCTTTCACACAGAGCACGCTCCTCCAAGAAGTCGATGACCTTCCCCTTTGTAGGCCCTCCCGACCTTCCTCACAGGAAGACACTGCTCTCCTCCTCAGCTTCCTTGGTTCTAAAGGGTACCCGGTCACTCCCTCCAAAGCGCAACTTTGCACCCCCACGGTTACCTAGCTGGGTATATCCTTAACCCCTACACCTCGAAAACACTCACTGGAGACCGCCTCCGCCTACCACAACGCCAGCATCTCCGGCCTCCCCTCTCCCCGCCAGAACGCCGACAACCTTCTCTCTTTCTTGGCTCTCGTGGGTTTCCTCTGCTACTGGATGCCTGACTTCGCTCTCCTGGCACGACCCCTCCACAGGGCAGCCAAACCAACCCCACGGGGGCCACGGACAGACCCCTCCCCTGTCAAACACCTTTTCTCCAAACGGGAAGACTGCCTTACTTTGGGACCCGTTTCAGCTCTTCCAGATCCCCCAAAACCTCCCTACTTATTGACTGATGAACGTTCCCGCTCGGCCCCTCGCCTCCTGGTACAGCCAACAGGACCGACGGAGCGGACACGGGCGTACCTCTCACAACAGCTAGATGTCGCCGCTCAGGGCTGGCAACCATGTCTCAGAGCCCTGGCTGGGGCCGCCTCCCTGACAAAGGAGGCCCTTAGACTCACTCTACAAGGCCCCTCACCGTTTTCTCCTCTTACCGCCTGGGACACAGATCTACTGAGCCAGAAATCTGTTTCTCATCTGGACCCCTCTAGACTCCAACTTGATCTTCTCCTCTTCACCGAAAACCCGGACATCTACCACCTACCAACCTCTCGTCTAAATCCTGCTCCCCTCCCGCGGGTGGGTACTCCCCCCGCGACTCACTCAGAACCCTCCCGTTCCTGCCCTCAACTCCTGCACGAGCTGACTCCTCCACGTCAGGACTTTCCTATCAAGCCCTCCCGAAGCCTGACCGAATCCTCTTTGTGGATGGTAGTTCTCTCATCGCCCCGGACGGCCAGAGAGAGACACGCGGCCTACGCCGTAGTTGCTTACCCTCGATGCCGTCCTGGAGGCGGCTGCCCTCCCCCTCGGGACACCACATACACTGCCTCCAAATACGCCTCCCTCATCACACACACACATTCTGTCCTCTGGCAAGAGCGAGGGTGTCTTACCAC